>NC_064807.1:77384759-77684759 GCF_023721935.1 Panthera uncia | reverse complement strand
AGAGGGCATAGATTAAAAATTTTTTTTAAGTTTATTTATTTATTTTGAGAGAGAGAGCACGAGTGTGAGCTTGAGCTCGGGAGGAGTAGAGAGAGCAGGAGAGAGAGAATCCCAAGCAGGCTCCCTGCTGTTAGCACAGAACTGGATGTGGGGCTCAAACTCAGGAATCTTGAGATCCTGACCTGGGCAGATATCAAGAGTCAGACTCTTAACTGACTGAGCCACCCAGGCTCCCTAAGGGCATGAGATTTAAGATCATAAACAATGGTTTCAGTATTTGAACACAGGTCCCTTGACCTCATAGACTGCTCTCTTTCTGCTCTAGCCTGGAGCCATATTTTACATTGCTCAAATTCATTTGCTGTATTTGTTCCCCCCTCCTCTTCACCTCCCCTCAAACTGAAGGATATTGTGAACGTTTTGTAAATAAAAAGGTTCATATAAATTCAAAGTTTGATCATTATTCTTTCAAGCCATGTAGGCTGTATTTGGTCATGTCTTTCAATACATTCTAAATTTGATAATAGCCAGAAAGAATAAAATGTCCTTCAAAAAGGTAAGTAATAACTTTTACTAAATAGCAAAATTATTTTTTTAATATTTATTTATTTATTTTGAGAGAGAGAGAGTGAATGGGAGAGGGAAAGAGAGAGAGGGAGAGAGAATCTCAAGCAGGCTCTGTGCAGTCGGCACGGAGCCCAACGTGGGGCTCCATCCCAGGAACTGTGAAATCATGACCTGAGCTGAAACCAAGAGTTGGACGCTTAACTGACTCAGCCACCCAGGCGTGCCCCAAATTAGTTTTTTTTTAAAAGCCTTGAAGGGGCGCCTGGGTGGCTCAGTCGGTTAAGCGTCCGACTTCGGCTCAGGTCATGATCTCACGGTCCGTGAGTTCGAGCCCTGCGTGGGGCTCTGTGCTGGCAGCTCAGAGCCTGGAGCCTGTTTCAGATTCTGTGTCTCCCTCTGTCTCTCTGACCCTCCCCTGTTCATGCTCTGTCTCTCTCTGTCTCAAAAATAAATAAACATTAAAAAAAAAAAAAAAGCCTTGAAAAATGCAAACAAATAGGAAAATGGTGGCACGAAAAGAAATTTTTGTGCCTGTGTTCAGGTAGCTGTTTTGTAGTTCAGTACTGTCTGCATCCAGAATTTAGAGAGATAATGGAAATACTAATTAGCAGTATTATTTTATTTAAAAATTATTATTTTTAAAAATATTTATTTATTTTGGAGGGAGAGGGGCAGAGAGAGAGGGAGAGAGAGAATCCAAGCATGCTCAGTGATGTCAGCTCAGAGCCTAACCTGGGGCTCGATCCCACAAACCGTGAGATCATGTCCTGAGCCCACATCAGGAGTTGGGTGCTTAACCAACTGAGCCACCCAGGTATCCCTAGCCATTTTATTTTAGCTATGAGAATGCATTTAAATAAAATAAAGAGGTCCTGAATATTAAATCATGCGTGTGTTTTTGGCTCTGAACAATAAATTAAGACTCAGTGACCAAAAGCAAAGGCAAGGTGTTCTAAGTCTCCTGCTGAGAATTATTTTTGTGTCTCCAGCAGCTGTTTCCCCCACCCTACTGTTTGGTAATCATTTGACTTGATGTCACCTGCTTACAAAGAAAACAGACTGGGGAAAAAAGCCACACTAAGCCCAGTGGCATTTAACAGTCGTAGGTGGAATTTGTCTTTTTGTTCTTTTTCCCCTTCTCTCCTTCCCTTTTTAAAAGGAAGACAGCTCGGTGGTGAAGTCGAATGAGGAAGAGCACTGGGGTAAAAGGAACCTGGGTTTGAGTGCTGTCTCACCGCTTACAGTAACTCTGTGGTCTTGGGCAGCTCTTTGGTTTCTTTAAGTTCTAGTCTCCCTCTTCATATTCCCTATTCCCGATTCATCCCTGTTCTTGCAAGGTTGTTGTGAAGCTGAGTGCTCATTTAAGGAAAATGTGTGACTGACAAAGGCTGAGACGTTGTAGGTAATAGTAAGTAGTAATTACTTTTATTATGATTAATAATAAGGCTGACCTGGCGATTAAGATAAGCCTTGTGTGAAATGCTTTGCTCTGTTTTAACAACAAACTGTTGTGGTTGAGGAAACTCAGAATTATATCTACCGATAGCCAGGTAAGATGTGACCTTCAGTGGGAGACCTCACTCTATTTAACTTAAAAAGAGAAGTCTTACTCAAAAGAACCAAGGGAAAAACCATTAGAAATCATGAGTTCATTAAAATGACTATGTGGACATCTCCAGAAAATGAACTTAATAAATATTTCTAGTTAATAATAATTAGAAGAGATAGTGGGGGGAAAAAATCACACTAACCACTACTGCTGCCACTACCCTTCGTGATAAAAAGTTTAGGATAATCTCACCAAGATATGTATGAAACTCATATACACATATTTTAAATTATGAAATTTGGCTGAGAGATATAGAGGAAGACTGAATAAGTGGAGAGGCTTACCTGTGCTGACAGAAAAATTGAATATTGTAAGGAATTTTTGATGTGGTAACTTTTAGAATAAATGGAATTAATGGGAAAACCACAATAGGATCTTTTTTGGAGGAAATGTGACAGTAGAGTTCAAACAGAAATGTGAATGGCTATCAACTGAAAGAAAAGGTAAAGGAGGACAAAGGAGTAAAACACGTTATAAAGCTGCAGTTGTTAAAACTTTTATTTTTTTTTACTGTACTCATACGAGAATAGACAGATCAAGTTAATAGATCAGAATCAGATTCTGATGTCAAAAATGTATTAGTCTATCACATAAAAAGGACCACAGTTTATTTAACCATTCACCATTTAGGTTCTTTACTTTCTTTCTTTTGTTCTTTCATTCTTTCTTAGTTTCAGGTGTAGAATTTAGTGATTCAACACTTACATGCAACATCCAGTGCTCATCACAAGTGCCCTCCTTCATGCCTGTCACTCATTTAACCCATCCCCCCATCCACCTCCCCTCTGGTAAACATCAGTTTGTTCTCTGTAGTTAAGAGTTTGTTTCTTGGTTTACCCCTCTCTCTTTTCTCCTCCTATGATTATTTGTTTTGTTTCTTAAATTGCACATGAGTGAAAGCGTTTGTCTTTCTCTGACTGACTTAATTTGCTTCTATCCATGGCATTGCAAATGGCAAGATTTCATTCTTTTTTATGACTGAGTAATATAACATCACACACACACACACACACACACACACACACACACACCCCACATCTTCTTTATCCATTTATCAGTCAGTGAATACTTAGGCTGTTGTTGATAATGCTGCTATAAACATTGGGGTGCCTGTATCCCTTCAAATTAGTATTTTTGTATCCTTTGGGTAAATACCTAGTAGTGTGATTGCTGGATCATAGGGTAGTTCTATTTTTAACTTTTTGAGGAAACTCCATACATTTAGGTTAATTTCAGTTTTTAGTTATTATGAAGAAACCTGCTGTAAACATTCACTTACACTTACCTGGGAACATAAGTTTTCATTCCTCTTGGATAAATATCTAGGAGTAGAACTGCCGGCTCATATGGTAAGTATAAACTTAAGTTTATAAGAAACTGCCAGATTGTTTTCTAAGCATTCCTATTAGTAACACGTAAGAGTTCTAGTGGCTCAGCACCACTCGCAGCACAGGGCACTGCCAGTTTTTGTAAATTTAGCCCTTCTATTCAGTGTGTAGTAGCATGTCGTTATGGTTTCAACTTGCATTTTCCCAATAAGAGATGTGGAGCATCTTTTCAATTTCTTATTCGTGATACATACAACTTCTTTGTTGAAGTGTCTTTTCAGACAATTTTTAAATTGGGTCATTTTCTTACTGTTAAATTTTGAGAGTTCTTTGTATATTCTTTTTTTATTTAAATATTTTACTACATTATTATTTTCAATATTTATTTTTGAGAGAGAGAGACAGGGAGAGAGAGAGGGAGAGAGAGAATGAGAACGTGAGCAGGGGAAGGGCAGAGAGAGAGGGAAACACAGAATCTGAAGCAGGCTCCAGGCTCTGAGTCAGCACAGAGCCCAACATGGGGCTCAAACTCATGAACTGTGAGATCATGACCTGAGCTGAAGTGGACCTTTAATGAACTGAGCCACTCAGGTGCCCCTATTTTATTTTTTTAAGTTTATTTATTTAAGAGAGACAGAGACAGCATGAGTAGGGGAGTGGCAGAGAGAGAGGGAGAGAGAATCCCAAGTAGGCCTTGCACTGTCAGTGCAGAGCCTGGTGTGGGGCTCGCACTGATGAACCACGAGATCATGACCTGAACCGAAACCAAGAGACAGACACTCAACCAACTGAGCCACCCAGGTGCCCCTAAAGATGTTGTTTTTAAGTAATCTCTATGTCCAACATGGGACTCGAACCTACAACTCTGAGATCAGGACTTGTATGCTGTACTGACTAAGCCAGCCAGGTGCCCCTATATATCTTGATACAAGTCCTTTGACGGAAATGTGGTTTGCAAATATTCTCCCAGTTGGTGGCCGTGTTTTCATTCTCTTAGTAGTTTTATAAAAAGCAAAAGTTTTAAATTTTAATGAAGTGCAATTTATAAATTTTCCTCTTATGGATCTTGCTTTTGGTGTTGATTCTAAAAGTTCTTTGCCTGCTCAAAATCAATCACATTTTGTGCTGTTTTCTTCTAGAGGTCTTATAGTTTTACATTTTACTTTTGGGGCTGTGATCTGTTTTGAGTCAATTTTTGAACAAGGTGTGAGTTTAGATCAAAGTTCAGTTTTTTGTTTATGGACGCACTTCTGTTCCAACACCATTTATTGAAAAAATTATCCTTTCCCCATTGAGTTTCTTTTGCACTTTGTCAAAAATTGGTTGAGGATATTTATGAGGCTTATTACTGAGCTAATTGTTCCACTGACCTTTGTGTCTGTTCTTTCACCAATAACCCATTGTCTTGATTACTATAGCTTTAAAGTAAGTCTTGAAATCAGTTACTGAAAGTCTTCCAACTTTATTCTTTGGCTATTTGTTTCTTTGCTTTTTAATATTTATTTTAGAGTGAGCTCGTGAATACCTACCAAAAAATCCTGCTGGGATTTTGACTGGGGCTCACTGAATCTATAGATCTAATTGTTATGCTATGTCTGTCTATTTATTTAGGTCTTTTTGCCTTTTTTTTTTTTCCTTTAGTGTCTTATAGTTTTTAGCATAAATATCATGCATGTATTATGTTAGCTTTATCCCTAAGTATTTCATATAGGCAGATGGCAAGAATTATCTACATCTTATAAATTGAGGCACTGAAACTCCAGACTTACTGAAATTCACAGAGCTGGCTAATTAGCAGCAAATTCTGGTCTTAAGATACCCTGGGTCTTTCTAAGTGTTTTTTTTTTTTCTTGTTTTTATTTTTTTTATTATTATTTTTAAAAGTTTATTTTGAGAGAGAGATAGAGTGCAGGGGATGGGCAGAGAGAGAGGGAGAGAGAGAATCCCAAGCTGACAGCACAGAGCCCAATGTGGGGCTCAATCTCACCAACTGTGAGATCAAGACTTGAGCCAAAATTGAGTCGGATGCTTAACTGACTGAGCCAGCCAGATGCTCCTTTTTACTTGTTTATATAGTCAATAGTTTCTTGTAGCGAAAAGACTTGAATTTTGGAGTTATTCAGTTTGGGTTACAATCTGTTTTCCAGCACTGGTTAGTTGTGTGATTCATTTCTGTAAAGACTCACACTCCTCCTTCAGGGCACCTACCACACAGGATTGTGGGATGATAAAGGATGTGAGCATGTGAAGTTTTTAGTGTCATATTGGATGTACATGCAATGCATGCTCAACTTGCATATCAGCTTGGTCATATCAGCTTGGTTATAATTAGTAGTAAAAGCTGGTCGTTACATCCTTTCCCAGAACTTGTCATTTTGTCTCATTAATTAGATGAATTGTCTTTGAATTGTGGAAAACTGGCAGTGAGCCAGGGAAAAGCACTAACGACATGGTCCTTAAGTGTGAGACAGAAAATTTTCTACAAAACCTCTGTCGTTGTTACCCAATTTTTTAAAAAATATTTTTTAATGTTTATTTATTTGTGTGTGTGTGTGTGTGTGTGTGTGTGTGTGTGAGAGAGAGAGAGAGAGAGAGAGCGAGTGCGAGCAGGAGCAGGGGAGGGGCAGAGAGAGGAAGACATAGAATCGGAAGCAGGCTCCAGGCTCTGAGCTGTCAGCACAGAGCCCGATGTGGGGTTTGAACCCATAAATCGTGAAATCACGACCTGAGCCGAAGTCAGACGCCCAACCTACTGAGCCACCCAGGCGCATCCCCCAATGTTTTTTCATGTGTCTTCCATAAAGTAGAAGAAATGTTTTGTGACAGTGAATTGTGACTGGGAATTTTAATGGGTATATTTTTATTTTAAAAGGTAAAGCTTAAAGCTTTTCTTTAAAAGTAGTGGCTTTAAAACTTTCCACGTTTGTGCGAAGTCTGGTTTAATGCAAGAAACTCATCAACTTTAATATTGAATTTCCCAGTTTTGCAAAGATTTGTGACCCTACCCTGGCATAACATAAATGTGAAATGTAATTTGAGTATCAGTGTTATGCTAGGGTAAGACCTTTTATAAAAATAAAAATTCTGTGTTGATAATTCCTCTTCTCTAGAATGAGGCCTTTCCAAGATTCCTTTACTCTAAACCTACAAAGATGGAATATGAGCCGAATAAAAAGTACATTTTGAAAGAAATA
This sequence comes from Panthera uncia, assembly GCF_023721935.1. Taxonomy (NCBI): domain Eukaryota; kingdom Metazoa; phylum Chordata; class Mammalia; order Carnivora; family Felidae; genus Panthera; species Panthera uncia. The sequence goes on along the minus strand of NC_064807.1, from coordinate 77,678,061 downwards.
CACCAGACCCTTAGGAAGTCAGGCCTGTAGTCCAGACAATATTATTGTCATTTTGTATTCTTTTGATGTATGAGCAGAGGTTTGAATTAGGTCTTCCTGCTTGATTCTGACAATTACTTTTCCATTTTTTTTTTTTCAATTTGAAAATCAGGAGAGGTGTTATTTTTGTAGATACTATCCTAGGTTTGTGGAAGAGTGAAGTTTTATGTTGGATAGACTGCGTAGATTCAAAGCTGTTACACTTGCATGTATTTCCCTGGTGTTTGTTTAAATAGAGTAGGTTTTTAACGATGAGTCTCAAAGGAAAAGAAATAATTGTATATGAAAAAGGGATGAGAATCCTATATATCTTTGTATTTTATTTTTTCCTTCTGCTTCATTGTACACAGGAGCGATTATAACCAAAGACTTAAGTTGGAGCCAAAGGGAAAAAAAAGATTCTACTTCTTTTAGTTAAATACGATTTTAAAGTTTATTTATTTATTTTGAGAGAAAGAGAGAGAGAGAAAACACGTGCTCTAGCAGGGGAGGGGCAGAGAGAGAGGGGGAGACGGAGAATCCCAAGCAGGCTCCGTGCTGTCAGCACAGAGCTGGTCATGGGGCTCGACCTCACGAACTGTGAGATCAGCACCTGGGTCGAGATCAAGAGTCGGATGCTTTAGCCACCTGAGCCACCCAGGCACCCCTTATAACGTTTTAAATCCTAAAATGTTCCATAGCATTTTGTGCAGTAACCAACTGAAGCATTAGTCAATTCTTGCTATCTTAATTGTAACATTAACTTTGAAAAAGACTTGAAGTTATCAGTTGGGTCTCGTGTGATGTTAGTGCCACAGTCCAGCTAAATCAGTTACTTGTGGCACAGTTTCTTCTTGCAAAACTTAACAATGTATGGGCGCCTGGGTGGCTCAGTCAGTTAAGCATCCGCCTTCAGCTCAGGTCATGATCTCGCGGTCTGTGAGTTCGAGCCCCGCATCAGGCTCTGTGCTGACAGCTCAGAGCCTGGAGCCTGTTTCTGATTCTGTGTCTCCCTCTCTCTCTCTCTGACCCTCCCCCGTTCATGCTGTCTCTCCCTGTCTCAAAAATAAATAAACGTTAAAAAAAAATTAAAAAAAAATTTAACAATGTAGTCTAGTAAAACCTCATTGCTTTTAAAAGAAGTTTTTGTTTATTTTAAAATATACATCCAATAAAATTTACTCATGATATTCAGTTCTATTAATGTTTTAAATTTTGGTACTAAGATTAAGCACTGAGCCTTGATACATTTTAAATACATGTCTTCTAGCTTTTGCTACTTTAACTGTGAACAGAAAATGCAGCAAATAAATATTATAGTACATTTTATATGTCTTTGGACTATGGGGAAGAATGGAAAGTTTTGGAATAGCCTAGAGCAGTTTTTCATATTCTTAATAGATAATTTTTTAATTCTTTCAATATCTAAGGTATTGAAAGCAAGAGTGAAATAATTGTTGAAAGAATGAAAAGGTTCCAGGAACTGAGTTTTGCAAAGGTCTTCCCACAATTTTGCAAGAGGCTATAGATAGAATTTCAGGCTATATTCCTGAACCAGATTCCTGTGAGTACTGTGTTAGTTATATTTACAAGTATTTTCCAGTATCTATGCATAAATGCAATACTTGTTTTGTAATCAGTTTAGTTCAGCAGCAGTGCTGTTATCAATTAACATTTATTTATTCTATGACATTTACATCATGAATTGACTGGGGACACAGTTTTTTCATTTTCTTACCCAAATCTTTCATTTACTGCTTTTATAGTTCTTTTTTATCTGAAAAAGGCTAACACACTATTGTACCAAATTGCTTGAGTCTCCAGACATCGTAGTTAATTACGACACTCAGAAAGGACTTCAAAAAGAGACAGAGAGAGGACACACTAATTGCGACATAGTATCACAATTAATATTTTTTCTAAAATCTACCATCAAAGGAGTTGCAGATACCAAAACACAATTAAAATTCTCTAGAAGATATGAGGGGATTTTTACTGAGCAGCGACATGAGGTGGTTAAAAGCTGGATGCAGAAAGAAGCCTATGAGGTGTATAAGAAAAGATCTTTAGGACTCTTAAAAACTGAGAACAAACTGAGGGTTTGTTGGGGGGGAGGGTGGGGAGGGTGGGTGATAGGCACTGAGGAGGGCACCTGTTGGGAGGAGCACTGAGTGTTGTATGGAAACCAGTTTGACACTAAGTTTCATATTAAAAAAAAAAAAAGAAGAAAAGATCTTTAGTAGGTTCAGGGAGATGATCTCTTACCAGGACAGGTGTTTGCACAGAGGGGATGGGAGAGTTTATGGGACTTCTAAACAAAGCTACTCTATATTTATTTTCCATTGCTGAAAATGTCCATCTCTTGGCCCTTGGTAAGGAATGTTTGAAAAAGGGCAGTGTTTGATTTAAATGCAATGATTACTTTGGATACTTTTACTAAAAAATCATCCTGTGAGTTCAAGTTCTCAGAGAAAAATGCCAAGCTACTTACTGTCTCTTCCTTTGGCCTTTATTTATAGTTTCAAGTAGTGTGGACCAGATTTTAGCTCCTTATTCTTCTTTAGGGTTCAGATCATTGTTCTTCAAAGTATTTCATTGCTCTTCAGAAGCCAAACAAAAAGAAAAAGATATTGCCAAAGATTGCCATCTCTCTGCTAACATTTATGTTACTTTTTTCCTAATTATTTCTCTATAGAGCTTTCCCGAGAACCACAGGGCATTGAAAGGAGACCCACAGCTCAAATGATGGAGAATTTACTTCATGTTTACTCTTAGGCAACCAAATGAGATTTTGGCATTTCGTCCAGACTTGTCTGTGATTAGCTTTTGTGTCGTCTTCATACTGTTTCGTTGCCATTACCATTCATACTGGTGACTTAACATCAGTCACGTCACCGGCTCCTTTGTGCTGCTCTGCTGTCTAAGATGCTACCTCATTAAAAAGTCACCACTTCATCTCTTGTTTTTGGCTGTAAGTCCTTCCCACTGCTTCTCTCAATTGACATTCCTTTCTTCTTTTTTATACTGCCTGCCTTCTACTAAATTGCATTATTTCTGCATTAACTCCTGTCTGGTTCCACATAAATGCCAGGAACTGTGAAGGGTCTGAGATTTTCCTCTACTTACAGGCTAACAGGTTATCCTGATGCAGTTTATTGGATATTCATAGTGCTTTGCCTTTATTGCTATTGCTCATGCTAGTCATTTAACTCGGGTCCTTTCATCTGAGGTCCATCCCTGGGATAAGGCCTCAGATTCTGAGCTCCAGACAGGAAAGATATACACGCTTCCTGGCACTCGGTATGCTTCTCTTCACTTCCTTTACTTTGGTTACTTTGGGGAGGAACGTTAACATGACAGTGCATTTTGTCTTCATAAGTCAACCCCGTTCCTGGCATGAATGCAGTCTCTCTCGCTGAGATATTTGCCTTGTATGCCGCTACTGTTAGGGTGATTAATACAAGAGGTGTAGAACCAATAAATGCTCTTTTTCTTCCTCTTTGAAACCATAGCCTCAACACTTCCGTTTTCGTCATTGTATTTGTAGGCACCCGTATTAGTAATGAAGCCCAGAATACATAGGATGCCATCTTATTTTCTTCCTAGATAACCCACAACTTGGAGTTCTGAATGTCAGGACACTAATTCTATTTCTTAAACGTTGTCAAAAACCGCCATAGAAATAAACCCGATTCTAGGCTTTCTTGTCCACAGGGTATAACAAACAGAGCTGTGGCCTAGGAATCTGACATCTGAATTCTCCCTAGGTTACTTTATCTGCTGTCTCTTTCTTCTCGCTATTGTATTACTTACTGCAGCCCTCCATACTACCTCCAGCTTAGGTGTTGGGACTAAGTGTTATAGGCACTATATTATGCCCTGTTTACAGATAAGAAAAGGGAGGCATAAGGGGTTAGTTAACTTGTCTAAGGTCATAAGGTTAGTAAGTGAGAGAGCTGTAAATGGAAGCCTGTAGCTGTCTGCCTCTACGTCTGTGCTCATAACTGCTACACTTTACTGCCTCTTCAAATTACTGGCATACTATAGGTAGTAGCTGTTGTTACAGATTCACACTGGGGTAATAGAATTAGAGTTTATGGAGGAGTAAGTTTCAGCTGATTCTTGAAAGAGGGGAGAGGTTTGAGTATGTGGAGAGGAGAGAGCATTTCAACAGGGACAGAATGAACAAAGGTCCAAAGATGAAACTAAGAAGAATATGTTCAGAGGATATTGACTTGGTTCCATATAAGTATTAACTACCCAGTGAACTCGGTTAGTACTGAAGTTTATCCATTACAACTTTAATGAAAAACAAACAACCAGTTTTTTCCTCAAAGGTTTTAGATTTATTACGTTCCTATAAAAATATACGACTCACCTTACCCCACTGAATGGGAACACTGATTTGGGTTTCAGATGGAAGTACATTAGCAAGGAAATAGTAGAATAAAACTCTCAGTCTTAGAGTTTTTACTTAACCTGTTCATTTTTCTTGAGCTAGGTCTGCCCACGCCAGCACAATTTGGTTAGTTTTACTTGTGATGAAACTGGTCCAGCAGGAGGAATTAGATGTATATTGAAATTGTGCCACATTTGGAAGAAAAATGTTATTTTAAGCGTTCTGGTCATTTTTGGTGGAGTGAAGGTCTTACCATGAAGTTGTCGTTGGCAGGTTTTCAGACCACTAGACATGGCTTCCTTATTTACAAAAATCACACACACACACACACACACACACACACACACACACCAGAAACTAGAAATAATGTGAAAACAAGTAAGTCTGGCAAAGAATTGTCATTCTAGTGTAGCCTAGTAAAAATAAGAAAGTTGACTGAGATGGGAAGCTGATACCTTTCCTAAGTTTGGGGCTAAAGAAATCTTGAATTCCTCTCTGGGATTTGTAACTAATTTACTACCCTTGAATTATGCATAAGGTAAATCACTTACCAGTATATGTATATTGATTCATTTGACCTATTTACAAATTAGAAGAGATGGAAAGAGCAGGGAGGTTGGGTGACCCCAAAAGTTAGGAACTGAAGAAGTGTGGGAGGTATAGAGTTGGTATGGATGTGGCCAAGTGGGAGTTTCTCTGTGGAATCCTTTGCTTTGACTTGTGTGGATAAGCTGCTTGTGATGACATTAAGAATTTTAATTTCCAAGACTCCTGGATGGCCTTGTTGGTTAAGCATCTGACACTTGATTTCAGCTCAGGTCACAATCTCAGGTTGTGGGATTAAGCCCTGTATCGGGCTCCGCTAAGTGTAGAGCCTACTTAAGATTCTCTCTGTCCCCCTCTCTCTGCACCCCCCCCCCCCATGCCCCTTCCCCTTCTCCCTTTAAAAAAAAAAAAAAGGAGAATTTTAATTTCCTCTTCTAGACTAGAGGAGCAAACTCCTTTATAACATTCTGTTTAAGACCCTGGATTTGCAATTATTCAGTAACTTTTTAAAAACCATCAGGGGCGCCTGGGTTGCTCAGTTGGTTAAGCGTCTGACTTCAGCTCAGATCATGATCTCATGGTTTGTGAGTTTGAGCCCCATATCAGGCTCTGTGCTGACAGTGTGGGACCTGGAGCCTGCTTTGGGTTCTGTGTCTCCCTCTCTCTCTCTCTGCCCCTCCCCCGCTCACACTCTGTCTCTCTCTCTTTCTCAAAACTGAATAAACCTTTAAAAAAAAACCATCAAAAATTGGCTCAGGTTGTGACCTCAGTTTGTGAGCCCGCATTGGTCACTGTGCCAACAGCCTGCTTGGGATTCTCTCTCTCCCTCTCCCTCTGCCTCTCCTCTGCTTGTGTGCATACTCTCTCTCAAAAAAATAAACATTTAAAAAAAATTGTTGTGGGGCGCCTGGGTGGCTCAGTCGGTTAAGCAGCCGACTTCGGCAGGTCACGATCTCGTGGTCCGTGAGTTCGAGCCCCGCGTCGGGCTCTGGGCTGATGGCTCAGAGCCTGGAGCCTGCTTCGGATTCTGTGTCTCCCTCTCTCTCTGCCCCTTCCCCGTTCATGCTCTGTCTCTTTCTGTCTCAAAAATAAATAAAGGTTAAAAAAAAAATTAAAAAAAAATTGTCGCAAATGACATTAAATATTTTTTCCAAGCTAAATTTTTGTCCATATAATGCCATTTCATACAGTGCCTTACCTACTCAGAAGTGTAATTTGTACCATAGATTTTTTGGGGGGGCCGTTAAACCTAGATTTATAGCTGTTTTGGAGTTGGGGCTATTCCTAAACTGTGTACAAGGTTTTATTTTATCTGCAGTTGACTTTACTTGTTTTTGACATGCTTACAAAGTCCTGTGTTGATACTGTGTCAAGCCATGTTGAAAATACTTTCTTGATTAAATGAGTGTAAACAATAGCAAAAACCAAATTTGAGCTGACCTTTAACTATATCTACATTTAAAGGCTAAAGCCAAGGACCTCTAAATATTTTCATCCAAAGAACTCTTTGAAATGTAGCTAAAGGAAAGTTTATTTTCCAAATCTTGTAACTTAGGAAAGAGATTTAAACTGTGATTGGTTTTAGCCCACTGATCAGGACGACTGTGTAAACTTCCTTGTCTAGGATTTATTGTTCGTCCTCTTCCTTACCTTAAAGTTTCAATTCTCTATTAATTCCTTCCTCGAAAGAACACATTAGTTTATGATTCCAGCTGTAGCACGATTTTGTCTGACCTGTGTAAGTTACCACAGTTAACCATTTGAGCCTTAGGCTTTTGCGGCTGTACAATGGGGCTATTTATTATTCAACATGTTGTCATTTCCAGCATGTGCTGTCTGTGCCATGGAGGTAAGCATAGGCCCTGCCTTTGGAGGTTTCCAGTCCAGAAAAACTTAGTGGTATACAGGAACCACCCCCAATCCAATACACACACTGTAAAAGGTAAAAAGGTGAAAGGTAAAGGGCTAGAAGATGAAGAGTACCGGCAAGGACACTGAGAATGTTAGCTTTATAATTAGGGATGATGTATAGTTTTACCTACTTTACTTATTTCCCATTTTAAACAGACTAAACGGGATAGAAAGTGAATTTGAACTAGAATCGATTTTATCCACCCTAACACAACTGTCGTGAACATTTATCCGGAAAAATAAACTAGAATTCATTTTATTAAGAAAGTGTTACATCTTAGTTAATAATGTCTCTTTCCTTCTGTCCTTACAGAATATGTATGTAACTGCTCTGTGGTGGGAAGTCTGGATGTGAATCGCTGCAGCCAGACCACAGGGCAGTGTGAGTGCCAGCCACATTATCAAGGGCTTCACTGCGACATCTGCAGGGAGGGCTTTTACCTGAATCACACGTCTGGTCTCTGCCTGCCGTGTGACTGTAGTCCACACGGAGCCCTCAGCATACTCTGCAGCAGGTAAGCAGCAGAGGGGGGAGGTGAAGTTATTTCATCAAGAGAAAGAAAAGGCGCTGGCTCTCCAGGACCAGACTGGTTTAAATAAAGAGGGAGGGGGGCATAGGTTTAGAAAACATTTAATAAACTTTTATTTCCTCACTTTGGAAATTATATTTAATAGCAGAATTAAGAAACCTCTAATTCACTGATAGAGTTCTTCAAAAGCCCCTGGGTCACCAATTTTGCTTTGTGATAATTTCTCTAAATTTCATGGGGAGAAAAAAATCATTGAGAAAGCAGTCTCCTTTCTGGAAGTGATAACTTCCTGGCATTTCCAGTGGAAATATTCTTGTTATGTTAATTCACATGCCATTGGAGTTTCAGGAAACTTACTCTTTATTTTTTCTCTTATCAAAATTCTGGAGCTGTTTCTTTGCACGTCTAAGGCTTACTGTCGGTCATATCCGAATTTCTCTAACTAGTGGGGAAAAGACTGGTTTCGCCCGCACGTTTTGGGGATGACACTTGATTAAACAAGAATTGTCTGGAAATTGCCTTTAAAATAGTATGTTATTTGGAAGTGACTTAATACAGTAGAACAGTCTCCCATAATCTGAGGATTTGCCTTCTCTGACATTGAATGTAATTATTCTTTGACCTAGTATGAGGCACCTAGCTTTTTGCGGACCCCAAGTCAAAACACTGAAGAGACAGTGTTATGTAATGAAAAGAACACAATCTTTAAAATCAATCTGACTTGGGTGTAGATCCAGGATCTGTTGCCACTTAGGAGCTTTGTGCTTTCAGCAAGTTATTTCATTTCTCTGAGCCTCAGTTTCTTTTCAGGGTTGTTGTGAAGGTTAAATAAATAGATGTATGTAAAATGCCTAGCACACATCACACAATGCATTCTGTTTTGTTTTAATTTCAAGGGAATATTGTTGGCTTAAATGAGAGAGTATTTTTAAAGAACTTTTATCTCCTTGGCAGAAAAGTTTCTTTATACTAGGAGTAGCTATCTTGCTTTATAAATCATATTGTACTATTATGCAATATTGTATCATAGTGTACTTCTACTAAAAATATAGATGTGGGGCACCTCGGTGGCTCAGTTGGTTAGGTGTCTGACTCTTGACCTTAGCTCAGGTCTTGATCTCAGGGTTGTGAGTTCAGGCTCCATGTTGGGCTCCACACTGGGCATGGAGCCTACTTAAAAAAAAAAGGGGGGGCGCCTGGGTGGCTCACTTGGTTGAGTGTCCAACTTCGGCTCAGGTCATGATCTTGCGGTCTGTGGGTTCGAGCCCCGCGTCGGGCTCTGTGCTGCCAGCTCAGAGCCTGGGGCCTGCTTCGGATTCTATGTCTCCCTCCCTGCTCCTTCCCCCTCACATACTCTGTCAAAAATACGCAAACATAAAAAATATTTAAAAAAAAATACGTGAACTTGATTAAGAAGTTTATAACTTCAAATGCAACAATAATCGATGCTTATGACCATTAGTATTTTAAAATAGTTGTTTGTTTTAATCTTCACAACTCTTTACATAGGTTATTAAATCATAAGGATACTAAGTGGCAGAGGACGCATTCCCAGTTAGGATTCCAAACCCAGTGAGTGTTCTTATCACCATGCCATACTGCTTCCATAATGAGAAAGCTGGTAATCATTCTGTTATTTGAAGCTGAGAATACAGCAGTCGCTTATCATTGTTCCCTTCGGTCCGCTAAAAGCATGCCTGCACATCACATTCAGAAGGCTCACCTTTCTTACCATTTTATTTTATTTTATTTATTTTTATTTTTTATTTTTATTTTTTAACATTTATTTATTTTTGAGGCAGAGAGAGACAGAGCATGAACGGGGGAGGGGCAGAGAGAGAGGGAGACACAGAATTGGAAGCAGGCTCCAGGCTCTGAGCCATCAGCCCAGAGCCTGACGCGGGGCTCGAACTCACAGACCGCGAGATCGTGACCTCAGCCGAAGTCGGACGCTCAACCGACTGAGCCACCCAGGCGCCCCCATTTTAAAAGATGAGATTTGGAGAAGTTAGTTCATTCTGATATCCAATGGCATGTCTGCTGCTTCCTTTAGAATAAGATTCTGCAAATACATTTTTTCTTGAGTACTTTGGAGAGAGAAAACCGTGTTTACTTCTAGGCCAAACTGCTGTCTTAGAGGAGAAAGAAGTAAGGGGAGGATTGAGAGAGAGTTTTAAAAGCTGGAGAGGAGGGGAAAATTCTAAAATTCTAAATTCTAAAATTCATGTAATATCTTACTCTTTTCATTGATCTTTTATAAATTTTTTCTGTTTTATTTTCCCCTGACAGTTCAGGTCATTAGCTTACATCGGCTAAACACTATTCTGAAAATAGGTCGTAACTAGAGAGTAGTGGAAAAATGCTTTGGCCTAGTAACTCCAGGATCCAGGGCAGGGGGGTCTGTAAACTGCAGCCATGAACCAAATCCAGTCGGCTGCCTGTTTTCGTAAATAAAGTGTCATTGGAACACAGGTGCCTTCATTTGTCTACACATTATCCATGACTGCTTTTGTGCTCCAGTGACTAGTTACAAAAGAGACCATGTGGCCTACAAGCCTAAAATATTTACTGTCTGGCTCTTTAAGAAAAAGTTTGCCAAGCCCTGGTTTAGGGTTCCAATCCTTGTAGATATTTCTGGGTAACCATGGAGCTTTGGGAAAATCACTACTTTTTTAAAAGCATTTGTCTTTTCATTTGTGAAGCAGTGGTAATAATCTATGTCCTATTTCTCTCCTGAATATAGTTGTTTTGTCTTAAGGATCAAACGAGAAAATGCATGTGTAAATTTTTACAATCTACACATTCTAGACAGACAATAAAAATAGTACTAGAAGCCATTTATTGAGCATGTACTTGTGAGCTAGGGCACTGTGCTACCTGCTTTATGTGCATTATCTCATTTAATTTTCAAAAAACTCCCTTGAGGAGAGCACTATTATTCTCCCACTTTGAATATGAAAATTTTGATGTTTAGGGGGATTGTTAACTTGCGTAAGTTTGTATACGACAGCTACCATTCAATCCAGTTGAACAAATGTAATAAGCAAGTGCTTATTCTGTGAGGCAGAATGACTCCACAATTACACAATTGTTTTTCTTAGTAGAAAACGTCTTGGTATTTAACACTCAAATATCCTAGCATGTTCTTTTCTCTTGATTCAATGTGTTTTGGCTGATGGTTATATAAGAAAAATTTGTATTTGTATCCCAGAAACTCAATAATGCCATATACAGCATTTTAAACAAAGTGACACGTGGCAAGTCTTGTGTTAAATTCCAAGCATAGGGGTGCCTGGGGTGGCTCGATCGGTTAAGCGTCTGAGTTCGGCTCAGGTCATGATCTCACAGCTAGTGGTTTCGAGACCCGTGTCAGGCTCCGTGCTGACAGCGCAGAGCCTGGAGCCTGCTTTGGCTTCTGTGTGTCTCTCGCTCTCTGCCCCTCCCCCACTTGTGCTCTGTCTCTCAAAAATAAATAAAAATTAAAGAAAAAAAAATTCCAAGCATAATTGCTAGAATGTCAGTATCACATGTAGATGGTTTGTAAAGTGTATCTCAGGTCAACAAAGAGACGCGCAGTATGTTACTGTGTATAAGACAACTGTTAGCAACCAGTTCCTTTTGGTCAGGAAGTGATGTTTTGAGCATTTTACATCCTAACAAGGGAGTCTGTTACTTATATGTAGGTGCTTTACTGTGTTTTAGTTACACTTTAGGAAGTTTGTTAGTAGTTTGGGGTTGATATGTAACGAATTATAATTATTTTCATTTGAAATATTGGAAAATAGGTTCTTTGTTAGCATTTCATGTAGAATATATGATTTTCGGTGATGGATGATTGATGCTAAACAGGAGGTGGAAGATATCCGTATTTTATTATTATTATTACTTGATCTGCATGGACTATTTTCCATATATAACCAATGGGTTCTATTATCCTTAGTAGGTCTTTTTTTTAATGAGTAATGTGCGATTTTATATTATCTGCATACAAAGTATGCTGATTTCTCATATCCTTTACTGTCATCTTCTAATTGGCATCTGGAAGGACCTTGCTTCCCCCATAGCCCTTAAATGTGATGTGTTTCTCTCTCTCACTATTATCTCTGGACCCGGAGTTCGAATAGATATCTTCCTTGCTTCCCTTTGCCACTTCCAGAGTGCTCTCCTTTCTTCCTTATGCTCTCCTTTTGTCCTTTCTTTTTCCTAAAAACCCCACCTCCGAAGCTCATAGCAACATGGCATGCTGTTCTACCTCCTTGTTGCAGTTCCCTCTACCAGGTCCTACCCCTTATTTCTCATACATGGCTCACTGTTGTCTCTATCGCTCCATCTGTCAAAATTCTGGACGATTTCAGTATCTATAGATGATCCCAACAATGCTTTGGCCTTTCAGCTTCTTGACCTCTTTTCCAACAAGCCTTCCTCTGTGCTCCCACCGATCTTTATTTGTTTTACTTGCCCTATCTCTTGATTGCCCATGGCCCCAATGATAGATGTATTACGTTTTTTTGTGGTAAATCTGTAATCCTTTTCTATGGGTTACTGCAGAGCAATATTTAATTTAAAAAATTTTTAACAGTGTTATTTCAGGCAACTTGTCAGAACAAGCGGTGTATCACTAAAGTCATTCAAAAACCTGTACTTAGAGGAAGTCTTTAGAAGGAAGGCCCAGGGGCTCTAAATCCAGCCATACATGACATTTCTTACTACCAGAAAGGAAGTTAAATTGACATAAGACCAGAGGAACAGAAATGGGAAGTCACAAGACTGTGTACTTTGGCAAGAGCATATGGGTGAACTATGAGGAAAAACCTCTGTATTCTGCTCTGTTATAAATTATATATGAGTTAAGGAAATAGCAAATTGTAAGCAAGTAGTATGTGTGTGTGTGTGTAGTGAAAAGGAAGTGGAATCTGAAAATTGTGACTTTGATTCTATTCTTGGTTTAGCCTCTTACTGTATGACCTTGATGAAGATATCTGATCTCTCTGAGCCTCAATGTTTCCATCTGTAAAATAGGATTAGTGTATGTGACATGAGGATTTTTGTGAAACTTAACTTGTGTGTGTGTTTGTCCACTTACATTGTGACTGGCACATAGATTCAGCTCAGTAACTCCCAGGAATTGAATCTATTTTTTCTTTTTGAAACATGAGGAATAGAATTGGTGAGTCACAAAAGAGGAGGATCCAACCTGTGTTGGAATATTTGTTTTTGTTGGTAGGCTAAGGAAGCAATTGTTCATTCTAACAGAAAAAAAGTTTAAATTATTTCCTCCCATTTTCATAAACATATTAAGCCTCTTAAAATCGGACAATCTGTATTCTAGAATAATAATAATAGTTAAAGTTAATTGAACACATGCTAGGCACTGTCCGAAGCCCTTTGCATGTAACAGTTGATTTAATTGCCACAGCAGGCACTATTATTATAATTCTCACTTGCACAGGAAAAAAACAATCAGAAGTTAGGTACTTTGCCTAACTTACTAGGTAATAGCCAATAAGTAAAAGTGTTGGGGTTGAAATATTTGCAACTTGGATCTGGAGTTTGGGATATATTATATAATTACAAAAATTGTATATTAGATTATAGAATTGGTGACTCACAAAGAGGGGCAAAAATTTTGGAGTAAAACTATTGCTTTTGCTCTTTTCTAGAAGCCTATAATCTATGCTAGACTGAAGTGTACAAAACTAGAATCCAGTATAAAACAGCTTATAAATATATGCTGAATTTCCAAGTAGAATACAGTAGGAAAAGTATAAACTGAAGTAATAAGGACACAGGCTTTCCAGAGGAGGTGGGAACTGAGATATGCTTCCAAGTTATGATTTGGGAAGGCAGAGGACTGAGAAGGAGACCTGTCAGGGGCACCTGGGTGGCTCACTCGGTTAAGCGTCCAACTTCAGCTCAGGTCATGATCTCACAGCTTGTGAGTTCAAGTCCCGCGTTGGGCTCTGTGCTGACGGCTCAGAGCCTGGAGCCTGCTTCAGATTCTGTGTCTCCCTCTCTCTCTGCCCCTACCCTGCTTGTGCTCTCTGTCTCTCATAAATGAATAAATGGTAAAAATAAAAAAAAAAAGGAGACCTATCAGGAGAAAAAAAAAAAGAAACCTGTGCAAATTTAAGTGAATTTCCTGAGATTATACAATGGAATGAGAAATCTGATCTCCTAACACCTACTTAAATTCTTATCTGTTTCCACCTCCCTGTTCTCTTTTTAAAAATAAATAGAAGTAGAAAAGTGGACACAGTTTCCATCCTGATTCTCTCATACATCTAACGCCCATGGAACAAACGGCTGGCTTTCAAAAAATTCATCTCCCTGTGCCTTATGCCCCTGTACTTTCAGCGGGAGTTGCCCCAGTGAGGGTAGAACTTGGCCACAGGAGCCAGATGTGGGTTGAGCAACGTCTTTATGTGCAAACACAGAGTCCTTTATATACTGACAGATGGCCGCCCCCTCACAGCACCATTGGTGTTCCAACCTGTTTAATTGGGAAGGAGTTGGTCTACAATATCTCAACTTTCCATTTTTGCTTTTGCAATGCATTTCTAATGTTTTCCTGATTTATATTTGGACCTATGTCTAATAAGTGAATGGAGAAATCAGATAGCATTTTTGTCTCACGCCTCTTGCCTAGTGAGAGCCTGGGTCTCTTAATATGGCCCTTAAAATATTGTTAGGGCTGGCTTTATATGTAGACAGTTATATACTGATTTGAGATTTTTTTTAATGCATTCATAGCGGGCGAGTATACAAGGTGCATGATTTTAGACTGTCTCTGTAAGACAACAGAGAAGTTCTGTAGTGGTGTAATATCCTTTTACGTAAAATCTGTGGTTGCTTCTGTACAGTGAGTATATTTTGAAATGTTTACTATTTTGAATTTTAATCATGGGAATATGCCCCGGGACAGAAGGCAGAATTTTATTCATGAAGTAGACTTATGCTGAGATAAATGTCAAATAAAAAGATGACAAGCCTCAGGGGCGCCTGGGTGGCTCAGTCGGTTGAGCGTCCGACTTTGGCTCAGGTCATGACCTCACAGTCCGTGGGTTCAAGCCCTGTGTCGGCTCTGTGCTGACAGCTCAGAGCCTGGAGCCTGCTTTGGATTCTGTGTCTCCTTTTCTCTGTGTCCCTCCCCTGCTCACGCTGTCTCTCTCTGTCTCAGAAATAAATAAACATTAAGAAAAATTAAAAAAAAAAAAAGATGGCAAACCTCAGAGGCTCCTATTCACATGGGGCTCTGAAAATCATCTCTTGTGTAATAATTGGGAGTAACAGCTACTTGTGTAAACTCTTTATTACTTTGCCTGTAACTCTGGGAGATCAAGAAAAAGTGATTTATTAGTAGAAAAAATTAACAATTGAGGAAAGCTGTATCATTTTCTTCACTCACTTCATTTAATAAAGGCATTGCGTCTGGCAATTACGTGTCCAAAGACATTATCCCTGTGCTCACAGAGCTTACTGTCAGTGGAAAGATAGAAATGCAAACAAGCTATGAGTATTCATAAAGTGCACAGGAGATTCAGGGAAGTCTTAAGAGACGAAGCTGTGTTTAGGTTGCGACTTGAAAAATGAGTAGCAATTTGTATGAAAGAACAAGGGATCTTTAGTAGAGTGCAGGTGGCTTACTATTTCTTGAAGGCAAGAACACTTGTTAGCAGTGGAGAGGAAGGGTTGCAGGAGAGTAGGAAATGCTAAGAGACGAGACTTTTGTCTGTCTGTTTACTGTTGTATCTCTAACACCTAGAACAGTGCCTGGCACAAGGTAGATTCGTAAATGCTGATGAATGAATAGAATGAATGAATGAAGAATAAAATAAACAGGGCCAGACCATAAAAGGCCTAATATGCAAACTTTATCCATTGAAGAATACCGTAAGGGGGGGATATTGGATTTGCTTTTAAGAAAAATCACTCTACCATTGGGGGAGTGGGAACATCCTTTTTTTTTTTTTTTTTACAATATTTTTGTTTTTGTTTTTCTATTAACATTTCCTTTTAGCCTTGAATTTTTACTAAATTTCCTCCTGACTTAAAAATCTTGTTTCTAATCTGGGAATTTGAAATCTTGGTACTTAATGTTACCCCAATTTTTCCAAAGAGTTCAAACCACTTTAACACCAGAACATGGTAAAAATTTGCAGCCATTTCAAGCAGCTGGTGGGCTTTTTATATATCGTCATTAGCTGGTACCATTAAGTGTTCTGAGAGGTGAGTGTAAAATGTAAAAAGTATGTGTTTTTTTTTTTTTTTTTAAATTTTTTTTTTCAACGTTTTTTATTTTTTATTTTTGGGACAGAGAGAGACAGAGCATGAACGGGGGAGGGGCAGAGAGAGAGGGAGACACAGAATCGGAAACAGGCTCCAGGCTCCGAGCCATCAGCCCAGAGCCTGACGCGGGGCTCGAACTCACGGACCGCGAGATCGTGACCTGGCTGAAGTCGGACGCTCAACCGACTGCGCCACCCAGGCGCCCCTTTTTTTTTTTTTTTTTTTTAACAACAATTAACTTTCAAAGAGAAAAAAAAGAAAAATCACTCTATCAGAAGTCTGGTGGATAGAGAGAGTGAGCTGGGGCAAGGAGACCAGTAAGGAGAATATTGTAACAATCCAAGCAAGAGAGCTAAAGACCTGATGTAAGACATTGGCACTGGCATTGGCAATGGTGCTGGAGAGGTGGGAACCCATGTAAGAGGTATTTGGACAGTAAAATATACAGGGCTAGGTGGTTGTTCATATGTACAGAGTAAAGGGAAAGAGAGAGATGAATCTCCCATGTTCTTTCTGGGTTGGGTGCATGAGTGAAGAGATATTCCATTAATTAGATAAAGAATACAGGTATATAAGCAAGATAGACGGAGATGATGATGTTAGGTTTTAAACATGTTCATTTTGAAGTGATGGTGGTATATTCAGATAGAGATGTCTGGTAGAGACTTGCATATATATTGTGTACCAAACTCAAGAAATCTTATAGCATATTCTTATGCTATTCCTTAGGAAAACAGAACAATGCCTCATAGCTTTAATTTTATTTAAAAATAATTTTATTTTATACCCTAATTATTCTTCTTGCAATTGTACCAATCTCTAGTTTAAATTATCTTTTTAAAGTTCACTTCTGTATTTTTTCCTTGAAGGTAGAATTTTAAAAGGCAGCCATCTTAGTCAAAAGCAGGTAACTGACCTCAGCCTGTTTCCTATTGTAATTAATTTGTTCCAGTAGATGTTTGCACAGTGCCAATGGTTTATGTCTTAGAAGATATTTTAAGCATATTACACCAAGTATCATGGTAAGATCATGGTAAAACAAATTAGACTAAAATTTGAATGTTAATAAATGGCCAGACAGAGGCTTATTCGGAAAAAGGCACCGAGTGCATTGAGTTTAAGTGTAAATAATGTGTGTCTGTTACGGTTTAGATAGCTCTGTATGTTTTTCAGCACACTTCTAGCTTACGTCCTCCATTCAAAACAGTGCATGCTCTGCCCTCCTGGTCTTCTAATTATTAACTAGAAGAACAGCTGTAGTCAAATAATTAAAAAAAAAACCAACACATCTTTCTTCCAGCTACTGATGACCTTTGAGAACATTAACATAACATGTCACAGTGAATTGATACAGTTGCTGCTGACCAAACATGGTACTTTCCTAACCCATGCTGCAGACTCTTCTACTTGTTTATTTTATTAGCCTACTTTTAGGCCAGTTTGGGATTAAAAAAAAATTTTTTTTAATGTTTATTGATTTTTGAAGGAAAGAGAGACAGAGTGTGAGCGGGGGAGGGGCAAAGAGAGAGGGGGACACAGAATCCGAAGCAGGATCCTGGCTCTGAGCTGTCAGCACAGAGCCCGACATAGGGCTCAAACCCATGAACTGTGAGATTGTGACGTGAGCTGAAGTCGGACGCTTAACCAACTGAGCCATCCAGGTACCCCTGGGATTTTTTAAAGAAATATTTTAAAGTTAAAGTTTTGTTATTGATAATATTAAATGGTAATTTATTTTGCTTCTTCTGAAAGACTTCCACAAATATGTAAATGTATATGTGCTAACACTACAAATAATCAAGTTTGTACAAATGCAGTATTTGGCATCAAGGTGTTTATTTAACAAATTATGTGCAAGATACTTTAATAGATCCTGTGGGAAATAAAAGATTAATAAGACGGTGGGTCTTACTCCAAAGGAGCTTCCAGCTTAGTAAGGACACCAAAAAAAAAAAAAAAATGTATATAAATAATTATAATATGAAGTAAAAATTGACATCATAAACTAAAAAGATAAAATGTTAAGGGGATTAAGAATCTGGGAGATCTCACTTATAGCTGAAAAAATCAGAGATGATTTCATTGAAGAGATAGCTTTTGACTTCAGTTTTGAAGATAGGAAAGTATTAGGCATATAGAAGTGGACAAGGTGGGAAAGGATGTTATTATAGAACAGGAAAGATCAAGATTAATGACTCAGAGATGTGCCTATATAGGATGTAAGGTGGAAGGGAAGTGGGGGCAGAGGAGATAAATCTGTCAAGTCCTGCTGGGGTCAGGTCATGGAGGGCCTCAAGGGCCAGACAAATGATTTGGATTTTATTCATGAAGTAGTCTTTAAGCGGAAGAAAGATCAGCACTGTGTCCTTGCAGTAGTAGGATGGATGGATATAAGTAAGGGGAGATTAGAGGCAGAATTAAAACTAGTGAGGGCCCAAATTAGGATAATAATAGTAAGAACAGAGAGAATAAATAAATCAGAGAGAATAAATCAAACAGAATAAATTGTGGACAATAGCAAAAATGGCGATATGCCCCATGATAGCAAGATTTCTGTGCCTAATACTCTGTCATGTTTGTGATTCTTGCATTACTACATACACACAAATCTAAAGGTAGTTTGTATTTCTAAGTTGAATTTAAGGAATTGCTCAGTCTCAGGTTTCCTTCTCAGGCCCATACTCTCTCCCCGAGTTCCCATTCTTCCTTTGTTGATGGCCGCAGGGATCGAATCTGCTTTCCTATATGCTTCAGCGGTTGCGGCCGCCCACTGTGTCCCAGGGGATTTTTATTCCCAATGCAGCCTTGCTGCTGAGTGTCAGCAGGGTCCCCACATGCATGTTCTTTCTGTGTTGCTAAAAATAAATCCAAGGGCCCTTTACCTTTCGAGAGTTCTAAAAAACGATTAATCGTTGTAGAGAGGTTTGTAGGGGTAGCGAATATAAAAGATATGGGTAAGTTGAGTGGTTATATAATTGACAAACTTTTCCACAAACAAGGTGCAAATATAGGCATACCTCTGTTATTTTGCCAATTAATTACTCTGACACTCATATGCCTCAGTAGCAGCCCAATTTCCTTTTGAGGCAACCCGTTCTCCAACAATTAATTACTCATTTTCCAATATCTCTAGGGTTCAGCCCTTCTCTGATGCTGAGTATCAAGGGAATGCAATTCTAAACAGGTCACTGACATTACTGTTTTTCACTCCTATGTAGAAAGGCTGGGTTGAAGCCTGGCCCTGAACAGCCTGACAGATTGTGCTTGCTCACTACTGTAGTGATGCTTTTACTGGCCCAGATCCTTGCAGAGGCAGCAACAAGTCTTTGAGGAGGATGAGCCCACGCGTCAGTGCCAAGTTCTTTCAGGACGCTCTAAACTAGGGCTCCAGAGTCATAGATCTCAACAATCAGCCCCTTCAGTCTATCCATGCAGCCCTATTCCAGCACGCAAGCCAGCTCCAAGAGTACCAGTGGAGGACATTTTGTAGAATCTTTCACCTAACAACCCCAAATCTCCCTCCCTCCCCGATAAAACAGGTCTTGCCAAACCTTTCCCCCAGGACAGCGGTGCCTACTCGCTCTGTACCACACAGCTAAGAGAAACTGGAACAAGTGATTCTTCACCCGGTCAAGAGAATTTGCTTCGCAACGACTTTCGATGCCTGCCCAAATGGCAAAGCGTTTGTAAACTTCTCTTGCTAAAGAAGAAAGAAACCACAGATTTAATCTCTAGTTAAGCATCTCTTGGATAGGACATTTTACTACACTTAAAAAGGTTAAAAATCTTATAAACATATAGTGGTTCTCTGACATGAAGTTTGACTTCTCTCTCAGATGAAAACACCACACAAGCTGGCGAATAACATTAGATTATTACTCTCACCATCAGCCCCAGAAGGAACAACATTAACATTTATTGAATGTTTGCCATGTGCCAGGCTAAATGCTTTATATGTACTAACTTGTAAGGATAAAACAACAACTGACTGAAGTGGTATTAGTCTCATTTCACAGGTGGGGAAACTGAGACTTGAGTGATTTGCTCCAAAACAGTCAGTGCCAGAAACAGGCTCAAACCAATACCTGTCTGACTATCCTGCCTTTAGTAGGCCCCAGTGTTTCTTAATTGAGTGGCTGAACCTCTGCTTATTTTCTAAATAAACCTAATAATCATCCTAAGTTAAGCTACCATACAGACAGATCCCCAGCATGAAAACTCATCATTTGAGTGATCAAGACAACATCATCAGTAATAAGTCCTGTGGTAGTATCATGTACCCCCTAATATGAGGCAATGAGAACGTCATGTTACCTCTGCGATTGTCTTCACTAAAACCCATACTCTCGGTCTAATTATGACAAGACACCAGACAAACCCAAATTGAGGAACATTTTATAAAATAACTAGTACTCTTCAAAAGCTTCAAGGTTCTAAAAGACAAGGAAAGACCAAGAAACTGTCAGATTGGAGGAGGCCAAAGAGTCATGACCAGTAAACGTAAGGCGTTATCGTGGATTGGATCCTGGAATAGAAAAAGGACATTAGTGTAAAAATTAGGGAAATATGATAAGGTCTATATTTAATAGTACTATAGCAACGTTAATTGTCAATTTTGACGAATATACCGTAGTTGTATAAGAAGTTAACCTTAGGGGAATTTGGGTGACGAATATACAAGAACTGTCTGTACTATCTTTACACTTTTCTTTAAATCCAATATTATTTAGAAATAAAAAATTAACATGATTGTTAGGGCAGTCAGTCAGGGAATATGGATGGTATTAGTGTTTTCTGATGACGGTGTAGTTGGTCCTACTGATAATTCTCAGCCTTGGGTCTGGAAGAGGAATCAGGATAAGGAAATTAACTTTGCTGGCATGAAGAGCTGCCACTTTAGATGTATGACATTGTGGTTTGAATATACAATCAAATTCATAGCCTACTTTACTGGTTTTAATATCTCTTTTTTCTCTAAAGTTTTAAAAGAGCGTCTAAACCTTGTATTAGTAGACTTAGGCTACAATAGGACTCTTGTTCCCACACAGAAGGCTTTGTCTTCCCCTGTGTCCCCTGAAAGAAAATTAAATCAGCATGACTTGTTCCATCTCAGATGGTTTTTTTTTTTTATAGCAAGAAATATGTTTCCTAGAGGGTAGAGAGGAATACGGGACTGTTCATCTTTTTTCTCCTTGGATTTGATCTCCACTCAAAACATCTGAATTTGTCAATCCCAGAGAGAGATCTTGACTTGAAGTTTCTCCAAAGTTCCTATGAAAAGGGACACAAGTACTTTAGCTGTGATTATTTTAATATTTGAAGTGTATAGGACTAGTTTAGAAAATTATCAATTCCATTATTATCATCCTTTATATATTAGATGAATTCTCTGGTATGATATATTCAGTGTGTTTCAACAATTTGGGTATTTCGGGCTTGCTCCTGTGGTTATAACTTCAGTAGGTTTCCAGGTAATGTTAATAACTAACGTCTGTAAAGTCAGTTACAATTAATAGTATTTTCTTAGCCTGTACATTTAATCATTTGATTCTAACAACAACCCTGTAGGTAAGGTGAGGTTGAAGTAGTTAAGGATGATTTCCTACCAAATTACAGATGAGAAGTAATAATCGAAAGGTTACATGATAAGCCCAAGCTTGGATGTCTATTAAATTCCAGAGCAAGAGCAGTTAACTCCAGATCTTCTGACACCTATCCCATGTTCTTTCTGTTACCTTAAACTCCCATGGCATGCAGTTCTGGGCTAGTATATGCCCCTATGATCAAGGTCACAAGTTCTTAACCTACAAGGAGAAAAGCACATGAAACGTAATGGTGGATATGTACGTTTTTCTGTGGAAAAGGTCTATAAGATTTAATAGATTCTCAAAGAGATCTGAGATGCCATCAAGTTTAAGAAGCTTTATCCTAAATACTATCAGGAAGGACATAGACATTCTTCTCACACTGCCAGAAGCAGTAATGAAAATATGGCTTATATTGTCAATAACAGAATCACTTCCTCCTTGTCTGCCAATTCCTAACACATACACTATGACCATTTCCTTAATTAAGTTTTAAATTTGCTGATCCTGGGGCGCCTGGGTGGCTGAGTCGGTTGAGCGTCCGACTTTGGCTCAGGTCATGATCTCACCGTTCGTGAGTTCGAGCCCCACGTTGGGCTCTGCGCTGACAGCTTGGAGCCTGGAGCCTGCTTCGGATTCTGTGTCCCCCTCTCTCTCTGCCCCACCCCTGCTTGTGGTCTGTCTCTCTCTGTCTTTCAAAAATGAATAAACACACAACAAATTAAAAAAAAAATTAAATTTGCCGATCCTGAATTGGTTTTTTAAAAGAGTTCTATGATTGAATAAAATGCCCAGTAAAAGATATTATAGATATTTGAAAGAAAAGTTTTTACAGAAAAATATATTAGTTTTTTCAACTAAACTGTTCACCCAAGGAAGCTGCATAATCCAGGAGAGGCAGCAGGAGGAACAGAAGGAAACTAACATTTGATAAATCTGTTAAACCTCTGTTTTTGATGCTTTACACATATAACCTCTCTGACTTCGTAGAACAACTTAGATGTCTTGCTCTTAGAAACTGAGTTACTAAGCAATATGGCATAATTAATAAATGGTAGAGCTTAGATTTGAGCCCATGTCTATCTGACTCCAAGACTCTCCCCACTGTACCCTAAAATGGAATGGGCAAGATTAGATATGGCATTGTGAGTCTCAGTGTAAGTGTAGGTGTAGGTATGGGTGAACATGATTCATCAACCTAAGGAGTGGCCAATAGAGACATAAATCTGTAAATCAGAGCTGGGCTACAATGAAATTAAATATTGTATAGGAGAAGGCAACGTGAGTATTGAGAGCATCCATAGAGAATCATTTGAAAGGCAGGAACTATGATATTATAAATATCAAAGTTGAGTCCACTTGACTTGCTGGCGCTTAAATGGCTTAAATGACAGGCATTTGACATGTGGGAGATCTGGAAGTAAGTGTTGTGAACCTAGTCATCGGGGTGGGAAGTGGGAAGATAGGACCACTGGGACCAGGAGCCAAACATTGAGAAATTAGGGACAGTAGTTATAATTCAGCCATCTAAACTATAGAGAACTAAGGTCAAAGGAACCGGTAGCGAATGGGACTTAATGACAATTCACTGAGGTTGATTGCCTTAAGTACCCTCTTCTTACGTCAGAACTAACCCCGAATTAAGAGTTAAGCAGTAAGCTCAGAGATGGAAATCAAGCAGCTTTACCAGTCAGGGGCTAGGAATATAAAAAGTAGAGTGAGACAAGTATAATGATATTTTTCCAGTTAATCTACTACAGTGCTTCTTCAGGTATGGTCTTCAGGCCAATATCAGCATAACCTGGGAATTGGTTAGAAGTGCAAATTCTTGGGTCCAACCCCAGACCTATTGAATCAGAAATTCTGAGATAGGGCCTAGCAATCAGAACCACTGATCTAGTGGACAATATGTTGCCCACAAAAACCTAAGGTCAACTTCCACCCAGAAGAAAACCAGGACTAATAACGAGGAGGCTGTTTGAGGCATTCCAGTCTCTGTTCTTTGTTTGTATGAGGACCATACAAGCTAAAGAGGCTTGGGCTTAAGCAAAATAGACTTTTCTTTGAGGGCTAGTAAATTATTTCTTTCCTTTCTGCTCTTTTTTGTCCTTCAAAGGACAAATCCAAGGGATCAGGATCAATGTCTTACAATGTTGACTGGCCCATCACGTACCAGTCATTAGATGTCTCATTTTGCTCACCTGAAATAAATATCCTATTTCAAGGATTCTTAGAGGTTTACTTAAATGTAACATAAAGTGGGGCACCTGAGTGACTCAGTCATTTGAGTCTGACTCTTGATTTTTGGCTCAGGTCATGATCTCAGGGTTGTGCAGTCAAGCTCCACACCAGGCTCTGTGCTAGCATGGAGCCTGCTTGGGATTCTCTCTCTCTCCTTCTGCCCCTCTCCCCCACTCGCACTCTCAGTCAGTCAATTAACCAATCAATCAATGGAACATAAAGTATCAAGATTAGGTACTTGGAAAATATTAAATGGACTAAATTGAAGACAAATATTGTACTCAGAAGGCATCATGAATTAATGAGGGAAGCATACACAGATTTTGGAGCCAGATTACCTGACCATTAAATGGAAAAATTTTGAGTGTCTATCATGTGCCAGGCACTGTGCTAGGCCCTGGCTATATAACGGTGGAGAAAAAAGAAAACCAGATAAAACCCCCTGATTTCATAGAGCTGACATTCTAGATGGGGAGAGATTTAATAAACAATGGAAATGAAATATGTATTATATTAAATAGTAAGAGATCTTGTAATTTTAGATGTTGTGGCTGGCCAAGGCCTTGTTGAGAATATAACATTTGAATCAATAATGAAAAGAAGTAAGGGAGCATGCCTCATGGGTCCCCTGGGTGAAGGCTATTGCTAACAGAACAGACAGTGGGTGCAGGGTGTCTGATACAGAAACATCCACAACGCGTCTGAACAACAGCAAGGTGAGCATAGCTGAAGCGTTGGAAGATGGGAGAAGGGATTAGGGGAGCGCTAGGTAAAAGCAAAATCTATACGCAGATGCTGAGAATACAGTCCTTCCAACATGTCTGTTTTTAAAAACATTCATATGAAAAACTTGAGGGGAAAAGTTGGTTCAGAGACAAACAGATAAACAGAACAGAAATGAAAGCCCAGAAACACCCCATGTGTATAAAGATATTTCACATGTGGCTGAGTAGGTACTGAAGTTTAGTGATGCACCTCAACAACACTAGGCGTGTAGTGGCAATACTTGCATAGTTTTTACTATGTGGCAGACACTGTTCTGCCTGCTCAACACGTCCTAACTAAATTAATCTTCACAAACCTGTGAGAGAGAGACTATTATTTTCTCCATTTTACAAGTGAGGAAACTGAAGCACAAAGAGTTTAAGTAATTTATTTGCGGTCATATGGCTAGTAAGTGATAAAGCCAGGATTTGAACCCAGGTAGTCTAACTCCAGTGTTTATATGTTAACTACTTTGTTAAAATATACAACTTCTAGACAAGCCTCAAACTGAGAGAAGATAATTGTAGCACATTAAACTGACAAGGGATAGATTTGTCAAGAATATATAAAGAACATCTACAAATTAACGTCAGAAATAGGTGGGAAAAAATTTGTAACTCTGTGTGGTGACAGACGGTAGCTAGACTCATGATGGTGATTGTTTCTCAATGTATACAAATATCAAATCATTATGTTGTATACCCGAAACTAATATGTTATGTGTCAATTATCCTTTTATAAAAAAAAAAAAATACTTGGGCAGACTTTTCATAGAAGAGGAAACGCAAATGGCCAATAAACTTGAAAACATGTTCCATCTCATTAATCTGGAGAATGTATTTAAAAACCACAGTATGATACCATTTCGAGCTGCCAGATTGGCAAAATTTTTAACGCTGATGATATCAAGTGTTGGTGAGGATACAGAGCAATGGGACCATGATTCCATTGTTAATAGGGGTGCAAATTGTGACCGCCACTTTGGAAAACAGGCATTGCCTTGTATGTTGGTGCTGTACAAGCTACTACCTAGGAATTTTATTCCTTGGTATATACTCTAGAGTAAAGCATGCTCATATGTACCAGAAGATATACAGGTGTTATCTATACTACCTAATGAAAACAACCCAAATGTCTACAAGAATGAATACAATAGGGTTATATTCATATGATGAAATACAATACAGCAGTGAAAAAAGAGTGACTACAGCTGTACAAATGTATATTGATAAATCGATAAACCATAATACTGTATGGGACAAAGTAAATCAAAGAATACATGATGTTTATTAATATAAGGTTTAAGAGCAGGCAAAACTATCTGATACATTATTTAATAATACATATAGAAATGATAAGCCTCTAACAGAGCTGAACTGACTAAAACACTTAGCTGCTTCTGGGGCAAGAGAAGGGAATGAAGTTGAAGGGGGAGCTTCAAATGTCTTGTCTAGTGGATATGAAATTGTTAAGTTTGGTGTTCTTTCTTACATTCTATTGTCTTTAAACTTATCTGCCTCTGAATGAATGATATATTTCACAATTAAAAAATAAAGATTAAAAAAGCATTGCAAACAACAGATGTTGGCAAGGATGCGGAGAAAGAGGATCTCTTTTGCATCGCTGGTGGGAATGCAAGCTGGTGCAGCCACTCTGGAAAACAGTATGGAGGTTCCTCAAAAAACTAAAAATAGAACTACCCCAACTGCACTACTAGGCATTTCTCCACGGGATACAGGTGTGCTGTTTTGAAGGGGCACACACACCCCCATGTTTATAACAGCACCATCAACAATAGCCAAAGTATGGAAAGCGCCCAAATGTCCATCCATGGATGAATGGATAAAGAAGATGTGGTATATATATACAATGGAGTATTACTCGGCAATCCAAAAGAATGAAATCTTGCCATTTGCAACTACATGGATGGAACTGGAGGGTATTATGCTAAGTGAAATTCATCAGTCAGAGAAAGACAAAAATCATTTGACTTCACTCATATGAGGACTTTAAGAGACAAAACAGATGAACATAAGGAAAGAGAAACAAAAATAGTATAAAAACAGGAAGGTGGACAAAACATTAAGTGACTCATAAATATGGAGAAAAACTGAGGGTTGATGGAGGGGTTGTGGGAGGGGGGGATGGGCTAAATGGGGAAGGGGCATTAAGGAATCTACTCCTGAAATCATTGTTTCACTATATGCTAATTTGGATGTAAATTTTAAAAAATTAAAATTAAAAAAAAAAAAAAAGCATTGCAAGGTTCTATCAATAAAGCTGTTAGGGGTGAGGAGCTTTGCAAGGAAACTGGCCAGCATTGGGGCATTTGCAAAACAGTGCCAGCTGCAGGTAGGAAAATAGTGCTCCCAAGTCAGAGAATTGGATTGACACAGATCAGAAGCAATGTCTCATTTCCTTGGCAATCACTTTAAAATCCCATTCGTCAGAGGAGTTATTTAAACAACTGACAGTTGAGCCAGGAGAAGATTAACATAAGAAACCTTTTCCAGGAGCGTTGCAAGTCTATTAATATGAGCACGTTAAATCCTTCTGTCTTGCTTTCATTAAATACACAGAGGTAATCTATAAAATAAAGGAGAGAGAAAAAAGCCAGGTATTAGAAGGCAGAAGACCTGGGTTCTAATTCTGATTGCCCTCTGGATGTGTGACCTTGAAAATTGAGTCAGTTCATGTCATTGAAACTCTATTGATTGGGGATGTTGAGTATTAATATTTGGCCATGTATAGAGCTACTCATATTTGGAAGGCACTTCAATATGTAATTTCAACTAATTTCCACAATCTTTTGAAACAGGGATTATTATTCTTATTTTTCAGACGTAAAAACTTGCTCAATAATCAAGTAGCTAGAAAGTGGCAAAATTGAGACTTATGAATGCTATAGAATTATTGTAAGAACTAAAATAACTAATGCATATGTAAGTATTGTGCTATGCACTTCATTTATGATCCCACAGTGTAAGTGTTAATATTGTAAGTGTTAATATTGCCTCTGACTACCTCATCCCCAGCAGGTTTAGAACTCAAAAGTTTAGGACTTGGGTTTAAAGGACTTGGTCCTTAGCACTGTCAATCTCAGTATTTTTGAGTTAAAGAGGTTTTTGTTTGCTTGTCTGGAAACTAAGCCACCACTTATGCTGTCATTTTGGTGAGTTCTAAATTCTAGGCACTACAAGTTAATTTTTGGAACACAGCATGTACACAAATCAAGTATTAATAATTACCCTTTCAGGTTAGTATCCAAAGTATATAAAGAACTTATAAAACACAACACCCAAAAAACAAATAATCCAATTAAAAATGGGCAGAAGACATGGCTAGACATTTTTTTCAAAGAAGACATACAGATGGCCAGCAGACACATGAAAAGATGCTCAAACATCAGTCATCATCAGGGAAACACAAATCAAAACTACAATAAGCTATCACCTCACACCTGTCAGAATGGCTGAAATCAACAACACAAGAAACAGTAGGTGTTGGCAAGGATAAGGAGAAAGGAGAACCTCTTATACTGTTGGTGGGAATGCAAACTGGTGCAGCCACTCTAGAAAAAAATATGGAGTTCCCTACAAAAGTTAAAAATAGAACTACCCAATGATCCAATAATTGCTTAGGTATTTACCCAAACAATACAAAAATACCAACTCAAAGAGATACATGCCCCCTGATATTTATAGCAGTGTTATCTACAATAGCCAAATTATGGAAAGAGCCCTTGTGTCCACTGATTGATTAATGGATAAGGAAGACGTGGTGTAGGCACACCATGGAATATTACTCAGCCATAAAAAAGAATGAAATCTTGCCATTTGCAATGACATGGATGGAGCTAGAGAGTATAATGCTGTGAAATAAGTCAGTCAGAGAAAGACAAATACCATACAATTTTGCTCATATGAGGAATTTAAGAAACAAAACAAATCAACAAAGGGGGTGGGGGGGGGAGAGAGAGAGAGAGACAGAGACAGAGACAGAGACAGAGACAGGCAGTAAACCAAGAAACAGAGTCTTAACTATAGAGATGGTTACCAGAGGGGAGGTGGGTGGGGAAGATGAGTTATATAGGTGATGGGGTTTAAGGAGTGCACTTGTTGTGACGAGCACAGGGTGATGTATGGAAGTGTTGAATCACTATATTGTATACTTGAAACTAATATTACACTGTATGTTAACTGATGAATTGAAATCAAAAAAAATTTTTTTTCAAAAAAAATTACCCTTTCATTGAGCAAAGCTTTTACAATGGTTACAAAAGAATACAATGTTGACATATTTGAGAACCATCTTCTTTTCTAGGAGATGATACTGAAACCTCATGCTTTTTCTCTTTTCAAAATGACTTTTAAAATGCAGAAATCTCTTTCAAATAATGGAGTAATTGTGTGGGCTTGAGTATTTTATGGCTGTGTTTATTCCATTAAAAAAAGTGAAGGCAATGAGAAAGAACTTTACTAGTTGAATTAAGTTAAGGCTTCCAAGTTATGGCTCTGGAAATATTACACTTTCTATTTTTTTGCCATTAAGATTTATTTCTGACTTTTCAAATAAGCTTTTAAATTTGATTCTGGTAAGATCAGCTATCAGAAAATATTTTTGCACTTAAGCAATACCCTTTTTGAGTGTTAAGAATTTCTGTCTGAATATGGATTTCCTCTAAGAATATTTTAGACTATTTGCCCTCAAAAATACAAGGAATGTCTCGTATAATGGCCCAATGTTTTCAACAATAAAGCTATCTTTTTTTTTTTTTCTCCAGCAAAGGAGCTTTGCTCATTGCATAATGGTCTTTTCCATGATTGTAGAAAGACAGAGGAACACAAAATGCATATGGTTTTTTGCCAAAATGCCCAATTACTGGGTTTCTTTCATAACCAAAAGGAGAAACTAATTTTTTATTACCTTTACAAAACCATGACACAAACATGAAGTTCAGAATTGCTAATAACTTTTCATTTTCTGTGTTTTCCCATGTAAAGACTTTCTAGTTAGTAAAACTTTCTCCAGCTTCCTTTTAATATCTTTAATACATTGAGAGACTTTATAATCAGCAATTTTCTGTTCCTTTCATACTATGTTTTAAGTAGTAGTTTCAGTCTCCTTCTACGTGTACTAAATTGTTTTGAGCTATTAAAGAAAAGATAGAGGAAAATTGATACCTCTGATCATCTATTTTTTTTCTGTTTCTCGTTCTTTCCATGTCAGAGTGCCAACATGAGAGCTGAGGGGGAAGGAAGGAGGAAAAGCGAGGCTTGTGGAAAACCACAAATAAATTAATTTCCCCCAATTAGAACTGTTATCTTTTTAGTTATTTTGTGACTGCTTGAGTCCAAATTGATCACATGTTATCTAAAGATACGCCACGCACATATAATTGATATTTTATAACTCTCAGGAAGAACATAGATAAACAGCACAAAAGGTGCCAAGACATTTAACAATTTAGAAAAACATTAAACCAATTAGCTAGTGTGTACAAAAACTCCTCGGGTCTCACTGGTTTTGGCCCCACCTTATGTAGGATTTTGCAGATCCTTTCTCAATTAAAAAAATTTTCTTTCCCCAAACCATTTCTCCCAGGTTTTCACAATGTGCTCTCTTTTCCTATAGCCACCTTTTTGCTCCATACTAACGATTACCCTATATTCTTGCAGTTTTTCCAGGTTTGTTAATGGAATTTTAATTTTTTTTTTTTAACATTTATTTATTTTTGAGACAGAGAGAGACAGAGCATGAATGGGGGAGGGGCAGAGAGAGAGGGAGACACAGAATCGGAAGCAGGCTCCAGGCTCCGAGCCATCAGCCCAGAGCCCGACGCGGGGCTCGAACTCATGGACCGTGAGATCGTGACCTGAGCTGAAGTCGGACGCCCAACCGACTGAGCCACCCAGGCGCCCCGTGTTAATGGAATTTTAAAAGTAAATAACTTACCCTTGTCTAGAGACTCCAGCCCATTTTCCTTAGAATTCTCAGGAAAAAATCAAGACTCACGATTCCTGTCATCACCTTCCTAGTCCTTTCATGCTGGAGTACCGATTATATGCCAGATACTGTGCTGAGTGCCCTGGGCATGCTGTCTTTCATTCCCACAGTAACCCTACAAAGTTTGGTATACTCGTCTTTATTTTGCAAATGAGAATCCTGCGTCTAAGGAAGAAGATGCACTTGGTCCCAGCTAGTGACTAGCACAGCTAGAACATGAACCAAGCTCTCAGTCTCCTCAGGCAATGAATTTTCCATAGGCCCGGATACTTCCCCTCTTATGGTCCACCCTTCCCATGCTAGTCAATGGTGTTATAAAATAATGGAAATCCTGGAGACTTTCCATCTACTCATCTAGATAATTTTTTAAAGTTTGACTTAATTAAGTAATCTACACCCAACGTGGAGCTAGAAGTCATGACCCCAAGATCAAGAATGGTGTGCTCTTCTGGCTGAGCCAGCCAAGCACCCCGCAAGAGATCATTTTTCAGTGTTCAAGCCTTGTAATAGTTATTCACACTTACGAATGTGATAAATTTTATAACTAAGTACTTAACAACCATAAGAAAATCTGAGAATTCTGTTTGGGATAATTTAAGAAATGTATAGAATATACTTAGTTATACGTTGTACAGCATAGTTCCACAATGCTTGTGCTTTCTTTGTAAATAATTCTATATTCGTCTTTCTGATGTAATTCTCCATACTCTATTAGTACTTAACTAGTAACTAACTCATGTCTGTAAAAGCGACACCAGATGAGCAAATTCTATCTTAAATTCTTTGTTAGTTGATCTCAGAAGTATAGATTTCTGACTTCTGTTCGAAATCTAGTTCTGTGTCCTTATTTGCCAGCTATGAAGCTATGAGTCTTTGGTCCTTTCATTTCAAATCTATGGATACACATAAGTGGTCTGTTAACAGGACTTTTTTTCCCCCTGTCTTTGATTTCATTGCATTTATATCATTGACCTTTGCTTCAAAAAGCATTCAACAGCCTCTAACAGAGGGAGACCATGAAAGGGGGTGTTGTAAAGGCTTTATTCTGTAAAAGAAGTCACACACAGGGAAAGCTTTATATTTGCTGAGTGATTTAATTCTTATACATGCAGAAATTGGCGATGGGCCATGAGTAACATGGAAAGCACCACCTAGTGCAGTCTCACAACCAAACTTTCCCACTCCCTTCTATATTTAAAAAGAGAGAGAGAAAGCAGCTCATTTCCCATTGTTTTAAAATCTACCCAGGAAAAGTGAAGCATGGTATCTAGACTAGCCAACCACTTTATCAGGATCCATAAAGCCACTCATGGATTTTTGTTTGTTTGTTTTAACATCAGCAACTAAGGAGCACCGTCTCCAGGGAGAAAGATGACTGCTTAAATTGGTCTTTTGAGTGCGCAGAGCAGAATTATGACGGGAAAGTCCACTTACAGGAATAGCAACCACTTTGAGAGCACTGGCTATGTTATGATTATGAGATATCATGAAGTGATTAGGTATTCCAACATAATATCATTTTCTTGTAGGTTGGTGAGTTCGGCAAACACTGTCATTAAGAGTAACTGTTTATTCTTCCGTATGCCGAATAATCTAATCATGTAGAGAAATGAGGAACAAACATATTTTGATTAACTTTCTAAAAGCCTTGGAAATTGGCTAATAAATTGTTGTTAGCAATTCTTTGGAAAGCACATTATTTCCTTTATAATTTTCTGACAGTCGAGCGAGACTTAAATCGACTAGTTCCTTCTTGTTGAGTAATAAGATATTCCTGCACTTCATATTTGATGAATACAGATTTACTTTTTAGATCTTTAAGTACCTTGGGATATTCTTGTGTAAGACTGTGTAAGTGTATGCGGTGGGGTTTTTCCTCTTGTTTTCTTTTTTTGTGAAGTTACTTAAGAGACGTTGCTTGGTAATGTACATTTCTGTTGCTTGTCTAAAATCAAGCCTGGTCTTCTGCACTATGAACAGTATAAATTTTATTTAAGCATCAACATATTTGGGCTTGCATCTCTGGGAACCTTGGACTTTGCTAGGCTGCCGTTTCTCTTCAAGCAGTGGGAACTCTTAGCTTCTGTTGAGGAAGACCTGAAATTTACTGGAAGTAAGGAAAAAGACCACAGTTTATTCTGGGCAAGGCAGAAACAGCTCACTGGGGTGAGAACCTAAATAAATGGTAAATTGTGGTGACTGGAATCTACAGAATGAAGCTTGATACCCAAGTAGGTATCAAGTTATTTGGCAGGCAAATTTCTTGGACAAATTTAGATTCGGGCTTAGGGAATGGCAGGTAGCACGGTATAGTAAGAAAAGTCTAGCTTTGTATAAATCAGCCTGACTTACTAGGTGTGGACAATACTTCAGCCCCTCCCCCACCCCGATTTCCCTCAGTAGTAAGACGAGGATTATGACTTCCACCTAGTAGGGTTATTTTCAGGATTAGAGAACATATGTATGTTTATTGACATAGGCCATCAACAAATGATGGCTCATTATTTTTATCATCATCTTCAGCAGCAGCATGACTCCTGCTTTCAGATGCCTCCATTTTACGTTTTTTGTAAAATTACTTGTTAGTCAAGCAATTGCATAACCTATATACTAGACAGCTTTGGGAGAGGAATACAGAGTTCAGTGGGTAACTTTTCAGGATACAAGACTTTGAAATATGTAAAATATATATTATTTACATAAGCCTGGCTTCCTTTCCCTTCTGGACTGATTTTGTTTGAGTAAAGCCCTAAAAATATTCCATGTAGAACTGTTTTTCTGCTTTTCTACTCCTTTTTGGCATAGCCTGGGACAGTGCAGAGAACTGTAAGTAGGAGAGAGAAGTAAACTTTGACTCTAGCTGCTCAAGAGAATTTTTTAGGGATGGAGGGTGAAAGCCTCATTATTTAGCCCAGGGGATGCTGACAAAAAAGAGAGGCATATCTCAAAAACAAACAAACAAACAAAAAAAACCACCTTAGGTTTGTATACTGCAAGTAGAATACACATGGTTGGAAGTCGCTTCAGCTCCATTCTGCAAAGTTCAGCTGAGAATTCCAGGAACTCTCAAATTTGGAAGTTCTATTTTTATTATAGCAATAGGAATATGGGAATTATCAGGGGATTACTTCAACTGATATGTGTAAGTACTAACAATTTTAGCCTGGGCTCTTGAACTAAAAGTAATAACCCCATGGGGGCTCACTGTCGGGAGCTGAATCTCTAAAAATATTATATTGAAAAGCAGTTTTATCTTCAATTGTCTCCCATCCATTGTGACTGGTGCCAAAATATACTCAGGTAAAGTCTAAAAGTTTCAGGTTCAGAATAAGCATATAAAGAAGAGTCACGTTGTTAAATAAGGTATTTTTCTTACTTTACGTATTTATTTTTAAAGATTTTATTTTTAAGTAACCTCTGTACCCAATGTGGGGCTCAAACCTACAAACCCGAGATCAAGAGTCACGTGCTCTACCAATTGAGCCAGCCAGGCACCCCTATGTTTCTTACTTTAGATTTTAGTTTTCTTTTTGGGGTTGACAATCTAGAATTTTTATATGGATTTAATCCAGAAAGCAATGGGGGTCCCCATTATAATCCTGTTTACTTAATTGTGAATTCCGGTTTAGTTATCAGAAATATGATTTTAAGATAGCCTAGACCTAAAGTAGAAAATTACATTATTTCTAGCATCTCAATGGATATTAACGGATGCATTCATTAAGATTGTAGTCTCCGTGTTTTTCAGCCAGAGGCTAGGCTGGATGAAGACCAGGTGGTGGTTCTTCTCTTCTCCATATTGGGTAGGGTAGAGGCCGATGGAACTGTGGAATGATCCAGGAATGAGATGTAGCTGTGGTACCAGTTTTATGCCCCAGTGCTTGCCAAACAAAGATTTCTAAGCATTAGGGATGCATGTTCCCATGACTCCTTTATCATTATTTTAACCTGCCTAAGTGCAGAGGATTAAATTGTCACAAATGACTAGTGTTACTATGTTAACTGAATTTCTATAGCCATGAAGTCGCTCAACTTCCAATTCAAAACAAAAACGAAAACAATAATTCTAGTAATTAGAATCCAGTTGAAATATTTCTACGTTAAGATCATCTATGCTGGGATGTTGGGCAACAAAACTTTCAAATTGATTTACTTTACTTTTGCTCGTTGTCTTTGCTTTTATTTGCAGTTCTGGGAAATGCCAGTGCAAAGCGGGCGTCACCGGCTCTACATGTGATCGATGCCAAGATGGATATTATGACTTTAGTAAGAGTGGCTGCTTGCCCTGCCAATGTAATAATCGGTCTGCCACTTGTGATGCCCTCACAGGTACGTGCTTTCCTTAAGTGGGTTGTGTAATTAGTCCATTGTTCTTTTCATAAATTTCACGAATCATGTTGGTTGGGAAGCAAAGAAGACAATATGAACTACAATTCCAGAAGGGGTAGACCTCGTCCTAAGTAAGGGGACGATCACCAGCCACTTTATTCGCAGGGGACATTTGCTGATTCTGGTCATAGGCGAAGGAGCAGAAATTCTTCTTGAGGAAAGAGACAGAAGAAGAGTTTTTGGCAGTTGTTTGGGACTTGAGTGATGGATTGGAAACTAGAGGAGCCCTAAAGACTGGGCCAGTTTCCTCCCAGGACGTTAGCTGATTGTTCAAGAGACAAGAGGCTGGCCCAAAAAGTATTAAGAAGTCTCTAAGTCTTACTGTGCTGTGGAGACAAAATCCCTTTAGAAAGAGAGGCCCTGTTACCATACACAAACCTCTGTCTCTCAAGACACTGGCAGATCCTGAAGTGCGTGGAGTGAGACCTGGGCTGGACCCACCGAGGACCTACCCACTCTATGACCAAGATATAGTGATGAACCATAAGTGAACTGACTCGTACTGAGATTGCAGCCCATCTTCAACGTATCTCAATTTCTAATTGGGTCGAGATGATTCCCTCGTTATATCTGCCTCACAGAGAAAACAGGTCATCTATGGCTCTTCTATATGCTGTATCTGGCATATAATAAAAAATACTTGACAATGCTGAGGAGGGAAAATGTGACCAAAAATAAAGAGAAAAAATAAACAATGGAAGCAGACCCACAGATAATCCAGATGTTAGAGTTAGCAGAGAATGCCTTTAAAATAACTAAAGTTAATGTTTTAAGAAAATAAGGGGAAACCCAGAAAATAGGTAAAAAGAGGCAAATTTCAAGAGAATTGGAATATATTTAAAAAAACAAAACTGAACTAGAACTGAAAAATACAACATCTGAAATGAACAACTCATAGCATGGGTTTAACAAACGTTTGTTCACGGTGAAGACAAGGTTTGTAGACTTGAATACAGCTCAGCTAAAAATATCCAACTGAAGCCCAGAGGAAAAAAATACAATGGAAAGAACAGAGCAGGAAGACATGTGAGACACAGCTAAAAAGACTGGCATAAATGTAATTGGAGATTCAGAAAGAAAGGAGAAAGAGATTGGGGCAGAAACAAGATTTGAAGAGATAATGGCCAAGAATTTTCCAAACCGGTACAAGACATCAGCCCACAGATTCAGAAAGCTCTGCAAACCCCAGGTGGTATAAAGCAAAGAAAACCACATTGAGGCAAACTATTAAAAACTAAAGACAACGAACTCTTCCGATGGTCAGTTTTCCTAAATGTAAGGACTAGAAATGCTTCCTTGGAAACCTTTTTTTCCCCAACAGAAAAATCAGGACAAACCAGCCAGACAAGTACAAGTGTTTTTATGAAAGTAAGGTTGCAGAATATTTGAAATTGAAAGTACTCTGGAAAAACCTGTATTGAAAGTTTATTCTTTAAAAAAATTTTTTTTCTTAATGTTTATTTATTTTTGAGACAGAGAGAGGCAGAGCATGAATGGGGGAGGGTCAGAGAGAGAGGGAGACACAGAATCCGAAGCAGGCTCCAGGCTGTGAGCTGTCAGCACAGAGCCCGACACAGGGCTTGAACTCACAGACCGTGAGATCATGACCTGAGCCGAAGTCAGACGCTTAACTGACTGAGCCACCCAGGCGCCTTGAAAGTTTATTCTTCATTTTAGTCCTCTGTCCATGGTGAAACAAACTGATTTAGCAGAAATAGTGTTATCATTATTATTATTATTTTTTTTTTCTGTTACGTGATCGGGTCCCTGGCTACTTACTGGTTCTCTCTCGTGCTTTTCTTTTTCTCTGCTGTCTGTGATCCAGTCATACCGGCTTCTGTTCCTAAAACAAGCCGTGTTCCCTTTCTCCAAGGTTCTCATTTGTGATCTTACCTCTGCCTAGAATGGTCTTTCTAATACACCTCTACCCCACTGCTAGCCCTTTGCCTTATTAAACCATATTGTTCCTTCAGGCCTTCCAACTTCCATGTAGTTTACCACATTAGAAAGTGGTTCCTGACACTCCAGGCTGAACGATGGTTCCCAGTTATGCACTGTCATATGCACTTGTATTTTTTGTCATAGTATTTATAGTCTATAATTATGTGTTTATTTGTGATTATGAGTCATGCATGGCTTACTTACTCCACTGTAAGTTCCCTGATGGTAGGGGCGACACTAGTTTTGTTCATCATTGTACACAGTCTCTAGCATGGAGCTTGGCACATATACGTACTCACTAAATGTTTGTTGGGTAAATGAAGAAATGAATGGAAAAACACACAGAGGAAAGATACATTTCAGTCCTGGTTAACGACAGGAATGCTCCATCCTACTGAGTTGATGTAAATTTCTCCTCAGGTCTTGTACAGTAAGGAAGCAGTCTACACTGCTGATCTCATGTCTGGTTTTCTTTGCAGCAATGAGATACCTGTCTTTAATGGCAAGTAAATCCCAACCTGTCCTTGCTAGAGATAATTGAAGGCAAAAGAAATCCTTCCCATGATTGCGATTTCCAAAATCAGTTAGTAATAAGAGAAATAAATGGCTTCTCTGTTTATAAATAGAATAAAAGTGGAATTCAACGTGAAGGGATGCAAATACTTGGTTTAAAACTGCAAGCTTAACATACAGTCTTTCCTTTTGTCTCAAAGATTTTTTTCAACAGCGCTGGGATACGGCTGCCCTCTGGTGGCCACTTACTATGTTTTCACAGTCCTTACTTTCCCCCTTTGTAGTCTTTTTCTATACCTTGTGATTTAGATGAAGCAGATTTTAAGCTAACCTTTTTGTGATAAAATATACTGGGAAAAACATTTTGGAAAACAGTTTCACAATGTGTTTAAGAGTCTTAAAAATACCTCCTTGATCCAGAAATTCTGTTTCCAGAAGTCTATTCTGAAGAAATAATTCTAAATTAATAAAAAGATGTTGTGTTCAAAGATGCTTACCAAAGTGGTAGTTATGTTCCAAAAAAAATCAGACAACCCCATTTCTATCAACAAGGAATGAAGCAGATTATGTTGTCTTGGCAATACGTGGTTAAGCACAGCAAGTGCAATCTTGACTTTACCTTGGCCAAATTACTTAGCCTGTTTTTTCTCCTAGAAGTGCAGGATAATAACAGTAACAGTCTAATGGGTTGTTGTGGTGATTTGGTGCAATATATTTATAGAGCCTTTAATACAGTGCCTGCCCCATTATAAGCAATCAATAAAAGGCAACTATGAAGTTGTCATTAAAATGTTTTAAAGAATGGTGCAGGGGCACCTGGGTGGCTCAGTGGTTAAGGGTCCGACTTCGGCTCGGGTCATGATCTTGCAGTTTGTGGGTTCGAGCCCCGCGTCGGGCTGTGTGCTGACAGCTTGGAGTCTGGAGCCTGCTTCGGATTCTGTGTCTCCCTCTCTCCCTGCCCCTCCCCCCACCCCTTCAAAAATAAATAGACATTAAATAAAAAAGAAAAAGAACTGTGTATAACAACATGAGAGACTGAAAAAAGCAGGGCATGAATGACATAGCCACATATTTAGACTATTTAAAGAGCAAAAGTTAAACTCCTATACATAAAAAAAGATTTTAAGGAAAAGTATTCAAAATCTTAATGACAGATTTCTTATGACTTTTTTTCTTCTTTGTACTTTCCTGTATTTTCTGGATTTTCTTTATTGAGCATATATTTACATTGAAATGGAGGTGGAAGGACTATTATTTTTTAAACTAGAACTTTATGTCCATGTGGTGCACTTTTTAAGACTTCAAGGCGCTTTCATGGATTCATAGTGTCTCATCGTGAGCAACTTGCCTCAGCCTGGCTGAGTTGACCACTCCATCACTCCTTGATAACTGTCCTCTCTTTAGGGTATCACAGGTTCCTTCTTTTCCTTTCTTTTCTTTTCTTTTCTTTTCTTTTCTTTTCTCTTTTCTTTTCTTTTCTTTCTCTTCTCTTCTCTTCTCTTCTCTTCTCTTCTCTTCCTTCTCTTCTCTTCCTTCTCTTCTCTTCTCTTCTCTTCTCTTCTCTTCTCTTCTCTCCCTTCTCTTCTCTTCTCTTCTCTTTTCTTTTCTTTTCTTTTCTTTTCTTTCTCAGTCAGCTCTGCTGGATCTTCCTTTGTTCAAGAAAAGCGCTGGAGTGCCTCAGGGCTCAGTCCTTGCCTTGTTTGCCTCCTCCATTTGTACTCTCCTTGACTGGTCTCATTCAGTCCCCTAGACTTAATTTAAAATGCCGTTTACCTGGTGCCGCAGACCAGATTTACATTTCTCCCCCGATCTTCACACTCAAAGATCCAAAAGTACACTCGTCATCTTCACTGGGATGCCTTAATTGGCATCAGAACCCTAAGACATCCGAAACAACTCTTTCCTCTACCCTGGAAGCCAAGCCTGCCTTACCCCTAGTGTGCTTCATTCTGGTGACTGACACCATTCAGCCGGTTGCTCACTCCAAAAGCCCGGGGGTCATATTTGGTTCCTTTCTTTTCCTTGCAGCAAACATCAAATCCGTCAGCAAGGTCTATCAGCCCAGCATTCAGAATACACCATGGACCTGACCACTGTTTCTGACCTTTGTTATTGTCATCCTTGTGCAAGGCCCCGTCATCTCTCTGAACTACCGTGACATTCTCTGATCTCATCTTATCTCTCTGCCTTCTCTCTTGCCCTCTCACCCCAGATCTCACCCCACCACGTAACAACCAGAGTGATCTTTTTAAAATGTAAGACCAGATCCATGCCATCCCCGTGCTTGAATCCTCGAATGGCTTCCCCTCCCTCTTGGAATAAAATTCAAACTTCTTTCTAGGGCTGACATGACTGTACATTTTTGGACCTCTGCCTTTCTCTCTGACCTTATCTTCTGTCAGTCTCCCTTGTTCACTTGGGCTTGGCCTTCTTTCTTTTGGACAGGTTGGAAGTGGACCTTCTGTCTATAGAGAGGATCAGGCATTTCTTCCCACAACAAAGCATATTACCGTACTTCTGACACATTTGTATATAAACTACAAAATGGTAAAATAAATAAGGACAAAGCTTTTTACAGGTGGCGATTTATGTTTTCAAAGCATTGTCACTGAATTTCTTTGGAAAGGAGCCCCACATTCTTTTCTTTGACTGGTTGTTTTCTTGGTTACCCTTACCAGATTTGTTTGCTGCCTAGCCAGCGAGCATGAGATCATCTTCAGGAAACTCTCATTCCCTTTTCTTTTTTCTTTTCTTTTCTTTTTTTTTCAATGGTAATCCACTCCTTTGGCCATCTTTCAGCAAAGAGAATGTGAATTTTAAGGCAGAATTGTTGTATTTTGGGAGGTTCCAGG
This sequence comes from Panthera uncia, assembly GCF_023721935.1. Lineage (NCBI taxonomy): Eukaryota > Metazoa > Chordata > Mammalia > Carnivora > Felidae > Panthera > Panthera uncia. The sequence goes on along the minus strand of NC_064807.1, from coordinate 77,638,079 downwards.
CAGAGTATAATAAGCAAAGTTAAACTTCGGCTTATTTTTCATATATCATTTATCATAAAAGAAAGATCCTCAGCTTTTAGATTTTAAAGGGAATTTAGATTTCATCTAGTGCAGCTTTCTTAATTTATAGATGAGGAAACTGAAGCATAAAGAGAAAACATTTGTCTTATGGAATGGTTTTTTGCCCTTTGAAATATTCACATTACATGAAATCATTAGCTCAAGAATTATCCCATTTTACAGCTTAGAAAAGTGATGTTCAGAGAAGCTCTTTACGGAGGGTTACACAACTGGGAAGAGGTTCAGCTGGGAGTGGAACTCAGGTCTGACACTAAATACTGTTCCAGTTTTCTTATGCTCTATTGCCTCCCAGAGAGGAGTTATAAGCTGTTAGAAAAGCAAATTCATACTATCAGTACCTCCTGGATATGGATTTGGAAGGTTATGATATTTATGGTTATTTATTATAAAAGAATTTCTTCCAAGCTTCTCGTGGAATGTTTTAAACTTGCTTGAGTTCTTGAAATATTTTTATAATACACATGTGATATAGTTTATAACGTGTTAATTTTGTAGTCAGGAAAAATAAAGACAAGGGGCTCCCGGGTGGCTCCGTTAAGCATCCGACTCTTGATTTCAGCTCAGGTCATGATCTCATGGTTCATGGGATTGAGCCTCACATACGGCTCTGTGCTGATAGCGTGGAGCCTGCTTGGGATTCTCTCTCTCCCTCTCTATCTTTCTGCTCCTTCCTGGCTCGTGCACATGTGTGTTCTCTCTCTCTCTCTCAAAATAAATACACAAACTTTTTTTTTTTTTAAAGAAAAACATCAAGACAGTAAAAATAAAAGGGATACATGCATACCAGAGACACATGAAAATCAAAGGAGAAAGACCCAAAAGGACTATTGCCCTTGCCCCCATAGCTCTTGTTAGCATTCTGTTGTGTCTATGTCTGTCTGTACTTAATTTATTAATTTTCTTTCTCTGTAGCACTGTTCCAGGTACATGCTATTTTTGAAGCAGTGTAATGAGTCTTGTTATTATACTTATTTTCGTCTTTCCTTTTGAGACAACGTATTTGCCACATAAGGTTATTTTTTTCCTCATTGACTTATTGCAGGGTACGGCATAAAACAAATAGAAATAAATTTTTCCAGAAAAAAATTTTAATTGTTATGAATTGTATGATTAAATAAATTTGTATTCTAATATAAAGGGTGTAAGAGAATGCAATTATATTGTGATAAACACAAAGGCTTGAGACCTTATCTAAAATGGTCAAAGGCCCCAAAACACTAAGCATGTAGGTCCAGTAGCATTGTAGAAGCAAAGTATTAATAGTGTATATATTTACCATTTTTTAATAAGAGTAGCACTGTGGGGGCACCTGGGTGGCACAGTAGTTTAAGCATCCAACTTCAGCTCAGGTCATGATCTCACGGTCCGTGGGTTCGAGCCCTGTGTCGGGCTCTGTGCTGACAGCTCCAAGCCTGAAGCCTGCTTCAGATTCTGTGTCTCCCTCTCTCTCTGCCCCTCCCCCGTTCACACTCTGTCTCTCAAAAATAAATAAATGTTAAAAAAAAAAAAGAAAGAAAAAAGAATAGCACTGTGACCTTTTCTTGCCACATTAGTCATGTGCAAATGGCATGTTATTGGAACACATCTTGCCCCAAACATCCATATTCTGTTACAGAATTATTAACTTTTTTGAGGCATTTTTAAAGTTCAGGACTTTATCAGAACTTGCTTTCTTAAAAAGTATTTCCATTGCACATTTTTAATAGGGGGAGAGCATATGGCCAGATATTACACATGATGCAGGTTTTGACTTTTCCAACTTGCAGAACACTTTGACATTTAAGATGATCTTATTTGTAGGGCCAAAATCTGCAGTTTCTTCATATGTATTTTTTTCAGCTATTTTTATTGTCACAAAGATACATAGCTAAAGAGGGATCAGGATATAAGATCTGGAAAGAAATCAGTACCCAACATGTTTATCACTGTATGAGGATATACTCCTACTTTGTTATATGTGTGCTAAGCATCATTAACACTAATGGGCCTTAAAAAAATTATATGATTAGGGACATCTGGCTGGCTCAGTTGGTAGAGCATGTGACTTTTGACCATGAGGCTGTGGGTTCAAGCCCTGTGTTGAGTTAGTAGATCGCTTAAAAATAAAATATTAAAAAAAATTATATGATTAAAAGTGACATTTCCATGCAAATTTGATTTAGTTCAAAGTTCAGTGTTCAGATAATAAATTTTTGAAGCTGTCTTTCCCTGTCAGTTCATGAAGTTTGGGGGAATTGTCCCATAATCACTTAAGAATTGAGATGTGCCATGTGGGTTAATACCTTTGTCATTATTTTGGTTTTCCAAATCTTGCCCCAGTTGTCAGATTATATTATTTCGCAACCTCAGTCTCTCTCCCCTTTTTCATAAATATTTCACTTGTAACGAAAATAAATCAATGTAACTGTTTATGAATAGCTTGAGCATTTAATTGTGTTTAGCTTGTCAGGTAAAACTTCATTGTCTTCCTAGGTTTCTGTCACATGTTGTCACTCCTGTAATAGCAGTTCGAAGAGGTCCTGTGCGTATATGTGGCCTCCTGAAGAAGGGATGTGGGGGTGCCTGAGTGGCTCCATTGGTTAAGTGGCTGACTCTGGGTTTCATCATGATCTCATGGTGCATGAGTTGGAGTCTCACGTTGGGCTCTGTGTGGACAGTGTGGAGCCTGCTTGGGAGTCTCTCTCCCTCCTTCTCTCTCCCCTTCCCCCACTCTCTCACACTCTCTCTCTCCAAATAAATAAATAAATAAACTGGAAAAAAAAAAGGAGATGTAAATTGCATCACACTTTTCCATTTTCTGTTTTCGGACATTATGCTGCTTCAGTGTCTATAGAACATCTTCTCTAATAGGGTACCAAAGGAATAGTATTACAAAACACGTAACTTGGCTTTCCTCTTTCCTTTTGATTTTTTCTGCTAACCAACTGTGTATTTTTTAAAGTATTTATTTATGGGGAACCTGAGTGGCTCAATCAGTTAGGCGTCTGACTTTGGCTCAGGTCATGATCTCACGGTTTGTGGGTTTGAGCCTCGTCTCGGGCTCTGTGCTGTCAGCTCAGCTTTTAAAAGTATTTATTTATTCATTCATTCATTCATTCACTCATTCATTCATTCTTATTTATTTATTTATAGTGATTTCTACACCCAACATGAGGCTCAAACTCATGACCCTAAGATCAAGAATCACATGCTCTACCAACTGAGCCAGTCAGATGCCCCTATTAATTCATTGTCTTTCCTTTGATCTTGAATTTTTAAAATATAAAAATGTATGGAAAATAATATGGGAAATACCCATGTACCTACACCTAAAATTAATAAATATTAACATTTTGGTATTTTGCGTAATATATATATAGTTATATATTTGAAATAGAAATTACAAATAAGGTTGGGAGCCCTCTCTGGTTTTTTTCCCCTAGACTCATTTTCCTCCTTCACTCCATAAAGACAAACAGAGCATAAAATTTGACTGTGCTCTCTTAGTCCACGTTCAATTTTTACTACCAATATTATGTATGTATCCAACTGCTTAGTACAGTTTTTAAAATTTTACAAGATAGGTAAGTACTCTCCACCTGTTCTCTATCATTCTGCAGATTGCTTTTTTCAACCAACATTATTTTTAAGGTGTCATGCATGTTCATACATATAGTTTTAGTTCACTTTTCTAATTACAGTATCCCAACTATGAAAAGTCATTCTTTTTTAAAGAGGTCTTTAGATTGATTTTATTTTTTCTTTGAAAAAATAGTTGACCTGCTTTCTGTATGTAGTCAGCAATCAACATGGCCTTATTGCTACTCATGTACCAGCCTTTCCCTAGAGTTTCCAGTCAAGCAGGGGACACAGAATTTACAGACCTGGCCAGTGTAGGGAAAGACGGGATGGAAACCGAACCCTGTTAATTCCTGTCGGATAAGTTCTTCTGGCTAAGTCTTAAGGTCTCTTGGTTGCAGATGTGATTTATTTAAAGTTGTTGCGCTTTCAGGATAAATCTTCAAATAATTTGCTTCTTTTAGGTGCTTGTTTAAACTGCCAGGAAAATAGCAAAGGGGATCACTGTGAAGAATGCAGAGAAGGATTTTATCAGAGTCCTGACGCCACAAAAGAATGTCTTCGCTGCCCTTGTTCAGCAGTGACATCTACAGGCAGCTGTATCATAAGTAAGGCCTTTCTCTAAATCTTCATCTCGAGAGGAAAAATCAGGCAGTCAGTTATCAACTGATATGAAGTGTGCTGATAAATGAAGTTCTGTAGGGTGCTGTAGGGGAAGGGTTTTGCAACCAAGTCCAAATACCTAATATGAAATGAGACTTGAGGGAGAGGGGAGGAAATTTTTGTTAAAATCTTATTTTATCTTGTCTGTCGGGACTAAAGAAGAAGGAATGTGAAAGTTGTAAGAGCGCCTAGCTATTACAATTATTCATATTCCTATGTAAGCATCTTTCTTTTGCCCTCTACCTGAATAGATTCTCTGGAGGGCCCCCATCGTTTTCACAATAAGCTGGACAATTAAGGGTTAAGAAATAAGGTGTAGATCTTTAGTCTCTTTACGCTTGAGAGCAGATAGTAGGGAGGGGACAGCAGTTGTCTTGCATTTGTAACTGTAGCTCAAGACCGTACTAAGTTACGTTCCTGCCCTCTCTCTCTCTCAGAACTGGATGACTTGGAGCCTACGTGTGTCCAGTGCAAAGACGGTTACACAGGCCGGAACTGCAACACCTGTGAAAACGGCTATTACAATTCTGACAGCATCTGTACCAAGTGCCAATGTCATGGCCACGTGGACCCAATTAAAACTCCAAAGGTTTGCAAGCCTGAGAGTGGTGAATGCATCAGCTGCCTCCATAACACCACTGGGTTTTGGTGTGAGAACTGTCTGGAAGGCTATGTCAGAGACCTCGAGGGAAATTGCGTCAAGAAAGGTAAAACCTCACCTAAGGTTGTAAATGTAGTGTCTAAGCCTAGCAGTGAAAATTTCAGGACAGCTACCTTTAGCTTTAAAAAAACCTTCCAATCCCACGAGAGGAATTTTCTGGAAATAGATTTTGATAGGTATTTGCCTAAAGGGATCTCCTTGTATTCCTGCTGCTCTCCTGATGCTCCAAAGTCAACTCCAGAAATCTGAGGCCCACGACAAAGGCATTGCAGGGTTCCCACATTTTTTCTTCATCTATTTTCATTTTTATGTTGATAATTTAAAAGTCCTCTCATGTCTTTTATCCTTTGCTTCTATATTCTCATCACTTCCAGTGACCATCAAAGGTCTTTGGAAGCAGGGACCTGTAATCTGGTTCGAAGTTCTGGCTGAGAAACCGGAGTCCACGGTAGCATCTGTCCTAACTTTGGGCCTGAGTTTTCCCATGTGTGATGGAGGAAATAGTAATTATATTCTTTTTGATTTTTAAAAGAAGAAGTCGTTCGTATGGCAAAAAATGTTTCTTGCAGGAAAAGTCAGTAAAGATTTAGATAAAAATTAATGACTAGAAATTCAGGATGAGTTACGGATATTCTGGCTTCATTGGGTCACAGAGTGATTAGACCACACCCTCCTAGAAACCGCTCTCTGATAATCTGGCAGATACTGAATCCTAGGCTGATGGACAGTTGGTCTGTGGCAAGTGTCATCACCTCTACCATTTTCTTAATATCCTTATTCTGTTGTGATCAAGGCTCAAAGACCGAGACCGAACCCTGTCACTAGCCTGGAGATCCTGTCTCTCGGTTCTCCTTCCCATTTGCAGGCATGCTTTGTCCATACTTAGCTGGCAGGACTGTGATGATTTTTCTTATTATTCACTGTGTAATATAAAACATGCCTCTTCTGGGGGTAGATTAATGTGTCTGGCTGTGGCGACGAATTATAATGACAATAGCAGTCATTTTACCGAGCGCCTATGACGTGCCAAGCTCTGGGAACATTACGTGCGGTAACTCTAGCTCATGTAACCTTCCCCAGGGACTCCGCAAAGTAGATATGATCATTCCCATTTTACAGATGAGGAGCCTCAGTGTTAAAAAGATTCACTTACTTATCTGTAGCCACACAGTTCTACTTGATTCCAAAGCCTGCGGTATTTCTACTGAGCTGTGCCGCATTAGCACTTTAATTATAAGATAGCCACGATCTCCATGACGGGAGAATTACTACACATACAATTAAAAGAAGGCTGTTTTTTGTTTTTTGTTTTTTGTTTTTTTTTATCTTGCCTGACATCAACTTTGGACACTTAAATTGTGTTTTTCAGAAGTAGCCAGAAATACAATTTTTCTTACTCTGTTTTTGCCTCTTTTGAGGAGAATTTTGCCCTTATGAAATGCCATCAGATTTGTTGTACTTATTTTAGTTCAAATGATTGTCTTTTTATTCCTGTCACTTTTAACCAAGTGATTTAGGACTCAGCAGTGAGATATTTACTGCCTTTGCAGGAATTTGTATGAATCTATCCAAGAGTCAAGAAGGATAGGAAGCTCCAACATTAGGATTTTCCCCAAGATTTTAATATTATACATTTTGGAGAACAGCCATGGGTGTCATAATCTAGCTTTCTGGACCTTGATTCTTTTCACTATATTTCTTTAAAAATTATTTTTAACTTGCATTACCTTAAAGCAGACTCTCATGTCCACATCCCACATCAACTTCCACTCCCATGTGTATTTCTTTTATTGTTTCTCAAAACTAGATAATTTTGTCTTTTACATTTCATTCTCTGTTTTTATTTTCAGAAGTTATTGTTCCAACACCTGAAGGTTCTACCATTTTGGTTTCCAATGCCTCTTTGACCACATCAGTGCCCACCCCTGTTATAAATAGTACATTTACCCCCACAACCCTGCAGACTATCTTTTCCGTAAGCTCTGCTGAAAACAGCACATCAGCTTTAGCTGATGTTTCATGGACCCAGTTTAACATCATCATTTTGACAGTCATCATCATTGTGGTGGTGCTGCTGATGGGATTTGTGGGGGCCGTCTATATGTACCGGGAGTACCAGAACCGGAAACTCAATGCCCCCTTTTGGACCATCGAGCTCAAAGAAGACAATATCAGTTTCAGCAGCTACCACGACAGCATTCCCAATGCAGATGTGTCAGGACTGTTGGAAGATGATGGCAATGAAGTGGCTCCCAACGGGCAGCTGACCCTGACGACACCCATACATAACTACAAAGCCTGAGGAGCTAGAACTGTCACCCTGGATCGGTAGAGCACAGGGCTTACTAAGACAGCATCGGCTCCTGGGCCACATGAGGCCTGGGCAGAGTTTGCTGAGAAAGCAGAGGCGTATAGTGCATCTGGAAGTTTCAGGTACAAATGTGTAATGCACTGGCCTATTACTCTTAGTTTCCCCATGAAGCTCCGAAGCAGTCACTGTCAATAAGGACTTGTAGTAAAGTATATTTTTGTACCCAACGACATGGGAGTATAGAAAGGCCGAACCCCACAGTGCAGCCCACATCTACTTTGACCTCCGAATAGACTCCTGGGGAAGTGCTCACCAAACCAGCGGAAACACGGTGATGGAAGTGGAGGGGGAGGACTCCAGGAAGACTTCATCTCCATTCCTGAAACACCTTTTTTTAAAGGAAGGTCAGGGATGATACTCCTTTAACTGTGCTAAAAGACATCACTGCAGAAAAGCTTAATGTCTGGGCGGTCTCACAATAAACAATCCCGATTGTTTCCAGAATAGGGGCGGAAAAGTCTCAAGAGGATCTTTAGAAAAGCTTGATTTTTCCTTCCCAAATTCTTGCTCAATGATAGGATCCAAGCACGGGATAAGCTTCTAATGGTAGAAACAGGAAACAGGAAGGTGACATCTGGTAGCAGGAAGCTGATGGTCCTCCTTAGGGTCTCAGTGTAGATGATGAATTGTCTAAAAATAAGGACTGCTCCTGCCTCTAGAGAAGTAAGGTGTATATAGTGAATGTAGCATATCTGGTCAACATTGTTTTTTGTATCTATTTGTAAAAAAAAAAAATCATGTCATATTTTATCATCTAGAAACTATTTGTACAGCAGTTAATGGCGTTGTAAAAAGAACATATGGGGATTGGTTAAAATATGACATAGGTGGCAATATTGCTGGAGCTGGGACTCTGGTGAACGTCAGTCATTTTTGGTCCCTCTTTGGACACTGTTGAAATTTGTAAGAGGTTGAGTGTTTCCAACCTTTCTTTCCCTTTCTCGGTCTCAAAGTAGAGTTACACGTTCTTTGACTTACTAGACATTCAAGCAATAGATTTTTAAGGCCGTGATTGTTAAGCTGGGATGCAGGCTGCACTCTCTAAAGTACTCACCTGATTAGACGTTAGCCAGTCTATATATTTTACATAGATCAATGTAGAACACATCCTCATGAAAAAAAAATGTTTTTAAGTGTAAAAGACAGTCTTCCAGAGGAATTAGAAATATTTTAGTTCCAAAAGAAAAGCCATGATATCACTTGGGATCCCCTGTTTTTCATGCCTGTGAAATATTTATTATATTCTTCCTCCCCGCTCGAAAAAATACCTTCCACATTTGAACGTAGTTTGTCACCCGTAGGCCGCGAGGTGTCTGCTATCTTCCTGCAGGGCTACAGTTTTGCCGTTAGAGGTAGCTCTGTGGTTCGGTGGGTACAGTTAGTCCTTGCTTTTGGACCCGGTTGTTCCCTCGAGGCCACCTACTGTTGCCCTCGTCTGTTATGATATCGACAGGTTGTGGGTGCAGCAAGCCAGGAAAAGCAGCCAGAAGTCAAATATAGATATTTATTAGGAGGAACCGCAAACTGTCAGGTGGCGAGAAAAGAAGCAAAGGTTTGTTAGATTAGACCTAGAACATCCAAGTTGACAACCTTGCCTGCCTTCCCCGGAGAAACACCTGGAATTTGTTCATCCCTCTGTAGGAGACCCCTAAGCTTTCTCAGGTTTTAGAGATGACGTTCTGGAGGATGGACAGATAGATAGTCCAGTTCTGTAACCTGAGGTGCTCTGAATATTTGGCCATTGCTCATGAGAGGAGAGGATACATTACATTGCGTTATATTTTAAAAATCAGTGGATATTCCTATAGGCCTTTGCATTTCGCAAAGCCCATTTCCACACGTATGTCCTCCGTTCCTCACCCTAGCCCCTTGAGGAAGTAGTTGTTGTCCCCATTTTACAGATGAGGTTAAATGTCTCACTCAAGGCTGCACAATATGTCATTATCAGGCTTGGAATCGGGCCTCCTGACTCTGAAGCACATATATATTCTTTCAAATCTAGGCCAATGTAGAAACTGCTAGCCATGGACAGAGAGGCTGGGAGGGACTGTCCCGTCTGTGAATGTTTCCAACTTCGTGAGTACAAGGTACAGTCCAGGGCCATACAGCTGGGAAGGGCTTTGTGGAAAGGACCCTGGAGAATGACTGCTTGCGGCCAGTGTTGGCGACAAGAAAACAAATCTACCGGTTTTTGTGCTTCCTCAAAGAGAACTGACCCTCGTGAGCAGGGAGGGAAATGTGTTTTCCCCAGCAGCCCCCACTAACGCACGGGCAGACTGAGCACTGCACAGTTCCAAGGAAGGGGGCCTGTCTCCCAGACTGCACCCCTCAAGGTGAGGGGTTGAGCGTGGTGGGAAATAAGCACTGGTTACACAGAAGTTACCCCAGTAGAGCAAGCGTGAGTGTTGGTCGGGGTCTGAGAGCCAAAGCCAAATAGTCCAGATTCTGGCCATAGAGAGGTTGCTTGAAAGAGAGCCTGAAAGGCATTGCAAACATTGAATCACAAGGAACATTAATCGCTAAGGAATTACTGACAGCTCCTACGTCAGGTTCTCAATTTTTCCGAGTGGAAAAAAAAATTGAGGTCTTAAAACTGGTTTTAAGTAATATTCTTTAGCGTCCCCTGCTTTTTGCTGGCGGAAATAATTTTGCTCTAGAATATAAATCAATCATGAAGTGATCTACCGGCAAAATCAGACTAGGAAACTACTATGGAATGCATTGCACACGTTCGTTCCTCTGAAGGCAGGGTCTCCCTGAGCTATGACGTTTCACACCAGGATCCCGTCGGTCTTCTAGAAAGATCATATTGGAAGACCTTTTGAATAAGTGTTAGAAATGTGTTTATTTTTGATTAAGACTAATGTGACCCTTACTGGTAAATGACAGATACTGCTATTAAGTGATCATTTTGTCTTCATTCATTCATGTTCATAAGCCCTGACGTATTTCTGACAGAAATCCTAGGTAGTGTTGTAAAATATGTCTGTCCTCCCTTATTGTTCCCTCCCTCCCTGCACTGGCTAGCTCCTAGATATCTCTTATGAATGGAATTTCTCCAGTGATAGAGAAAAATGGTGACAGAAACGAACGCTCATTTATACTAAGGTCCTATGGATTTAATGTGTTACCACTCTTCGGGATAACCTGCATTTTAAGAGAGAACAGAGCAGATGTGACGTGGGAGGAGAGAGATTTTGGGGGAGAGGATTTGTAGAGGTGTCAAATTATATGGCTACTCTCTAGCCCTAACTTTCCCCAGAAAACGGATCATTAAAGCAATACTCATGACCCCACTAGTTCATTTTGGTCAGAGAGTGCCTTCCGGACGTTTAGCCCTTCTCGTGCTGTTTTGGAGGCAGAGAACTAAAGCAATAGAATGTCTTCCTAAGAGCTTCAGTCGGGACGGGGTTATCAGATCATTCACCACGGTCCTATATTTTTTGTAGGACTTATGGTAAACATAACACCACTTGTAATGAACATTCCCTGGTTCTTATGCTTTGAAGTGTGTGGGTAGGAGTTGAATCTGCACATCTCAAGGAAAGAAATCTCTCTGATAAAAAGTTGAGAGAAGTACAGAGCAACCCAGCGTAACCTGTTAGAGCAAGGAAAGCATTTCTGGCCTCATCCACAAAGACTTTTGGTCCGTTATGATCTTGACGGCATGGGGCTTGGGAACTAACATGAGTTTGGCGTGTGTGGGGGAGTGATGAAAGGTTAGCACAATTTTCCTCTTTAACCCTGAGCCAGTGACCATGCCGAGGGAAAAAGCAGGAAGAACACACCGATTCATCCGAAGACATCAGATCACGTCAAATGGACTGAAGGTTATGGATCGTTAAAATGGCAGTGGTTGAATGATGCTTTTTCAAAGGCAGTTGGGAACCCCTGTTACTCGTAACTTACACACAGGCAAGAATTGTGACGGTGGTGAGCACATGAGCCCAGGGCTTCTGAGCCAACTTAGCCCAAAACCCAGTGATTCACAGCTGAGTTTTAATGCTAGGCACTTGCACTCTGCCATAGGTTACATCTTAGCCCGGGCTATTAGGGGATGTTCCTAAAACATTAAACTCCTATGTATGTCACTAAAATTCTAACACAAATTCTAAAAACGTGTCTCCTACAGATGCTGTACTAGGCTTCATGATGCATTTCTAAATTTGTGTATGATTTGAATATATGAAAGAATTTATACAAGAGTGTTATTTAAAATTATTAAAAAAATAAATGTATATAATTTGTACCTATTGTAGATTTGTTGTTTTCCTTTTTTGTGTGTGTGGTCAGTGTTGTTGGAAGTCTTTTAATATATGTCACAGAGCATCTATTTTCAAACCACTTCATGAAAATCTTTGAACCCTTTGTTGATTTACTATGCTTTTTGTTTTAAGTTCCTTTAAATCATGTTTTCCACTTAGGAACAAACATGCCACGAGATTCCCCCTCTTGGAACAAAACAAAACAACCTGAGGGGGGGGAAAGCATATATTAACAGATATTCTTATTTGTACTTTTGCCTCTACCCTATGAGATTCATTAGGCTTTCCATGAAAATTTTAAAGAAAAAACGTGCTCCTTTTAAATTTTGTTTTCATACATATAAAATTTTTCCTTTCTTCATATAAATCTGAATGGAACCATGTTCTATATGTTTATTAGACAGCCTGCAATGAGAGTACATCTTTTTATGATTTTGAGGAACCCATGAAGATCCTGTATTTTGACAAAGCTCAATGGTATTTAATGGGATGCCATCTAGAGATCCTAGGGGCACTTTGAAAAAAGAAAAAGTAGGTCAGGCCTTTCTTTGTGCTGAGAGCTTTATTATGTTTTCAATTTTTTTAAGTTTATTTATTTTTGAGAGAGAGAGGGAAAAAGGGAGACAGAGGATCCCACAGAGAATCCCTGATGCAGGGCTTGAACTCACAAACCCAGAGATCATGACCTGAGCTGAAATCAAGAGTTAGAAGCTTAAAGGACTGAGCCATCCAGGCACCCCTGTGCTGAGAGGTTTGTAAACTTCAGTCGGTTTATTCACCTTCAGGTGGTTGCTATTTAAACTTTAAAACCCTGTTTTTCCTTTCTTTTCTAGTCATCCAAGAAAATAAGTTGTATTGCTCTATAATCCTACCTTATATGTTTCTATATGTAATTCTATACATGTAGTTCTATAATGTATACAATTTGGGTATTATTTTAAGGGACCAGAATAAGCATGGCAGAAATCTAAGTAAAATTTCAAAAGAAATATGTGTACAATGCCAAAAAGATTACTTTTATAGTACTGTATTCATACCTTGGATGAAAGTGCATCAAAGATATTTACTAGTTTAGCAAAATTGGGTGTATTCGTTTTCCATGGGAGTATAAGTTGCATATGTTTTACAAAAATTCCACATGCTCCATTATAGTTAAACCAGTAACTTCCAAGTAACAATTGTGTTTAGTTACATTTATAAAGTTAAGCTAAATTCAAAAAAACAAAATGTTTTTCATGAGGTGATTATATTAGAAGTGTTAACTGACAGGCTTAAAAGTGATATTTTAAGTGAATGCTAAAAAGACATCCTTTTTACATATAAATTAGCCTTTCAAGGCAATTTTATGAAAAGATTATTGTAGTACTTCTTGTGCAGGCTTTCTAATACTTCCACTTACAAAATGAAAGCCATCACACAACGTTAAATGTGTTATTTGTATTAAAACGTAGGTTTTAAACCTTGTATGTCAAGCACTGAACTTTCAGACAGTTGCACAAAACACCGGCAAAATGTTTTCCTTTGTATTTAGTAAGAGCAGGTTTGGGGTAATAAAGGAAGTGTTTGGGAGGAAATCTTTTGTGGTTTCCTTTCTGTTGTCAGACCAACTGCTACAGTCTTATATGTCAATACTGTTTTTTTTTTTTAAGTTTATTTATTTTTGAGAGACAGACAGGGCATGAGTGGGGGAGGGGCAGAGAGAGAGGGAGACAGAATCTGAAGCAGGATCCAGGCTCCGAGCCGTCAGCACAGAGCCCGGCACAGGGCTTGAACCCACGAACCGTGAGATCATGACCTGAACCAAAGTCAGACTCTTAACCAAGCCACCCAGGCACCTCTGTTAATACTGTTTTCTTAATCTTGCTCTCAAATAACGAAGAGTCTTAACCCTTCCTTACATTCATTAACCATTCTAACCCAACTATATTTGACTCATATATAACTTCCTATAGATGCCAGGTTATATGATGCCTTTCTCCCTTTGCTGGTACTATGTTTTCTAACATCCTTGAGACTGTTTATTCATTCTTTGCAACCCCTTGGTAAACGACAGTTGATTAATCCTTAATTTGTATCTCTGTTTTGCCTAATGAATATCTCTCTTATTGCACATATTTTTTTTTTTGAATACTTGTTATTTTATGTCTTCCCCATTAGACTCTATAATCCTTGAAGTCAGGAGCATTTATTCTCCTATCTCTGGAATCTGGCATAAGTGCTGACACATTGTGGGTGCTCAGTAAGTTGTGGTTTAAAACAAAAGGTACTTGACAGATACTGAAATATGTGAACTTACTTGGTGAAGTATTATAAGAAATGTGGTGTGTGAACTTATTTGGTGAAGTATTATTAGAAATATGCAGTAGGTAACACAGTATATCTTTTTTTTTAATGTTTGTATTTATTTTTGAAACAGAGAGAGACAGCATGAGCAGAGGAGGGGCAGAGAGAGGGGGAGACACAGAATCTGAAGCAGGCTCCAGGCTCTAAGCTGTCAGCACAGAGCCCGACGCGGGGCTCGAACTCACGGACTGTGAGATCATGACCTGAGCCGAAGTCGGACGCTTAACGGACTGAACCACCCACGTGCCCCAACAGTATATCTTATTTAATAGAGGTATCAGCATAGGGACTTCAGAGAGCCTGAGAAACTCTTGAAATTGCATTCTGCTTTGTGAATATAAATAATTTGTGTGTATGTGTGTGCTTGTGGGTGTGTGTGTGTGTGCGTGTGTTTTCTGGAGGAAAGGTCCATACCCTTAATCATAGTCTCCAAAGGATCTATGATCCCAAAAGGATTAGCGACTATATGGATGGCAATTATTTTGTGTATTTCAGCAGTAAAAACCTTTCCACTGAATGGAAATCAGTACAGCCTTGATTCAAGAAATCCACTTCTGGGAATTCCTCCTAAGAAAATGACCTAAAAAGCAGAGAGTTCTGTGCAAAAATGTTTTTTTTCTCCGGGGTTGTGTATAAAGTTAAAAAAATGAGGACAAACCCTAGATGTTCAACAGTAGAGATATGGCTTAGTGCATGCACTTGTGGAGATAAAATACAATCATTAAAATGAAGGGAAGAATGATTAAAGACAGAATTAAGGTTTAGTGAAGAAAAACAGGGTATTTTGCAGATGTGTGTGCAATTCCACCTCTGATATACAGTTTAGAAAAACTGTTACGTGTGTGCACCACAACCCACACATCAAATTCTTCACCGCAGCATCATTTGTTATCGCAAAATAATTGGAAATACCCCAATTGTCTGGCAGTAGAAGAATTGATTGGATTTGGATTGTGAAGTGGGATTGTGGTATATCCAAATACTTCGAACAGAATTTTATGCAGTAGTCAAAAATGAATGAGTTATAGCTATATATATCAATATGGATGAATCTCCAAAACATAATGTCAAGCAAAAAAGCAAGCCATAGAGAAAATATACAATATAATTTTTTTATATAATGGCCAAAAAGGGAAATAGAATATATTGTTTAAAAATACATACATATATGAGAAAACTATAAAGAAAAACAGAATAATGCAAAAATAAAGATAACTATGTAAGAGAGAGGGGGATGCAGAGATGACCTCAAAGGTACTAGTAATGTTTAAGAAACATGTGTGTATATGAGCTTTTTATTATTTAAAAATTTTTTTTTAATTTTTTTTTTATTTTGGAGAGAGAGTGTGAGTGGGGGAGGGGCAAGAGAGAGGGAAACACAGAATCCGAAGCAGGCTCCAGGCTTTGAACTGTCAGCACAGAACCCTATGCGGGACTTGAACTCACGAACTGTGAGATCATGACCTGAGCCAAAGTCAGATTCTTAACTGACTGAGCCACTCAGGGTCCCCATATTGTATTTTTTTTACACTATTTGCATATACCCACACAAGCATACACACATATTCTGGTATCCATGTAACATTTCATAGTGAAATTTTTCAATAGGATATAAACTGGTGGATACAACATGATTTAACTATGTTGAAAAAAATAGTACAGAAAATGTTTGGAAGGAAATACCATAATTTGTGATATCTGTACTAAAAAAAAAAAACAGTGTTACAACTGATACCACAGAAATACAAAAGATTCTAAGAGATGACTATGAATAATTATATGCCAACAAATTGGACAACCTAGAAGAAACAGGTAAATTCCTAGAAACATACAATCTACCAAGACAGAATCATGATGAAATAGGAAATCCGAATATCCCAATTACTAGCAAGGAGATTGAATCAGTAATTGAAAACTTCCCAACAAATAGAAGTCCAGGTGAATTCTGGCCAAGCATTCAAAGAAGAATTAATACCAATCCTTCTCAGACTCTTCCAAAAAATAGTAGAGGGAGGAGCTCTTCCAAACACATGTTATGAGGCCAGTATTACCTTGATATCAAAACCAGACAAGGATGCCACAAGAAAAGAAAATTACAGGCCAATATCCCTGATGAAGATAGATACAAATATCCTCAACAAAATATCAGCAAACTGAATTCAACAATACATTGAAAGAATCATACACCATGACTGAGTGGAATTCATTTCAGGGATGCAAGGATGGTTCAACAATTGTATATCAATGGAATAGACTATATTAACAAAATGAAGTATAAAAATCATATGGTCAATGGGATGCCTGGCTTGCTCATTCAGTAGAGCATACGACTCTTGATCTTGGGGTCATGAGTTTGAGACCCACGTTGGTTGTAGAGATTACTTAAAAAAGAAAATTAAAAATCATATGATCATCTCAATAGATGCAAAGAAAGCATTTGACAAAATTCGACATCCATTTATGATAAAAACTCAACAAAGTGGGTATAGAGGGAACTACCTCAACATAATTAGGGCCATGTATGACAGATCCACATTTAATAGCAAGTGGAAAGTTTTTTCTCCAAGATCAGGAACAAGACTAGGATGTCCACTCTCCTCTCTTATTTAACAGAGTATTGGAAATCCTGGCCAGTGCAATTAGGCAAGAAAAATAAATAAAAGGCATCTAAATTGGAAAGGAAGAAATAAAACAGTCACTATTTGCAGATGGCACAATATTATATATAGAAAACCCTAAAGACTCCATTAAAAAAAAAACTGTTAGAATGAATAAACATATTTGGTAAAGCTGCAGGATACAAAATCAATACACAGAAATCTGTTGCATTTCTTTAGACTAATAATGAACTATCAGATAAATTAAAACAAACTCATTTCCAATTGCATCAAAAAGAATAAAATACTCAGGAAAAATTTAATCAATGAGGTGAAAGACCTGTATATTGAAAACTGTAAGACATTAATGAAAAAAATTGAAGACACAAATAAATGGAAAAATATTTCATCCTCATGGATTGGAAGAATTAATATTATTAAAAAGTCCATATTACTCAAAGCAATGTACAGATTCAATGTCATCCTTATGGAAATTTCAATGGTATTTTTCATGGATATAGAACAAATAATCCTAAAATGTGTAAGAAGTAACAAAGACCTCAAATAGCTAAAGCAATCTTGAGAAGAATAAAAAGCTGAAGCCATCATGCTCCTCAACTTAGAACTATGTTACAAAGCTACAATAATAAAACAGTATGACATTTACATAAAAACAGACACATAGATCACTATAAAGTCCTGAATAAACCCACACATACATTTTACAGCAATAAAGGAGCCAAGGATATACAGTGGGAAAAAGACTGTCTCTTCAATAAATGGTGTTGAGAAAACTGGCTACCACATGCAAAAGAATGAAACTGGACCACTATCTTAACACCATATACATAAGTCAACTCGAAATGATTTAAAGACTTGAATGTAAGACCTGAAAACATAAAACTGGAAGAAGAAAACATAGGAAGAAAGGTCTTGATGATGACTTTTTGAATCTGACATTAAAAGCAAAGACAACAAGGGCAAACATAAACAGGTGGGACTACATCAAACTAATACGTTTCTGCACAGCAAAGGAAACCATCAACAAAAATGAAAGGGCAACCTATTGAATGGGAGAAAATAATTGCAAATCAATATATCTGATAAGGTACTAAAATCCAAAATATACCAAGAACTCATACAACTCAATAACAACAAAAAAAGTGTCATTAGAAAATGGGCAGAAGATCTGAATAGACATTTTCCCAAAGATGTACAGATGGCCATCAGACATATGAAAAGACGCACAGTATCATTAGTTAGCAGGGAAATGCAAATCAAAACCACAGTGAGGTATCACCTCACACCTGTCAGAATGGCTAGTGTCAAAAAGACAAGAAATAACAACGGTTGACATGGATGTGGAGAAAAGGGAACCCTTGTGTACTGTGGGTGGGAAGGTAAATTGGTGCAGTCACCATGGAAAATGGTACAGAGATTCCTGAAAAAATTAAAACTAGAATTACCATATGATCCAGCAACTCCACTTCTGGTTATTTATCTGAAGAAAATGTAAACACTCACTCAGGAAGATACCTGCACTCTCATGTTCATTGCAGCATTATTTACAGTAGCCAAGGTATGGAAACAACCTAAGTATCCATTGATGGATAAATGGACAAAGAAATTGTGGTAGATATATGCAAAAATGGAATATTATTAAGCTATAAAAAACAAAATCTCGCCATTTGCCACAATATGGATGGACCTCAAGGGCATCGTGCTAAGTGAAATAAGTCAGACAAAGAAAGACAAGCATCATATGATCTGTTTGATACGCGGAATCTAAAAATAAAATACCCAAGCTCATAGAAACAGAGAACAGACCGGTGGTTGTTCCCACCGGGGTGGGAGAAACGGGCGAACTTTTTTTTATTGAAAAGGTTAAACGAAACAACACCAAGTGTTAGAGACCTGGAAGTGTATAAATAGCCCAATGATTAGGACAAACAAATCAAAGAGATAAAGGTTACAAAACAAATCCACTACATTTTATTTCTTAATGGTGAAAGACCAAATCGTCAGGTCCTCCTAAATGTTTATGCACTTAATACCAGAATTTCAGAACACATGAAGCAAAAGCTGATAGTGCTGAAAGGAGAAATAGTCAAAACCACAGTTACAGTTGGGAGATTGCAACCACTTTATCCATGCATAGAACAAGTAGACACAAAACTAGTAAGGATATAGAATACTATCACCAGCTTGACCTTAATTGACACAGACTCATTCAGCATAGCAAAATATATATTCTTTTCCACTGCACATGGAACATTTACCGAGACACCCTATGCTGAGCCATAAAATAAGTCTTACAAATTTTTTAAAAGTTTTTTTTAGTTAAAAAAAAATTTTAAAGTAGGCTCCACACCCAATATGGTGCTTGAACCCATGACCCTGAGATCAAGTCACATACTCCACTGACTGAGCCAGCCAGGCATCCTCGCATAAGCCTTACAAATTTAAAAAAAAAAAAAAAAATCAAATCATACAAAATATGTTCTCTGACCTCAATGGAATTAAATTAGAAATTAGTAACTGAAATATAGCTGGAAAATTCTGGAGTCTTTTAAAACTAACATCTCTCTCTCTCTCTTGTTTTAAGTAAGCTTCCTGCTCAGTGCAGAGCCCAATGTGGGACTTGAACTCACAGCCCTGTGATGCTTGACCCACTGAGCCACCCAGGGATCCCAAAACTAACATACTTCTAAATAACCCATAGGTCAAAGAAAAAAAATGAAAAAATAAAGTATTTTCAACTGAATTAAAATGAAAACACAACATTTCAAATTTGCCGGATGCAATTGAAGCAGTGCTTGGAGGGAAATTAGGAGCACTGAATGTTTACATTAGAAAAAAGAAAAGATCTCAAATCAATAATCCAAGCTTCTATCCTTAAAAAACAAACAAACAAACAAACAAACAAACAAAAAAAACTAGAAAAGGAAGAGCAAAATAAACCCCAAAGAAGCAGAAGATATAATAAAGATACGGGCAAAAATAAATATGAAAGAAAACAATAGAAAATCAATGGAACTAAAATTTGTTCTTTAAGAAATTCAGTACGATTGATAAACTTTCAACCAGAATGGTCAGGTTTTCAAAAAGAGAAAGAAGACACACACACAATGAGTATCAGGAATGAGAGAGGGAATATCACTACAGATCCTACAGACATTAAAAGGATAATAAGGGACGTTTACTGTTGTAAGCATGCTCTGAAGGTGCACACATAAGTTGTGTCTTTCCTCGGCGTCTGCTTTATTCAGTCGTAAAGTGAACATAATTATAAAGCAGGTTGAGGATTCCAAACTCAGTGACATTTCACTCTGTGTTTAGCTCCATCTCTCTTACCTGTCACACAACAAACAAGATAGAACAGGGGGTAGGAAGTCGAGCGAACCAAAGGCAAAAGTCAGTCTGTGGGTGTGCAGTTGAGATAAGGCCTCTGGTCCCATCAGGGTCCGCTCTCCACACTTACTGCTTATTATGTTCAAGCAGTGAAGGATCTCAGTTCTTCTGGGGGATAAGTCAGGCAGAACCTTCGGTGGCAGCTGCTTTTTGAAGCGGTCAGACGTAGAAGGGTCAGTGTCTGAGGAGTCTTGACAGTGTGCTGCAAAAATCCCCTCTTTTTAAAGGGATTTAATGAGCCCCGGGCTTTTGCAGACCTCCTCTGTTTCTGCTGCTTGTCACTTCTGAGTGTGTCATCGGCAGGTGCTGGTCTCCTCGATACCTGGTCTTAGCGGCAACACCCTTAGCTGTTGGCGTCATTGCTTGACAGGCTCCTGTTTGACAAGTGACTCCATCTTGCTCTTCACATATGCCAATACATTTGATGATTTAGGTGAAACGTACAGATTCCTTGCAAGACACAGACTATCAAAGCTCTCTCAAAAAGTGATAGATAACAGCTCAATCTTTTAATAGCCCTCTATCTATTAAAGGAATAGAATTTGTACTTACCAACTTCCTACCAACAAAACAAAACAAAACAAAACAAAACAAAAACCTTCCAAGTTCAGAGAGCTTCACTGCTGAATTCTATGAGGCATTTAAAGAAGAAAGAATACTTAATCCCACACAAACTCTTCCAGAAAAATTAAAAAGGAGATAACCCATCTCATTCTATGAGACTAGCATTACCCTGATACTAAAACCAAAGACATCACAAGAAAACTACAGACCAATATCCCTCATGAGCACAGGCATAAATACTTTCAAGAAAATGTAAGCAAATTAAATACAACAGTATACTAAAAAGATAGAACTTCATGACTGCCTGGGATTTATCCCATGGATTCAAAGCTTGTTTGTAAATTAACCAATGTAATTCACACAGACTGAAAAAAAAAGTATATGATGATCATCCCAAGAGATACAGAAAAAGCATTTGACCAAGTCCCACACTGATTTATGATAAAGATGATGAAGAAGAAGATGCTGACGATACTTCCCTGCTATCGAGTTATCGGTTCAATTTGACGGCTGGACTGTCTGTATCTATTTAATCCCACCGCCAGGCACAGGCCCTGCCCACCCCTCCCACCCCCCAAAAGCTCAATAAAAGCAGTAAATAAATGAGTGAATCAGCTGTATTGCAGTTTTTACACTGGTCAACATGGTGGAGACTCAGGAGTATACTTCGGTTGGGAGGCTTCGAATTAATGTAAGCCCGAACCCAAACCCAAACTGTTATCCTGGGCAGCCCCAAGCCACTTTCAAGGAGAAATGTTTTTCTGGAGGGTGACCCTGGAAATAAACAGCACAAGGTATCCTTCTGTGGGATGGTGCTGATCAAGCTCATTCCTTCAGAGCAGAGATCTCGCCCACAGACTGGACTGCAGATTCTCAAACATTTGGGCATGTGCTGACTGTGTGGGAAGCAAACTCAGCCTGATATATGGATGCTTTGGGGGCCCTCCCCTTCCTGCCTTTATTCTTAGTAGCTTGCAGAACCAACAGGCTATCGCTCAGCTTTTTAATTTCCTCCAAACATTTTCTAAACGAGCCATTGTTATCTTTAATCACCATGCTAGGGGATTATCCAGTTTCATTTGAAGAAGCTATTTTTGCCAAGAGATGAGATTCTTCCAGACAAGGATAAAGACATTAATGGTTGTCTATTGAGGTTCTGTTTTAGTTGAGATAATAATTTTGGGGTAATTAAGCAAATGGTATGGGCTCCAACGGTCCATTAATCTCCAAAGGAATTGTCTGAAACGGAGAGGGCCTTTGTCCTCTGGAGCAAGAATCAGAGTTTGGTGACAGTTATATTTCGAATTTCCTTAATTAAAATGAAAAGGTAGCGATGTTGACAGGTGTGGCGCCGGGGTAAAGAATTCACTTTATTTCCTCATAATATGTACCTCACCTTTTCTGTCTGAAAAGACAGAGATCATTACGACGCCAGCAAACCCAGGGCAAAGGTTACATTAGCAGTTGACGCCCAAATTTCGCTGAGCTCCTCAGCAACCGGCAACATCTCTTACTTAGCTATTACTACCTGATTAAAGGATGCATGCTGGAACATCAACCGAAAAATCTCTTCAGCAGAATTCTAAAAAACAATCGGTAGCAGTAAGCAGAGCGATATGGCCTCCGGGGCAGGTTTCACAACCGGAGGACCTGGGGGTGGGGGGGTGGGGGGAAGTGAGTAATGGCACTTAGTCCTACTTGCTGTCCTTCTCTGTAAAAGGAATGATACTGACGTTAGGGTTGCATCGACCTTGAAGTAAACCTTAAATGGGAAGCACCCCGGCACGTGCTATAGCTCTGATGAATGACGGTTTCTCCCTCCGTCCCTTTTGTTTTAAGAGATCTTCAACACAAGCCTTATCCCCTCTCCCCCCACCCAAACCAGGGCTGTTCTTTCTCCAATGAGTGGGGAACTGGATCTGGGACCAGGTGCCTGGTTTTCTGGGTAGAAAACCAACCCACGTCCCAGTATTGGAGTAAGGCCACTCCTAGGTTTTAGGTATATTTGGAACGAAACAAAATACTTCTCTAACTTGAGTTGCTGCTGTTTCTTGGTTTTCAGTGGGGGGATCTCCGGGCCAGGGTGGCATCCCCAGGAGGCTGAAGCAGGCATTGGGGCCTGTTGTCTGCATCCCTGTGGTCCCCCAGGGATTCACAAGAGTTGCCACGTTGGCCCACGGGAATGGATGGGAAGTGAACACTGCCGAAGGAGGAGGGTACGGGCTTTGGAGGCTGCATGTTTAGTTTGGAATCCAGGCTCTGCTATAAATTTACAGGGTGAACTGAAGCAGGCCACTGACCCCATCTGGGGCTCAGTTTATCCATCGGTACATCCAAGGGATTTAGTTAAATGTCCTCTGTGAGCGCCCTTCTCACTCTTGTATTCTCTCGGGGGAGGAGAAAAGTTTTGGGGATAAGATCGTTAATTCCAATTAGGATTTATTCCTTCTCTCACCTATTATCTGCCGGACACTATAATAGACCCTACAATACAGAATTAAAAGTCTCTGCTATCAAGAAAAGCCAGAGTCCATATTGTATGATCCTAGGTATATGAAAGTCTAGAAAGGCAAATCTTTAATGACAGAAAAGTAGATCAGTGGTTTTTCCTGAGGTGGAAGGGAGATTGACTGCATCACAGGGGAATTTGGGGGGACGATGGAAATGTTTTGTATCTATGTGAATACAGTAGCCACCAACCTCAAGTGGCTGTTTAAATTTAAGTAAGGTAAAGTTTTTAAAAATTCAGTTCCTCAGGGCGCCTGGGTGGCTCAGTCAGTTGAGCGTCGGACTTCAGTTCAGGTCATGATCTCGCGGTCCATGAGTTCGAGCCCCGCGTCGGGCTCTGTGCTGACAGCTCAGAGCCTGGAGCCTGTTTCAGATTCTGTGTCTCCCTCTCTCTCTGCCCCTCCCCTGCTCACTCTCCATCTCTCTCCCTCTCACTCTCACACACAAAAATAAATAATAAACATTAAATTTTTTTTTTAAATAAATAAAAATTCAGTTCCCCATTCACATTCCAGGGTTCGATAGCCACATGGACAATGAGTTCCTCTGGGCAAGTCAGAAACGGATGCCCCTTCTTTGGAATGGGTTCCTCTTGGGGAACAGAACCCACAGCTCGGCAAGCAGAGCAGGGGCTAGATTTCAGCCTCCACTTGTCCTTTGGCTGGGTGTCCTCAAGCAGGGCACAATCTACACGGCGTACCCGGTGGCCTGCTGGACAGGCGGGAAGGCGTTTGCAAAAGCCAAGGGCCTTACATCCATCCCTTCGAGGAAGTAAGTGCAGTCCGTCCCTGGTCCTGACCAGCTCTCTCAATAGAAAGTCACTGCATTTAAGGGAGAGGCCGCAGTTTACAACCACATCCTTGCAGGATGCACATTAAGTGCATCTTCTATTTATTTATTTTTGAAAAATATTTGTTTGTTTATTTACTTATTTAGGAAACGAGCAGGGGAGGGGCAAAGAGAGAGAATCCCAAGCAGGCTCCACACTGTCAGTGCAGAGCCGACACAGGGCTTGAACTCATGAACCGTGAGACAACGACATGAGCAGAAATCCAGAGTCAGAAGCTTAACCAACTGAGCCACCCAGGCGCCCCTTAAGTGCATCTTTTAAGCTGCAAAATGTCCAGACAACTGATTAATTCAATTATCTGTTTTTTGCCTACAGCTATTGCTGTTTTACATATTCAGATGTGCAGCTGGGAAGGGTGCTGGATAATTTTCCCATAGCCTTTGACTCTCTCACAGCCAGCCTCTGGGTTTAATTTTTTTTTTTTCTTAACATTTATTTATTATTGAGAGACAGAGAGAGATAGAGCTTGAGCATGGGAGGGGCAGAGAGAGGAGGAGACACAGAATCTGAAGCAGGCTCCAGGCTCTGAGCTGTCAGCACAGAGCCCGACGCAGGGCTCGAACTCACGGACTGTGAGATCATGACCTGAGCTGAAGTCGGACGCTTAACCGACTGAGCCACCCAGCCTCCCCAAAAACAAAATCTTTAAAAAAATACAGAAGGAGAGGTAACTGGGTGGCTCCCTTGGTTGAGCGTCCGACTCTTGATTTCGGCTTGGATCATGATCCCAGGGGGGTGGGATCGAGCGCTTGCCTCAGGCTCTGTGCTGAGTGTGGAGCCTGTTTGGGATTCTCTCTCTGTCTCTCTCTCTGCCCCTCCCCCTCACTCATGCTCTCTCTCTCTCTTTCTCTAAAATAAAATTTAAAAAATTAAAAAAATATAGAAGGAACGATGGAAATAGCAGATCACCAATTGGCAAGTACCACTGTTATAATTGTTTTAGGAAGGAATTATTAATGGATGCTAAAATTAGTGGCTGAAAGTTTGCCGAAACACAGGGTATTTGCATAGTCTCAAATATCACCTCACGAGATTCTTATTAATTACAAAAAGAAAAGAAAAAGAGAAAGAATAATTTTACCATGGAGAATCTTAGCAGATACCACCTTAGCAAGGATCTGAGTCAATATCACCAGTTAGCGAGACATATGTCAACATCATCTGCCTCCTGATACCCCGAGAAAGGTACAACATCACTTTTGGGGGCATTCTTCCCCAAAGTGCATCACCTCTCCATTTAATCCTGAGGAAACGCCACATGAACCCAAACTGCGGGATGTTCTATTAAGTAACGGACAAGAACTTCGTGCGGGTGTCAATGTCGTGAAATCCAAAGACAGAGGAACTATCACAGACTGGAGGAGAGTAAGGAGGCATAATGAGTAAATGCAGTGTGGAATCCTGGATTGGATCCTGGGCCGGGAGAAGGGCATTCATGGGAAAACTGATTACGTTTAAATAAGGTCTGCGGTAAATAGTGTTGTATCGATGTAATTTCTTATTTTTGACGACTATGCCATGGTTATGGAAGATGTTAATGGATTAGAAAGCCGGGTGACGCCTACGCGGGGCATGTTTTGTACTGTTTTTGAAGGTTTTTTTCTGAGTCGAATTATTTCTAAATGAAGAGCTAAGAAAAATGGAAAGAGAGGAAGGAAGAAAGAAACAAAGAAACAAAGAAACAAAGAAAGAAAGAAAAAGCAAGTAAGTCTTTGGCAAGTCTCTTTCCTTCCCTGAGCCTTAGTTTCCTCGTCTGTAGAGGGGGGGCACTCGCTCCAACGTGGATGTATTCATGCTACAAAGTTGTTTTTGCTGTGAGTAATGGCAGCTCACATGTCTTGATGAGATGGTTGAACTGCTACAGCTTCAGGAGGGTTCTACCCTAATGAGAAACATCTGGCTGGAAGCGACTTCCTCCCAGCCATTTGCTGTGACCTGGCCCAAAGAATAATAATGCCAGCTTTGTGGCGGGTTGGCTGTTGTCAAGGAGAGGGCGCCAGATAGCACAAACAGCTGGTGGGAGTGACATCATCTCCAGGCCTGGCAGAAAGAAAGGGCAGGATGAGACACAGACGGGGCAAAGGGCTTCGTCCGTGACCGTGAACATGGGAAAAACAACTTCCCACATAGGCTATCCGTTGTCAATTGATGCTGTTTTCAGTTTCCAGGTTCACTAAAGGGTTTAGCACACACCATCCAGTAACACAGTCATTTGCTAGACAGGGCGATGTATTCATCGGAAGGAGAGCTCCTCACAGGCTCTTTCTTTATAGTTTCCAAAGCATCCAATTAGATAACGCAGCCATGTGAGCCCAGCACTGTCTGCCCCATTTTATGCATGGGAAAATCAAGGAGGAGCAAGGGGAAGGGACCCCAGTCACGGGATAAGTTGGAGGACTTTCCAGAGTCAGAATCCGGCTGCCCTGACTTCCAGCACTGCAGTCACACTGCCCACACTAACATACACCTCCTGGCCACCCGGAAGCAGTGGCCGGAGGAGAAGAGTCCGGTGAACACATCACTGAAATGCTGTTTTCTGGGTGTAGACCTCACCTCTCCCTCCTAGATTCTCAAGCGGAGAAAAATAAATAGGAAAGACGGGCGGCCGGAAATAATCAGGGCATTGGAGTTTAGAGGGACCTGGGCTCCAGTCCCAGCTCTGCGACTGACCAGCAGTGAGACCGGGACTGGGTTATTTGTACCTCTTTTGGTCTCAGTCTTCTTATCTGTGGGTAAAACGGTGATGACGGTCGCACCTGTTCCAGAGGACTCTGCCGCGGGATGTCAGCGAGGTGACGCCTTGTGACATGCTGGACACAAGGCATACGTGACAGACGCTCAAAATGTGTGAGTCCTCTCTCTCGTTTCTTTCCTCAAGAGCTTTTCATTTGCTGGATGGAAAGCTAGCTCTTTCACTTGGGAAGTGATGATTAGCAACTCAACCTCCCTCCCCAGGAACAGAATGGGCGGTGTCTCTGTGGCTTTGAAATAAACACAAAGAGCAGTGAGGTCCTGAGACATCCATGCAGTCCAACCTTCTGATCTTAGAGATGTACGTACTGTAAGGCCCGGAAGAGTGGTCTGCAGAGATCACAGAGAGTCAGTGGGCAGAACCAGGGCAGGCATCCTGCCCCCTCCAGCTGCCCTGCTTTTGGACATACTCAACTCTTTGGTTGAACTTAGCACCGTTCCAGGCGTCGAGGACTGCCCATTCCCTGGGCCGGGGCATCTGATGTGCCGACCGGTTCCTGCCCACTCTCTCTTTCAGGCTGTTGTTTCGGGGGTTGTTGATTTAGGGGTGGGTGCAGAGCTGGCTAAGGAAGAGGGAAGGGGCAGGACCATGGGTTTTGTAGACTTCACTGAAGGTCATAAAGGATTGGGACGAGTCACTGACGGGATTACCATCGACGGGGCTACTAGAGCCGTCTCAGATCATCCTCACAGCCTCACTACAACCTTGCGGGACAGGTATTAACCCCCTTTTCCAGACTGATGGGAGCATTCATTCAACATCTGTTTTAAAACACCTTCTGGGTGGCAGGCATAGTGTTGGGGACATAGCAGTGAACAATTCAGGACACAGTTTCTGCCTCATGGAGTTTCCAGGCTAGAGCAAGAGGAAGAATTTTTTTTTTTTAATTTTTTTTTTTTAACATTTATTTATTTTTGAGACAGAGAGAGACAGAGCATGAACGGGGGAGGGGCAGAGATAGAGGGAGACACAGAATCAGAAGCAGGCTCCAGGCTCTGGGCCATCAGCCCAGAGCCTGATGCGGGGCTGGAACTCATGGACCGCAAGATCGTGACCTGAGCTGAAGTCGGACGCTCAACCGACTGAGCCACCCAGGCGCCCCGAGAGGAAGAATTTTTTTTAAAGCTTGTTATTGATTTATTTTTAAGAAAGAGATAGAGAGCAAATGGGGGAGGGGCAGAGAGAGAGAAACTAAGAGTCAAGCGCTTAACTGACTGAGTCACCCAGATGTCCCAAAAGGAAGACTTTTTTTTTTTGAAAACACAGAAATACATTATTGCAAACTGTGATTGCCACAAAAAAATCTGAGTTGCTAAGAATACAAGAAAGGCCTTGATTTACGTTAGGGGGTTAGAGAAGGTCTCTTTTGGAAAGTACACTTCCACTCAGGCGTGAGGAAACTGAGGCAGAAGGAGGACTTATACGTGATTACAGGGAAAGTCACCATCTACCTGCTCACCCATCTTTTCAGGTCATTTTCATCCAGGATCCTTCTGACCGCCTGCAGAGGAAGGTAGCAATGCTGAGATGGGGAGAGAAAGGTTGACTTCACTGACCCAGCTCTGTCAAAATTATCTGTGTTTAGTGGTTGATCTGTGCATTAAGAACGGCAGCCAGCGTTGTGGAGAGCCCCGATCTAGTTGGCAGGAGCCGTGCGTGTGGCTGCTGTCGACATGCTTACCGTGCACGGCTTTGGGAGATTCATTTCCTCTCTCTGGGCCTCAGTTTACTGATCTCAGGTGCGCTTGAGCCCTAAAAGGAATAAGGGATCCCTGGTGAGAGATTGGAGGAATGTTTCCGACCACTGGCTCAAAAGGATGAGCTTATTTGCTTCAACCTAAGTGTGCAAATGACTGCTTGAGGTGGGATTCCACAGGTAGGATTCTTCTCAAGTGACGCAGCCCTGGATTATCTGAGTTTCAGCTCGAGGCGGAAGCCTTTTGGAGGCACAGACCCTAAGCTTAGGGGTCATTATTCTAGAGAAGCACATACTGGGTTAGGAACTTCGAGGGTCGGTGAACTTTGAGGGTTGGGTTCCCATCTCCCGCTTAAATTAACGGACCGAGGCCTGCCTTTGCCCTCAATAAAGATGGCGCGTGCCCTGGCCTCGGCCTGAGTGCCCTCACGAAAAATGGCAGCCTGCCTTTCTTTCCTTAGTCTTGCTGGGCAAGTGCGAATGTTCTTGCCCTTAGTCAAGATGGCACCCGCCCGCGCTTCCCTGCCCTGCCTCTGGCCCCTCCTATTCGGCTTCACTGCGCGCGCCTCGATGACCCCGCCTCGTTTCCGTAGGAAGAAGCGCCGGGAAAGATGGCGGCGGCTGCGGTTTGAATTCCAGCGGCGCCGCCAGAGTCCGAACAAGAGCAGGATTGGAGGGGGCGGGGACCTGGGGAGTCTGCGGGTCGCGACAGCCGGGGGAACCAGTTGGCGCCGCCGCCACGGACACCAACGCCACCACCTTCTCTGTGTCCATGATGGAGTCGGTGTTGGAAGAGGACGTCACCCTCCCCGGGACGCTCGGCGGCTGCAGGTGCGGCCCGGGCTTTGCAGGGGCGCTGTGACGCGGCCGGGATTCCCGCTGATGGGGGGTACACCCTAACGGAGACTTGGGGGTTTGCTCTTGAGGGTGATTGAGGGCTTCCGGACGGGGGCAGTGTGTGGGTTGGGGTCTTGGGGTAGGTGTCTCGAGCACCTATAGCAGCTGATACTGAGTGTGGGGTCGGGGGTGCGGGGTAGGGGTCCTGACCCGCCTCACACCTCCGTCGGGTTATTTCGAGACGTGCTTTGAAGAGGGTGTGAGGGTCAAGTAAGGGGTTTCCTGAAAGAGGGTGGCGAGGGGGACCTCTGGGGGTGTACCATTAGTAGGGGCTGGTTGAGGGGCAGCGCCCTTGGGGGCACTTGAGGTTCATTCTGATTTGGGGGTTTGCTTTCATCGTGGGGAGGTAGTTGGTTTGTCCAGACTTTGCTCACCGGCTCACATAGTGGCCACCAAGACGGAGGCAGTGAAGTGCAGCGGTTAAGAACCTTGGCTGGAGTTGGCCAGAACTGGATTCAGATCCCACCCTTTAAACCGACTAGTTGGGTGACTTTGGTAAAATGATTTAACCTGTTTTCCCGTCTGTAAAATGGGACTAGTAGTAATATCTACCCAACGGGAGATGGGATGAGGAGATTTAAAGAGAAGATGCCTTCCCAGTGCTTGGCACAGAACCGGTGCTTGAAAATTGATCCTGTGTTATCATTACATCCTCATCATCATCAGTACTACAGTTTGGGGAATGAGGGCTGAGAGTGGCCTCCCAATGCACCTGTCCCAAGAGGCTGTTGGAGTCCACATTGCTGGTGGGGCCCGGTGGCTTTCTTTTTGGCAGGAAGGCCTGACAGAGCCCTAGCCTGCTCCAGGGCTGGGGCCCTTTGGTTTTCTGGGCCTCCTGCTGGAGAGTGGGGAGAAGGATGTGGACGAGAGCCCTGACTGAGAATCTGCAGTGTTTATCCAGCTCTGCCAGGGAGGGGCTGCTGGTTTTCGTCAACAGACCCTCAGTGAAAGGGTTCCCTCGTTATCTACTGTGCAGTCCGGGGCAATTTTAAGAGTGACGTGGGCACAATTCATATTTATGCCTAGACAGCAGGCATAATCTGGTCCTATCTTGGGCAAACCTGGAGAGGCGGTTACTCTTGTTTGAGAACCTGTTATGTACCAGGCGCAGAGCAAGGCCCTTGGCAGCTCCTGCCTGATTGGATCCTGTGGTAGTTCAAGTCCCTTTCTCTTCATCTTACTACCACCACCCCAATCTTATTTGGGGACGACCTCTCACCAGCACTGTCCTGGATACTAGAGTTTGAAAGCCTTTTTAAAATGTGAATCTGATAGTCTGCTGCATTGTATGTTTAATGCTTCTCTGTGCCAGTAAGATAAAGTCCATTGTTTTTCTCTCATCTCTTCCTGTCTCAGTGCCATCTGACCCACACCCAGGTGGGTTTCGATCCCAGTTCTCTGTTTAACAGCCCTGTGGTCTTGGGCAAGTCTCTCGTTCTTCGCTCGCGAGCCTCAGTTTTCATCATCTGTGAGATGGGTGAATCTGAAGGGGCTTTGGCCGGTGTCTGACACGGAGCAGCAGCCCCACAAGGAGCAGATCCTCCCCCTTGTCTCTTCTCCCTGCCTTCGCAGGACCCTGACTAATCTCTTCCCTGCTTCAGACCCTCCCTGGCTCCCCACGCCCCTCAGGGTGAAGTACTTTAATGTTGCTTCCAAGGTCCTTCATTAGCCTGGCCCCATTGACCTCAGTACCTCCTTTGTCCTTTCTGTCCCTCCCTGTCTCCTCCCCAAACACTGCCCTCTGCCTGGTTGCCAAACCCTTTGTCACAAATGGCCTTGCCTTGTTCTTTCTTACTGTTGGGCCCGCGTACTCACTCTTCCGGCTGCCAGGGTGCCTTCCCTGCTCCCCTTTGCCTTATTAAAGCCTCTTATTTTTCAGGTCTCAGTTAGATTTCAATGCCACGCCTCCCCCCCCACCCCCCACCCGGGCCCTCCGCACGCTTCCAGCCCCCACTACCATCACTGACCCCAGTCCCTGTCCTTATTGACCTCACTGAGTTTTATTGACTGACGCTGCTCAGTAGAAATATATCGTGAGCCATGTATGTAATTTAAACTTTTCCAGCAGCCACGATGAAAAAAGGTAAACGAGAAACAAGTGAAATTACTTCTAGTAATATATTTTATTTAACCCAATATTTCCGTGTATTGTCATTCTAACTCGCAAACAATAACAAAATTATTAATGGAATATCTTACATTCCCTTTTATGTTACAAAGCCTTTGAAATCCGATATGCAGCTCACACTTAACGTCACTTCTTGATTTGGATTAACCACATTTCAAGTGCTCGGCAGATACCTGTGGCTGGTGGCTCCTGCCCTGGGCGGTGCAGGTATGGCTGCGACGTGTCTGTCCCCCTGATTAGACTCTGGCCTGTTTGAGAGCAGGGGCTGTGTTTTGTTCATCTTCGTGACTCCACTTCCCCAGCTGGTATCAGGTACATAAATGGGAGGTGACAGTTTTATCCTGTTTTTACAGGTGGGCACACTGAGGCTCAGAGAGGTGAGGTGGATGGTCTGGGGTCCCACAGAAAAGCACATGATCGAGACCATTTAAATCCAGGCTTACTGACTCCAGAGCCTGGCTCTCGGTGTCCGTCCTGCCTTCGAATTAGTTCTCTGAACCAGTTCTGAGAAGACCGGGAAGATTTTAGGGAGCTACTGGCACTTGGACCGGCCCTGAAAGGGCGGCCGAAGTGTCCTGAGACAGATAGCTTCTCCATTAGATGGTCACGGTGCAAGAGAAAAATCCTGGAATAAAATCACCTCTTTTTATTCTAATATGAGCACCCTTCTGCTTGGTAATTTCCAAGCCCCAGTTTTAGAGACTAAACCGAAGTCCAGTTTGTCCTCAGGCTTTTGTTGAATCAGGTCAGTGTGTGTCATTCTCTCCAAACCTGATCACCTGTGGGTGCCCCAGAGAGCTCCAGCCCCTTGAGAGTCAGGCTCCCATCCCAGGCCCGGGAACCTTGCCCAAGCTAAGGCCCTCGATTAAGTCCTGCCCGGGTCGAAAGAAACCGGGCTTTGTACTCAGGATGACTGGTTCTGAGTCCTGCTTCCCCCAGTTACTAGCCGAGTTGCTTTCATAGTTCACTTAACCCTTCTGAGACTGAGTTTCTCTTCAGTGATAATATCTATTTGTTGGGTGACCATGTGGATGAAGCCAGGTCGTATGGATTATGTGCCTGAGACCCACTGGGGGTGCATGAAATGTTAGCTGGTTTTGTTTAACTGTTACGGCATCGCACTGTTTCCTGGACAGAATCCTCAGTGCCCACGACCCTGGATTTGTCCCTTTGTTTTTATGCCCAGGGTTCTTCCTCTCTCTAACTGTGAGCTTCCTAAGGCCTGGGCCCAGGCTTGTTCATCTGTAGGTTCCTTCAGTGCATGACCATTAAGTGCTTGCTGTCTGGTTAGGGGCAGACCAAAAGGATATGTTTTCCTGTAAGTTTGTGCGCAGTTGTACTTCGTCAGGCAGAGAATGCCTTCGTGGACTTCTGTGGCAGGAGGTGGGAAAGGAAGATGGTGGAATGAAATTTAGGTGAAGGTTTGAAGGCTTGATCCGAGGCTGATCTTGGATCGCGTTCCCAGTGTGAGGAACCTGTTCCCAGTCCCCAGTATAAGCTTAGTAAGGGCCGGGAGCATGTCTGGCTTGATCCCGACTGTGTCTTCAGACCTAGAACCACGTCTGGCACATAGGAGAGGATCAACAAATGTTTGTCGAATGAGTCGGTTTTGTTCACTGTCTAAAAAGATAAATACCATGTAAATACAGGCTCCATGTTTAGTAGTGAAATGCTCCTTTGTAATCGCTGTGAAAGAGCGCACACACAGTGTGTCCACTGGTAGACTTTCTGGAACACAATTTGGTGTCAAAGATGTGCCCATGTGTGTTTTTTAAAAACCACTGTACTGAAATACAGTTTGTATGCCATAAAGTTCACCCATTTAAAATACACCGTTCAGTGATTTTCAGTATATTTACGGAATTGTCCCATCATCACCCTGATCTCATTTCCGAATAGTTTCCTCGTCTGAAAAAGAAACCCCGTGCCCGCCCATCACTCCCCGTCTTAGCTTGGGCTGCTGTAACAAAAATGCCGTAGACTGGGCGATGTATGGACAACAGATTTTATTTCTCCAGTTTCTGAGACTGGAAGTCCCAGGGTCAGAGTGCCAGCATGGTTGAGTTCTGGTGAGAGCCCACTTGCGGGTTGTAGACTGCTGACTTCTCACCATCTCTCCACACGTGGCGGAGAGCAGAGAGAGGAAGAGGAACCCTTGTGAGGGCACTAATCCCATTTGTGCGGGCGCCACCCTCCTGCCTTCATCTAACCCCACCTCCTCACTCATTCATTGGTTGATGACATTTGGGTGGTTTCTGCTTTTTTGGCCGTTGTGAATATTGTTGCTACAGACGTTTGTGCACCGGTTTTTGTGTGGGCCTGTGTTGTTTCTCGTGGGCGTATATCTGGGGATAGAATGGCTGGGTCACGTGTTAACTCCGCGTATGTTCGACATTTGGAGGAACTGTCCAACACTTTTCCAAAGGGGCTGCACCTTTTTATGCTCCCACCAGCAGCGTATGAAGGCTCTTATATCTTCACAGCCTTGTGGACACTTCTGGTCTGTCGTTTGATCGTGGCCATCCTTGGGGGCGTGACACGATATCTCACTGTGGTATCGTTTTGCATTTCCCTAACGACTAATGATGCTGGACAGTTTCTCTTATGCTTTCTTTAGCCGCTTGTATACGGTTCACCCTTGAACAACATGGGGGTTGGGGGCACGATGTCCCACGCAGTGGAAAATCCACTTGTAACTTTTGACTCCCCCCAAAACTTAACTACTAATGGCCTATTGTTAACCGGAAGTCTTAGTCATAATGTATACAGTCGATTAACACATATTTTCTGTGTTATATGTATTATATACTGTATTCTTACAGTAAAGTAAGCTAGAGAAAAGAAAATGTTATTAAAAGCACAATGAAGAGAAAATACATTTACGGTACTGTTCGGTATTTATTGAAAACGATCCCCGTATAAGTGGACCTGCGCAGCGCTACTTATGTTGTTCAAGGGTCCACTGTCTTTTCAAATCCTTTGCCCCTTCAAAATATGTGAATATATTTTGACCTAGCAATTCCACTCCTTTTTACCTTAGAGAAATTCTCATGCATGTTCACAGGGAGACCTGTATGAGGATATTCATAAAGCATTGTTTGTAAAAGGAACAAGTTGGAAACAAATTGCATTACCGTCAGGGGATCGGGTAAACACACATCCTTTCCAAAGTGTATTTCAGACTGTGACCCATTGACAGCTCATGAAATTCAATTTAGTAAGTTGCAGCCAGAATTAAAAAAACAGAACGGTACAGAATGGAAAGCACTTCAAGAATCAAGGCTAATATATTTCCGTCTATGGGTCATGGTCAGTAAAGTTTGAAAAACACTGCTGTCCAATGCTTTGTGGGAGTTAAAGCATGAAGGTAGATCTGTTCGTACGGTCATGAAAACATCTTCAGGACACATAAAGAAAAGATGCTGCAGAATAAGACACACAGCTGCCATATCTTTGGCTATTGTAAATAATTCTGCGATAAACATAGGGGTGCATCTTCTCAAATTAGTGTTTTCGTTTTCTTTGGGTAAATGTCCAGTAGTGGGATTACTGGGTCATGTGGTAATTCTAATTTTAATTTAAAAAGTTTTGTAAAATGTTTATTTATTAAGAAAAAAAAATTTTTAATGCTTATTTATTTTTGACTGAGAGGGAGACAGAGCATGAGCAGGGGAGGGCCAGAGAGAGAGGGAGACACAGAATCCGAAGAAGGCTCCAGGCTCTGAGCTGTCAGCACAGAGCCTGATGCAGGGGTCGAACCCACAGACCGTGAGATCATGACCTGCGCCGAAGTCGGATGCTTAACCGACTGAGCCACCCAGGCACCCCTCTAGTTGTAATTTTTTGAGGAACCTCCATACTGTTTCCCACAGTGGCTGTACCGGTTTGCACTCCCACCAGCAGTGCATGAGGGTTCCTGTTTCTCCACGTCCTTGCCAATACTTACTTCTTTTCTCTTTGATTGTAGCCATTCTGACAGGTGGGAGGTGAGACCTCATTGTGGTTTTGATTTGCACCTCCCCTGATGATGAGTGATGACGAGCATCTTTTCATGTGCCCGTCGGCCACCTGTATGTCTTCTTTTGTCTGTATTTTCTGTATTTATATATTTCTTCTCTAAGAATACATAACACGTAACGAGAAGTGGGTTGTCAAGAGACAGACAAAGGTGCACCTGCTGTAATTGTTTTCTGAATGTGACGCCCGGTTCTATTCCCAGCTCTCCCAACGCCTTATCAACGAGACGCTTAGTCCTCTAGACCTTGTTGGGTCTTGTGGTGTGAATGGACGGTGCCTGCTGCCACATACAGCACAGAAAGTGACTGTGCCTTTTGGGTGGCGGTAGGACCAAGACGGGAGGGCGAGGTGGTGAAGCACAGGTAAGCATCTCTTCATTTGCTCGACAGAGAGTCCATAAAAAGCAGCCTCAGCGGCCGTGCCCTGTGCCAATCACTGGAAGTCCTCTGCCTGGGTTCGTTTGGAGCTCGCCGTGTCTTCCTTGAGGAAGGTGTAAGGGGCACCAGGGCGGTATAGAGATTAAGGGCATGGGGTTCGAAATCAAGCCAGCTTGGGTCTTTTCAGTTGACTGACTTTTCTGAGTTTCTGTTTTCCCCATTAAAAAAAAAGGCAGCCTTTAAAACCGCCACCTGCCGTAGAAGGGCCATGGTGAGGCTTCAGTAGGAGGCTGCCCATCCTAGTGGGGTGCTCGTTCACTGTGGGTGCCCCTGCAGGGAAGGTTGTTAGATTATGCTGTATCTGGCATGTGAGGAAACCGGCGCTGACCATGTGCCGCGTTCGTATGGGAGCTTTGGGCGGCCCGAGCACAGGTTAGCGGTGACACGGACACAAAGAGACCTGGATTTTGGTCTCTGCTTTGCTGATAACCCCTTGTGATTTTGAGCAAAGAGGTTCCTTCTCCTTTCTGCGCCTTAGTCTCCCCCATCAATACCATGATAAGATTGTACCTCAGCCCTCTGCTTTCGCTTGCATAGTTCTGATTTCAACCTAGGCCTAAGGCTAAGAGTGAATGATCCGAGTGGGGAGAGGGAGCCACTTGAAGCTGGAGGGTGGCTAGAACTGACTGGAGATTGCAGATGACAGAGATTCATAGCATTTTAAAAGTGGGTATGTAAAACCCAAGTGGAAATTTGGCAGGAACCAGGCAGGAACTTCTGCATTAAATAGCGGTTTCTTTTAATAATTGGGATGTCAAATGTCATTTTTCAGACTTCAGTGTTTGCCTCTTGGAAACTTGTCTGAGACCAAATTCTTTGGCTTTGCCTGCCATGTAGTTTTCAACCGTGGTTGATCCTGGCTTGAGTAACTGATGGGCCATTTCAGCCAGTGGTGGTAAGTTAGTGGCTGTGGTGGAGAGAACCAGACTGGGAATGTAAGACCAGACGTAGGCTAAACTTGACCGGTAAGCTGGTGTATGACCTAGGGCCCCTAGGCCACCATTTGCAAAGAAGGTGGTGGTCGAACTTGATTTGAACTTTTACTATTC
The DNA here is from genome assembly GCF_023721935.1 of Panthera uncia. Taxonomy (NCBI): domain Eukaryota; kingdom Metazoa; phylum Chordata; class Mammalia; order Carnivora; family Felidae; genus Panthera; species Panthera uncia. Next base: position 77,601,231 of record NC_064807.1, on the reverse strand, counting down.
AATTTAGAGAATGGAGTGTCTCCTTCTACTGATGCTTATTAGAGGGAATGGAGAATTATAGAAAATTAAAATGGAGGAAATCTCTCCCATTTTCCTACAAATGAGGATTTTTAATATTTTTCTTTGTCTTTTAATGGATATATAGCCCACCTAGTTTCCAAGAAGGATTTGAGGTGACCCTAGTGTACATGTATTTAGTTTTTCATAGTTGAAGGCACATTCTGCTGAAGTTTTTCTCAGTTATCTTTACAGCAGACACATATTATGTAATCATTCTTGTGATGTTGGAATTTTGTGATCTCCAGTTTTTTGCTCGGTTCTGACCACAAAGATCTGTTGCCAACGCCACAATTTGGTGATCGGGCAGAATTGTCCTAGGAACAGGATGGATTTGGATTTAGAAACGTGGAGAGAACACTGCTGGGAAGGGAAGCTGAGTGTCCCTCAGTCTCTAGTTGATAGCTTGGGACGGGGAAGCATTATTGGGGGTTAGACAGAAAAGATTTGGGTTCTTGACTTGGTTGCTGTGTGACTCTGGCCAGGCCGCTGAAATTATCTACGCCGTGGTGCCCCCCTCTGAAAACGCGTGGCCTCTCGGGCAGCTCTCACGATGGTAAATCTTTTGTAAATTACAAAGCACTGTATGTTTCATGGTGACAGCAGTATTTTGCTCCCATTTAAGGAGTGCCCACAATATGCCAGGTACCTTGCTGAGCACTTTGTGTCTTGTTTGATTGCCAATTACTTACGATGTAGCTGCTGTTCTCCTTTTAGGGAGGAAGGAAGTGAGGCTTGGAGAGGTATATGGCAGAGCTTTGAATAGAATCCGGGGTAGTGTCTTTTGTGTCAAACCACGCCTCCTATTATGGCTTAGTTTTCTGTCAGTGTCTTCAGATCCTCACTTAACCTATTTTTATAATTCAACCGGTAAAATTTCTTGGATCAGTGAATTTTGCATTTTTATGTGACATTCTTAAGGCATCTGAATTGGTGCCTACGTCTTGGGAGCTTATTTTTGGTTGTGAAAAGTGTATTAATAGCGATAATACTAGGAATGACAAAACCAGTAGGTAACCATTTATTGAGTATTGTGTGCTGAGTGTTATAAACATTAACTCATTTAATGTTTACAGGTAGAGGGTTGGTATCCCCATGTAAAATACGCAGTGGGACTCAGAAACACGTTTATAGTTGGCAAAATGCTTCTGCACCGAGCACATGAATGGCTCACAGAACACTTGATATACGAATGAATGAATGAATGGATGAATGACCATCCTTACTGAAGGTCACTCAGCTATTAAGTGTTAGAGCCCCAGAGCTTGAGTTCTTAACCTCTGCGCTTCACGTCTCCTGGGTCACTCAGCAGTGTGTCCCTCATTGGCTGCGGCCTGATGATTGTCACGTGCAGTCCAGGCAGTCCTGACGGTCTGTTCAAACACTAACTCATCTCCTCCTGCACATGCTCTCTCCTAGTGGCCTTGTTCCCAGTTTACCAGACGACGTGGATGGCATCAGCCCCATTGCTGGTTTGGGGAATGGTGGTAAGTATACAAAGCCGGGCAGTCTCTTGAGTAAGAGTGAGGGAAGTAGACGCTAGACCATGAAGGCCTTGTGGCCTTGAGCCTAGGACTGGGCTTCGATGTCTCCGGGGCCCAGGGCCTCCCCTGGCATGGCTAGGTGCTCCCCGTGGGCGCTCGGTATTTTACATACCTACTGAGTTGCTGTTCACTTGCTCTCTTAAACACTGGCCTGGGGGAACTGATGTCCTCCAGGCCCTGTTTCGGGAGTTCTTTTGTTGCCACCAGACGCGTAGAGATTCAGCCGGTGTTTGCCGAGCCGAGCGCCTGCGCGGAGGCTGCGTGTCGAAGTGGTGACCTGGTCAGGTGTGGAGGGCCTGCTGCCCCCTGCCGCCGCGTGGCTGCAGGCCCTGAGCACTGCCCTCTGAGCGCGGTGTGCCAAGGCCTTCCCAGCAGGCTGCTGGCTTCCATCTGCTGGCCGAGGCCCAGCATTCCGACAGCAGCCTGCCCTTTGGAGACAAATAGTTGGTCAGACCACGGGACACGGCGCCGAGGAAATAAGCAGTCTGTTGTGCGGAAGCTGGGTTGCGAGGAGCGTCTCTGCTGGGCAGCTCGGCTTTTGCTAAGCATTCTTCCCAAGTTTTGTTTCTGAAAGAAGCAAATGCTATTAGAAGTATCTTTGGGAAGTGCTAATAATTTGCCTTTTTAAAATATCTGAAGAGATATTTTGACTTGTGGGTTGTTTTTTTCTCTTTTCCAAAGCGAGGCGACTTGCAGAAGGAAGTTTTTAGAACAGACGGTGTTAAGTGTCCTGAGGTTTATTTCTGGAGAATACTTAAAGGCCACCCTCAGGTTTTCCTTCAGAACCTGTTGACTTCTACCTTACACACAAAATCCAGCAATCTCTATTCTTCCTGCCGAAAATTGATGGGCCTGCTCCTTGCTTCAGTCCACAGTGTTTGTACATCGCTCTGTGCCCAGCCCGGGGCTGAGCACTGGGATCCAACCTTGAACGTGGTCACAGTCAAGCCTAGAAGATAGTTCAACAGAGAAGTGTCATGACAAATCATATAAAAAAAGGTGCTGTGAGGGAGGATGAGGGGGAGGCGGTCAGGCAAGAGTTTAAGACATTGATACTGGAGCTGAGACTTGACGAACGAGTAGGACCTAGATAGGGACGCAGGCCTCGGCAGAGCACGGGGTGTCTGAGAGCCAGGGAAACAGATCTGTGTGCCCTTGTCTGCTACGCAGGGTTCTTTACAGTGTGCCCCTGCCCACCTCCACCTCCGAGCCTCTTGTGCCCACTGGTTTCTGAACGCCATGCCTGCCTCTAGGCCTTTGCCTGTGAAGTTTCTTCTTCCTTTTGCCTTCATCTGCCTGCTGCCTCTTTAAGACTCACCTCAAAGCTCACCACCTTCTTTGGCTCTCCCCAGGTTCACTTTGGTGTTCTTTCCTCTCTGGAACTTACACATTTCACTTACTTCATTTATTCCTGTTGATTGGTGACTTTAAAAACCTCCAGAATCAGACCCCTTCTTCCCTGAGTATCATCTTACTACCTGTGCTAAGCCACCGTGATCTCTGGCCTGGATTGTTCCAGTACTCTGGCTGGTGCCCTTGTCTCCCTCTAAGCTCCTTTCAGTCTGGTCTCGGCGAGGCAGCCGAGGGAACCTGTCGAAACCCAAGTCCAGCCATGTTCCTCCGTAGCTTGGAGCCCTCTGGTGGCTCCCCAGTCCCGAGAAGAGCCTATAAAGCCAGGCACAGCCTGCCCCCCAGCACCTCCCTTACCTCCTCTCCTGCGGTCCCATTGTTTAGTGTCCTCCGGGCCCCTGCTGCTGGTTCTTACATCCACTGGGCACCCTCCCACCTCAGGTGTCTCCCTTTGCCCTTTTCTTCAGGTCTGCCCAGAGGACACCTTCTCAGTGAGACCTTCCTGATTTAGCCACCTTACTTAAAATAGCAATCCTCACCCCACCCTGGATATTTCCAATCCTTCGCCACTGAATTTTTCTCCATAGCCTTTATCTCTTTTTAACATACTATCTAATTGCCCTCTTATTTTGTTCATTGTCTGTCTTCTCTCTTGAGACTGTCAGCTCCATTTGTTTCGTTTCCTGACGTGGCCACATCTAGAGTGGTGCCTAGCAGAGAGGAGGCCCTCAATGCATATTTGTTGGAAGAATGGATTCATTCATTTACTCAGTGCACATTTCACCCAACACTTAAAAAGCACCAGGCACTTTCTACAGCGTGGTACCAGTTTGTCTGCATCTCTGTCTTGCCTACTAGATCGAGAGCCTTTAGGCGGGATCAGTGGCTCTCTCACCATTGTTTCCCCAGCACTAGGATGGTGATTGGCACAGAGTAGGTGTGCGATGAATGTTTGTTGGAGTAGAGGAGCTGTGAAAAGCTTTGGGCGGTGGCAAAGTCTGTAATCGCCCTAAAGCAAGGATGGGGCAGTTTTCAACCTATTGCCTGCTTTTGAAAACACTTCTTGGAACACAGCTTCCTTACTTATGAATTGTCTGTGGCTGTTGTGCTCCAACAGAAGAGTTGATCAGTTATGACAGATTTTAGGCTTTGCTTATGGCCTACAGAGCCTAAAATATTGATTGTCTGGCGTTTTAAGAAAAAATTTGCCAACCCCAAGCAGTTAGACATGCTTTAATTGCTGACACGGGAAGGTGGTATCCCGTTCAGTGAAATAACTTCCTGACGATCACAGAGGAAGCACCTATCGGGACAGTTGGGGTTGGCCACATGCCCAGTGCGTTTTGTGGGTTCGTTCTCCGACAGGTTACACTGGGGCTCCTTGAAGTAATTTGTAAATACCTGAAATATAATGGTTTAGAGCTTTCCCTGGACTCAAGTCAGTAAATCACAGTAGACAGAAAGTGCCAGCAGAATGTACTGTGGAAGCTGTTCATGTTTTTGTTTTTTTCTTTTCTGGGCTCTGTTCCCTAACAGGGATGCTGGGTGGTTTGCGTACCATGCCGTTTTCCTGTGTCTGTTTTACCTTTTTATAGTGCTTCCAAATGTGTCCGAAGAAACAGTGTCTCCCACCAGAGCACGGAACATGAAGGACTTTGAAAATGTAAGTGGAGATACCAGATCATCATCCCTAACAAATCACGTCTGCTGCCGCGGTCCAGGCAGGCCCAGGCGGGAGCTGTATTTCTTGCGAGGTGTTGAAGCTGGATCACGCCAGAGTTGCGGGCGGTGCTGCCTCTTGGGGGCGCTCTCCGTATGGCTGTTCCCTACCTGTGCAGCCGGCCCTTCTGTCCCGGGCCAGATGCGGGTTCTGACAGGACCAGCAATTTCCAGCTTTGGGGAGTTTGATGTATTTCTGGGGTCCTGAACGTCAGGATATTACCATACTGCCCAGCGGAGAGGCACTAATATTTGCCAAGGGCTTCCCTGTAACGTGAGGCATGTTATTGATGGTCCCCACTTAATCCTTGCTATAACTCTTTGAGGTATTTTACATTTTACAGATAAGTCGTAAGCCTAGGAGAGACTCGCTTACAGTCACGTGATACTTGAGTGGTGGGGCTGGGATTTGAATCCAGGTTTTTAAGGATTCCAAAACCTTTATTCCTGCCGCTGCTCTGTGCCGCCTCCTTGCTTTTCATAGGCTTCATCTTTGTTGCTGTGGAACAAAACGCGAGCAGCCTGCGCCCAGGGCGGTTGTGTATAGCATCTGAGGACGCCTTATGTGGTGATGGATTTGGCCTCCATGCTTAGTGTCTTCCCGCATTGTGTCTTCCATTTGTTAACAGAGGGGGTTTGTTGTCAAGGAACAGGAAAATAAGGTTATTTTCCCAATTCCAATTCTCCTTAACAAGTTACCTGTTCAGCGCTCTCATTTGTCATGGGAAGAATTAGACCCTTCTTCATTTGCAGCCAAATGAAATCCATACTATGCAAGACACAGGAGATATTTATCAGGGAGAAGACGGAGGACGGAGAGAAGGACGTTCCACAGTTACGTCTCTCCCTCCCCAGTTGTCTTTACAGAACAGAGCGGTACTGTCTCTGGATTTAATTTAGAATACTCATTACTGCTAATAGTTATCTGCAAACCACCAGTGACCAATTGAAGAAATGACTTGTCAGATCTCTAATGGAAACAAGTAATTTCTGAGCTTTGAGTTGTTCTCATTTCAACTGTACAACTCCATCTATGCTGTGGGGTCTGGGGCCTCAATCAAATGAGATTTGATTATTCCACATCGTGTATAATTAAAACGTGCTCTGCTATTAAATGGCTGTTTCTGTTTTATCCTCAGAGTAAGAATAGCCACTGTTTATTGAGCTCTTGCTCTGAGCTGGGCACTTGAAAGATTTAGCTCTTCATGTATGTTACTTTAATATGGAAGCCGATCCGCAAGACACAGAGTTATTTAATTTTTGAAGGGCACGGCTTTGAATTTTATTCCTAGGTGGAAAAACTTAACAGAATCTTAGAATTTTCGTTTCGCGTGTTATTGTCTGCTTTTTGAGCCGGAAGGAATCTTAGACTTGAGTCCGACCCTAGGAGAAACTGAGGTGCAGGGATGTGACCTGGCAGACCGTGGCCCCTGGACCCAGGCTGCCTGCAGGTTCACTGCTCACGAGTGACCTCGGGCCAGTCGCGTAATCTGTCTGCACTGTCTTTAGACTGGGGGTGTTGACAGTTTCTGCTTCTTCAGGCTGCTGGCAGGATTAAGTGAGCACCTCTTGGCCCGACGCAGAGCTCCTCTCTTCACTGTTTTTAAATTCGTTATTAGTTTTTCTACTCTGCCGTGTGATTCAAGTGTCCCTTCTCCAGATGGGTTCTGGATGACCTAAATGCTGTTGTTCTGGAAGGCGAGAGGGAGTCTTCTGTGCCGATACATTTCAGGATTTATGCTTTTTCTTTATGGCTGTGGTCCTCCGGCTGCTGTTAGGTTTTTATGGCATTAATATTTTTTATTGTAGCATTTTCAAGAGCAAATTCTGCTGTTGAAATTGAAATGACCACAGTGTTCCCAGTGTCTCCCTTTCAAGTCTTTATGAGTCGCTGAAATGTTTCATTTGGCCTGAGCTGTTACGCGCATGAGCTCTACGCAGAGGTGGTCCGAACTTTCTGTGGGATGCTTGTAGGAAATGCTGTTGGCGTCGAATGCTAATTTTAAAGTCAGCATGCATATTAAGGAGGGGGTGGAATACTTTTGATTTACAAGGAAGTTCATGATTCCTCTTATGCTAGTCTCAGCTGCTGGGTAACTGGACATCAGGGTCTATTAGCTAAGGTCTAGCAAGACCTCGGCCTTCTTCTGGTTTGCTCAGAGTTCATCCATTCATCAACAGATATTTTCAGATATATGCTCTGTGCCAGTCTGTGGTCTGAGGCTCGGGAGTCTGCAGATTAAGACCAGGGAGGTTTCCCTGTCATGAGACTCACAGGCCGGTTGGGGAGATAGATGGGAAAATGGTGCAGTGACAGAGGGAAGTACAGAGCGCTGTGGGGCACAGAAGAGGGCTCTGAACCTGGCTGGGGGGTTTCAGGGAAGCCTCCCTGGAGGAAGTGTTCCTCGAGCTGGGCCATCAGGGACAAGTAGGGATTAGCCAAGGTGAGAGGACTGGGAGAGCATCCCAGGCACAGGGACTCACCTGGGCAAGCGCAGCGAGAGGTGTGCTGGGCGCAAGGAGTTTAGGGGATTGTAAGTTCCCGTTGGCTGGAAGGAGGCTGTGTCAGGGGGTCCTGAGAGCAGTGAGGCCACTGAAGAAGGCAGGGGTCAGGGGTCTCGTATGTTACCCTGCTTTGGTTGACCTTTGTCCTGAAGACGAAGGATGGCCGGCAGATGCTTATCTGGGAGGGAAAAGACCAGAGTTGTACTCTCAAAAGCCCCCTGGGCTGGAGGCCTGGCAACAGGCTGTCACTGAAAGGCTGCTCTGTGGCGTGGTGCTGGAGCTACGTGGCTGTGGTCGGGAGAGGTCAAGAAGTGAGGCTGAGACTCGGATCTGGGGGAGACCATCCCGTCCCTTCGTTTGACACACGGGCGCTCTGAAGCCCAGAGAGGGCGCTGACTCTTCCAGGCTGGGAACCAGGTCTTCCACACAGGCGGCCTTTCCTGCTGTCCTCTGCTGTCCCCTCTGTGTGAAAGCCACTTGCCTCCTTGTGGGTCTTTGCATTGCTGATCCTTTGTCTATACCTGCATCAGGTGAGGTGGTAATCACCTGTAGGGCAGGCCTTAGGGGGAGGAGCTGGCAAGTCTGCCTGTCTTACTGGTCCTTTCCAGGTGACAGCGCAGTGGGGGCTCCCGGACCTCGACCGGAGGAGGCCTGGCAGAGGCAGCATTTTGTAAGACACTGTGCTGTGTAGTGTGGCCTGTTCTGGGTACTCAGGCAGTCAATTTCTCTTTCTCTTTCTCTCTGTCTCAACATTTTTTCGGTGAGTGGAGGAGACCCAGAATCTGGATCAGTATATCCAGTCCAGGTAGCTATCTTTATCTGTATATAGAAGAATTTAATTCTGGCTTTTTCTGTGACCTTCGGGACAGAGCATGGCATGGGTAGCTTTCTGCCTCTCTTAATACTGGTGGACAGCATTATTTCATGACTACTAGTTCAGAAAGACTTGTATTAAAAGGAAGGGCTTGAACCATAATTTACATAATCTCTTAGTGTGGGACATTCCAGGTTGTTTTGAATTTTTCACTCTTACAAAGCTTTGATGAGTCTCCTCGTGTAGGTCATTTTACAGTTACGTGATTATGTCCTTAGGGTAAATTCTGCTGCTCTTGTCTCATACCCGCCTGCCCGAGGTGCTGGTGTTCTGTGCCCAGGCCCCTGTTCCTTTGTGTTCAAAGTTCCTGGTCTCAGCTGAGGCAGGCCGAGACCCGGCCCTGTGTAAGGGGCTGCTTCCGTGTTGCTGAGGTCAGCACATGCCTCCTCCCTCACAGCCTGTGCTCCGGCCACATAGCCTGCTCTCACTAACCCACACGGGCAGGGCCTTCTCCGTGCTTCTCCCTCTGCCTAGAATCCTTTTTCCCTCCTTGAGTGGCAGGACTTTCGTGTCTCAGCTTGAAGTGTGACCTTGTTAGAGAGGCCGCCCCTAACTCCTTCCCCAGCTCTCTGGAGACCCCCATTATCTTGTCTGACAGCAGGCACTCAGCACCGGCCTTTTCCACCATGGATCTTACGACTATTTGTACTTGGGTGTTTTATTTGTGTGCTTGCTTAACATGCGTCTCCTTTATCCCTAGTACTCAGCGCCCGACAGGATGGTGGGCTCTTGATAAGTATTTGTTGAGTAAGTAAATAGACAGACGAGCTTGTAGAAGAAACTAGATCTGTACATTTTGGTTACCTTGTCTGTAAAATGGGAAAATAATTTTTGTCTCATTGGGTTGTGATAAGGATTGAATCGGGAATGCCAGGACCGTGTAGTGGGAGGGGGACAGAGCTTGTAGTCGGCATGGGGGCACGCAGAGCCCGCCTTACAGGAGAGCAGGCAGCAACCAGGCAAGCCGAGGCTAGGGACGCAGCGTGAGGGGTGCGTTTAGAACAAGGCAGGAGACCAGGAACTGTGTGGATGCAAGTCCGTGGAAGGGACTGAGGACTGTCCGTAGCTGGCAGACTGCGTGCTGCAGCCACTCTCCGTGGTGCTGGCTGTGTTCAGGATGGGGCTGGCCGGCACCGAGGGCCTTTGGATTCCAGTTTGGCTTGTGGCCGGTGGAATGTCTGGTCGGTGCTAAGCGCTGGGGTTCACCCGTGCTTCTGGTTCATCCTTGGCCTCCCGCTTACCATTGAAGGCTGTGTGTTCTCATACCTTTGCCCTCCAAAAACCTGGCCAGATGGCAGGCTGGGCAGTGTAAATTTTTACAATCTTTTTGAAGGCCATTTGGAAAGAGATTTTTATGGTCATAAAAATAGTATTACTCTTGAGCCTCGTAATCTGTTTTGGGGGAAATTTGTCCTAGGGAAACAACCCAGTGGGAGGAAAATGCCATGTGCGTGAAGCTGTTTGTTGCCACATTGTGTACGGTTGGGAAAAATTGGGACAAGGGAATTATGTTTTACATTTGTTATCTCTCTGTCTTGCAACAAGTTCCTGAGGAAGGTGTTTCACAGATGAGGAAGCTGAGGTTGGAGAGATCAAATGACTTGCCTGTGAGCTTGGTGTGTTGAGAAACTGGAAAGAAGGCTTTGATGGTACAGCCTGTCTGCTTTCCACGGGACATCCTGAAACCATAAATGCTCAGCAGAGAAACGGCTAAATCACCGACTGTGAATCAGTTCAGTGGTACCTAGCGCTGTCATTGACTTGATACTTACGTGCGGTTCTGCAGCAACGTGAAAAATACTGAGGATGTAATGCTAGGCTGGAAGGAATATAAAAGGAGTTGGTTTCATAATGTAGGTATATTCCAAGTGTTGCTTAGGGCTCAGTTTCTAAATTCTGTTACTGCTGCAGTATTGTTTGTTAATAAGCAGATGTTTGCCTAGTAACCGTTTTTATGATTTGAGGACGCGAGGGAGAGTATTGGACTCAGAAACTGATTCCAAAGTGTCCTCCTCATTTTATGCACCTCGTTGAGCTGTTGCTGGCAGAATTACCTCACGTGCGGTGTTGTCGACCAGAGATGAACTTGGAGCGGCAGGATGTCATGGTTTTTATGACGTCTAGGTGAGTGGTCTAACAGTTTTTGGACTTTCAAGGAGCATAAAAAAAGTTGACGGTGGCCCAAAAGATGTGTCCGTTGAGGGTTTGAGTGAGAAATGGCTGTCCTCCATTTCCCGCTTGCCAGGTGCCTTAGCTCATGGTGTTGTCACGACACTCCCGTGAGGTGACTGATTTTTATCCTTATTTATAGATGAGCCAACAGTGGCTCAGAGATGTTAAATAGTTTTTCCAAGGTCACATGGCTCACAGGTTGGTGGCCTTGGGAGTTCAGTCTGTTTCTGTTGACCCCATGGCCCCCTTGCTCTTAGCTCCGGCTGCCTCGGGTCCAAAGATGCCTTGGGGTGAGCCTCAGCTTTGGGGACCCCGGCTTCAGCAAGCTGCTGAAACCGATCTCCAGAGTCAGGTGAATTGCTGCGATTTCAGCGGGGCCTGGTTGGAGTTGTCCTGATTCTTTCCTGCGTTGTTGGATTTTGTCTGTCTTCCCTTCCTGATGGAGCTCTAGGCCAGGCAAGGCTTTTGGCCGAGGGAGGCAGGCAGGGTGACAGTAGCTCCTTCAGAATCTGTCCTGCTGCGCGCTGGGGCCTCCCTGCAGCTTCGGAAAGCGCCACCCCGTAATCACGTTGGGACGTTTCCCGTCTCGGATGACTGCAGTCCACAGTCGCCCTGCGGCTCCGGGGGCTGGGATGCGGCAAAGTACAGCTCACGCGTCAGCTTGCTTGTCAGCGTTAGGTTTCTAAGTCGTGTGTGGTGGGTTTTATCTTGGGGGGTATTTATTCCTGGTGTATGGTAAGCTGTTTTCACTTTTTCCAGCTCGAGGTTTTTGTTTCTTTTTTCTCTTCTTGAGGTCGATTCTCTTAAAGGGGGAGATACAAATGAGAAAAATATTAATATATTTTACGTTCTTGTACTGTGCTAGGCACAGTACCAAACGTTCTAACTAATTTCTTTCAATCCTGTAGTAGGTCTCTGAGATAGGTATTCCTTTAATCTGTAGAAAGGAATCCAGGCGCACAGAAGGATGAACTTGACTGAGGTCCTACAGCTAGTAAGGTGGTCTGGATTGTATTCATTCATTCGTTTGTGCGCGTTAACAGAGGTCGACTGAGCATCCCCTCCAGACACTGTGCTAAAGCCTTAAGGGAAACAGCCATAAACAGATAATATCCCTGTCCCCAAGTGGATTATATTCATGTAATTGGCATGATAATAAATAAAGGAGTACAGATTGTGAAAAGTTCTAGCAAGAAAACCAAGAGTTCTGTGTTCAGGAGTGACTCAGGTGGCAGTCACAGTGGTGGGGACCTCTTGAGATTGGGTAGTCGGGAAGGGCCTCCGAGATGGTGCCATTGGAGCCGAGGCACCGGGCACGTGCTGCGGGAAGAGCTGTGTGGGCAGACAGGGGCTTGGCTTATTTGAGGACCAGAAAGGAGGCTGGTGGGGCTGGAACATTGCGTGACAGGGTGATAATAGGACGAGGCTGGCGAGGAGAGTGGGGACCAGATCATACACCTCTCTGTGCCCATGGCAGGGAGTTTAATTCTGAGAGTGATGGACAAAAAACAATGGGGTGATCTGTACTAGATCTGAGTCTGAAGACCGTGGGACTCTCTTTGCATCCCATTGCCTTCAAGAAATTCTTAAATGTGTCCAGCCACCTGGGCAGCCGTTGGGCACTTGCTAACTGTCTCTTTATGATTCAGGCTGGAACGTACAAGACACAAGAGTGTGCGGTGCCCGACCTCTTAGAGATGGATTGATTAGAAAAAGCAAGTTATCAGCTGGTATAATGCAGTGTGACAGTTGCAGTGATAAAGAAAGTAGAGGGTATATGGAAACATTTCGAAGGGTCTCCAGTCCAGCCCGATGGGGGTAGCCCGAGAAAACTTTATGAGGGAAGTGGTATTAAGTGGAGAACTAGGCTGGCATTGTTGTGGAAAATAGGGTGCCTGTACCTCATTGTATTCACCTGGGCCGGTCTGGTGTTTGCATTCACCTTCTGAAGGCTTATTTGCCTTTTTCTTATTTTTTAAAAACTTCTTTACCTGCACGCAGGATACATATTCTTTCGAGTGTTGCTGAGAATTTTAGCAGTGTGTACAATGTGGGTATTTTAAGCAACCTCCATAAATATTTCATTGGTAGTTGAGTAATAGAATAAGGTTCCTCTTTATAGGAAGCATCTGGTGGGGTAGACTTTTTGTTTGAATGAACGTTTTATGTGCTGTTTCCTTAAAACATTTAAAGCAAGGCTTTAATGAACTTACCAGTGGTTTCTTGTGCTGTCCTTGTTAGCCACAGAGTTGAAAACTTAAGTGCTAACAAGAGGGCCAAGGACAGTTTGATGTAGAGTGTGCATATCATTTTCTTTTATCCAGTTATAAAAATATGTTGGTTAAAAAGCATTATATATTCTTACCAATTACTTTTTTTGAATGCTGAAAAAAACCAGTGGGGATCATATTATCATTCACTAGTACTGTATTATCAGTACTATTTTACTATATTTCATTTTAATTATTTAAAAAATGTTTATTTATTTATTTTGAGAGCGCGCGAGAGAGAAAGAGCAGGGGAGGGGAGAGAGAGAGAATCCTAAGTAGGCTCTGTGTTGTCAGAGCAGAGCCCGATGCTAGGCTGGATCCTAGGAATCCTGAGATCATGACCTGAGCTGAGGTCAAGAGTCAGGTGCTCGACTGACTGAGCCACCCAGGTGCCCCATCATTTTAGCAATTTTTAAAACAGCTTTATTGAGAGATAAGTTACATGAAAAAATTTATCAATTTTAATGTTGAATGAACCTTGACAGATGTGTACTGCCTTATAGCCTGTCATAATCAAAGTATATATATGTGTGTATATACACACATACATATTAATACACATATATATATTAAATGATTTTTTTTTTGGTATATGTGTGTATATACAGTTCTAGGCTCATGTAACCATCACCACAATTAGAATACAGAACATTCCATAATGCCAAAAAATTCCTATGTGCTGTCTCTTTGTGGTCAGACCCTTTCTTCATCCCAGAGTTCTGGCAGCTAATGCTCTGGTCTTAGTCCCTATAATTTTGCTTTTTCCAGATGTCTTATAAATGGCGTCATACAGTAATATAATCTTTTGAGGCTGATTTCTTTCCCTTACCGTAAGGTCTTTGAAATTCATTCATGCTGTTTTGTGTATCATAGTTATTGATTATTAGTCCATCATATGGATGTACATTTTAGTTACTCACCCTTTGAAGAACATTTAGGTTCTTTCCAGGTTTTGGTGGTTATTATTAAAGCTGTAGTAAACATTTGTGCACAGGTTTTTGGGTGAACATAGGTTTTTATTTCCCTAGGGTAAATCCCTAGGATGGGAATTGCTGAGTCATATGGTAAAGGTAGTGTTAGTGTGTGTGTCTGTGTGTGTGTGTGTGTGTGTGTGTGTGTGTGTGTGTGTGAGAGAGAGAGAGAGAGAGAGAGAGAGAGAGAGACTGCCAAATGGTTTTGCAATGTGGTTGTGGCATTTTGCCTTCCTATCAGTAGAGTATGAGGTTTCCATTTGCTTCACATCCTCATCAGCATTAGGTATTCTCAATTCAAAAAAAATTTTTAGTCATTCTAATCGGTACTAAAACTCATTGTAGCTTTAATTTCCGTTTTCCTAACGGCTGAAGGTGTTGACAATCTTTTCTTGTGATTATTTGCTGTCTGTATGTCTTCTGTGAAGTTCCTTTGAAAATCTTTGGCCTGTTCTTTAGTTTATTTGTTTGTTTGTTTGTTTGTTTAATTGGGTGGTTTTCTTACAGTTACATTTTGGGAGTTATTTATGTATTCTAGATACAGTTCCTACGTTGGATTTGTGATTTGCACAAATCCCAGTAGGTAGCTTTTCTAATCATTCTCTTAACACTGTTTTTCTTTTTAAAAAATTTTTTTTTTTTAACGTGTATTTATTTTTGAGACCAGAGCATGAACAGGGGAGGGGCAAAGAGAGAGGGAGACACAGAATTGGAAGCAGGCTCCAGGCTCTGAGCCATCAGCCCAGAGCCCGACGCGGGCCTCGAACTCGCAGACCGCGAGATCGTGACCTGAGCTGAAGTCGGACGCCCAACTGACTGAGCCACCCAGGCGCCCCTTAACACTGTTTTTCAAAGCAAATGTTTTAAAATTCTGATGAAGCCCAATTTATTGATTAAAAAATTTTTTTTTTAAATGGATCATGTCTTTGGGATTATAGGTAAGAACTGTATAGCACTAGGTCTTAAGGATTTCCCTCTGTCTATTCTAAAAGTTAGATAATTTTATGTTATACATTTAGGTCTATGATCTAATTTGAGTTAACTCCTGTTTAAAGTATGATAGGTTGAGGTTCGTTTTTTTGGTAAATAGATGTCTAATTGTTGGGTCGAGGTTGATTATTTTGTAGGTGGATGTCCAGTTGTTCCAAAGCCATTTGTTGAAAATGAAAAAACTGCCCTTTCTCCATTGAATTGTATTTGTACTGTGAGAACTAATAAAAGAACTTTGCTTAGAATGCAGTTGGGTGCCAGCAGGGGGAGCTTTCAATCCGGTCTCTTGTCAGTGGCACAGCCAGCGGGAAGAGAGGGCGCCTTGCCTTGCCTTGCCTTGCCCTTAGATACTACTTTACTATCTTAGCAGGAGGAAGGAAGATTTCTTACACCCGCAGCCCTTCACCCCCCCTCCCCCACCCCCCGCAGCAGCCCAGCCATCCAATGAGAATCCACCATACTTCCAGCTCCCAGTTTACTCTAGTGGACTTTTAGTTTACAACCAGCCCACCCCAACTCCCCCCCCCCCCCCCCCCCCCCCGCCCCGCCTTCTCTGTAAAAGAGCACTTCTCACCATTTTATTCTCTGGGTTTGCGGGTGGGTCTGCAGCAGCTTGCTTGTCCTGGATTGCCATCTCTGCTATTCCTGAATGAACTCATCTTTTGCTGGTAGAATAAATGGCAGTTTTATTTTTAAGGTTAGCGGTTGCTTTGTCAAACACTAATTAGCTGGGGGCACCTGGGTGGCTCAGCCAGTTAAGCGTCCGACCCCTCATTTTGGCTCAGGTCATGATCTCGAGGTTCAGGGGTTTGAGCCCCGCATAGGGCTCTGTGCCGACAGCGCAGAGCCTGCTTGAGATTCTGTCTCCCTCATTTTCTCTGCCCCTTCCCCATTCTCTCTCTCCCCCCCCCCCCCCCCCTCAAAAATAAATAAATAAATGTTAAAAAAAACTAATTGGCTGTAATTGTGTGGGTCTGTTTGTATAGTCTGTTTCTTTGGATTCTTTTTCAAAATTGTTTTCACCCATCTAGCTCTTTTACTGTTCCATGTAAATTTTATAATCAGCTTGTTTCTAACTATAAGAAATCCTGTGGGGATTTTGATTGGGATTGTGTTAAATCTATAGGTCAGTTTGGAGAGAATTGACATCTTTATTATATTGTCTTCCAGCTTATGAATTTGGTAAGCTTCTTCACTTATTTAAGTTCTTGATTTCTTCAGCATTTTGTGGTGGTAAGCATACTTCATGGTTTATTAGACTTATGTTTATGAATTTAAGTGTTTTGGAGGTACTGGAAAATGGTATTTAAAAAAGTTTCAGTTTCCAGTTGTTTGTTGTTAGTGTATTGAAATAACACTTGATGTTTGCATTTTGACTTTGCTGAACTCACTTATGAATTCTGGGATCTTTTTTGTAGATTCCTTGGGATTTTCTACATAGATGATCATACTATCTTCCGATAAGGATGATTTTAGCTCTTCCTTTCCAAATTGAATGCCTTTTATTTTTTCCCTTAACCTTATTACACTGGCTAGGACTTCAAATGCAATTTTAAATAGAAATTGTGAGAGTGGATATCCTTTTCCTTTTTCTTTTTTTTAAATTTTTTTTTTTTTAACGTTTATTTATTTTTGAGACAGAGACAGAGCATGAGCAGGGAAGGGTCAGAGAGAGAGGGAGACACAGAATCTGAAACAGGCTCCAGGCTCTGAGCTGTCAGCACAGAGCCCGACGCGGGGCTCAAACTCACGGACCGCGAGATCATGACCTGAGCCGAAGTCGGATGCTCAACCGACTGAGCCACCCAGGCGCCCCACCTTTTCCTTTTTCTTAGTGTTAGGGGAATAGCATTGTTTTTCATCTTTAATTAAATATATATATATATATATATATATATATATATTTATATTTATATTTATATTTATAAATGTATGAGTTTCTTGTAAATACCCTGTATCATAAAGGAAGTTTCCTTTAATTCCTGGTTTGCCAAGTATTTATCTTGAGTGGCTGTTCGGTTTTGTCAGATGTTTTTCTGCAGCTATTGATATCATATATTTTTTTGTTCTTAGTTTTTTGGTCTGGTGGATTGCATGGATTGATTTTTGAATGTTGAATTAGAATTAGCTTTACATTCCTGGGGTAAGTCCCACTCATGAAGTATTAATCTGTTTTTTCAGTTTGCTAAAATTTAGTTGAGGATTTTCCATTTATGTTCATGGGTGACTTAATCTAGTTTTCTAAGTCATAATTTTCTTGTAATGTTTTTGTCTGGTTTTGGTATCAGGATAACATTGCCCTCTGTAAAATGCAGTGGCAAAGTTCCCTCACCTTCTGATTTCTGGAAGATATTGTATAGAAGTGGCATTATTCCTTCTTCCAATATTTGGTAGAAATTGTGACTGAAATAATTTTGTTTTCGAGTTTTCTTTTCTGGAGGGGTTTGAATTACAAATTCAGTTTTTAAAATAGATACATACAAGACTATTCTGTATATCTATTTTTCTTTGGTGGATTTTGATAATTTGTACTTTTCTTGGAAATGTACTATTTCATCTGAGTTGTTCAATTTATATGCGTAGAGTATATGCATTATTCTCTTACTATCCCTTTAATTGCTATGGGATCTGTTGTGATGACCTCTCTTTCATTTTTTGATATTGGTAATTTATGTCTTTTTCTTTTCTCTTTTTATCTTTGCCAGTCTTCATCAGTCATTTGAAAGAACCATCTTTTTAAATGATTTTTTTTTTCTGTTTTCTGGCTTTCCATTTTATTGTTTTCTGTTCTTATGTTTATTATATCTGTCATGTTGCTTGTTCGGGTTTATTTTGTTCTTATTATGGTTTCTTAAGGTAGAAGCTTAGCTTAGATTGTTGATTTGAGACATTTCTTGTTTTCTAACACATTTTAAATAGTATAAATTTTCCCCAATCACTACTTTAACTGTACCCTACAAATTTTGGTATATTTGCATTTCAAAATATATTGCATTTCAAAAGATAATTCAAAATATCTTCTGATTTCCCTTGAGACTTCCTCTCTGACCCATGGATTGTTTAGAAATGTGTTAATTTCTAAGTATTTGGGTATTTTCCAATTTCTTTCAGTTACTGATTTCTACCTTAAGTTTATTATGGTCAGAGAACATGGTTTGATTTTCAGTTCTGTAAATTTGTTAAGGTTTGTTTTATGACCCAGGATATCCATGAACATATCCATGAACAAGCAAAGTGAACCTATAGAAAGTTGCAAAATAGCACAACAACTGGGGCGTCTGGGTGGCTCAGTCAGTTAAGCATCTGACTTCAGCTCAGGTCATGATCTTCCAGTTCTTGGGTCCGAGTTTCGCATCGGACTCTGTGCTGACAGCTCAGAGCCTGGGGCCTGCTTTGTTTGGATTCTGTGTCTCCCTCTCTCTCTGCCCCTCCCCTGCTTGTGCTCTCTCTCTCTCTCTCTCTCTCTCTCTCAAAAATAAACAAACATCAAAACAAAATTTTAAGGGGTGCCTGGGTGGCTCAGTTGGTTAAGTGGCCGACCGGCTCAGGTCGTGGTCTTGCTGTCTGTGGGTTCAAGCCCTGCGTCAAGTTCTGTGCTGACAGCTCAGAGCCTGGAGCCTGCTTTGGATTCTGTGTCTCCCTCCTCTCTGCTCCTCCCCTGCTAGCTCTCTGTCTCTTTCTCTCTTAAAAATAATAAACACTAAAAAAAAAAAAAAAAAAAAAAATTTAAAAACACAACAACCAATCATATATACTGCATCTAGATTCATCAGTTAGTATTTTGGTACGTTTGCTTTATTCTTTCTTTCTGTCTCTCCCCACTCATTAGAGAGTCAGTTGCAGACATCATGACAGCATCCCTATGTACTTGAGGATGTATCTCTCTTAGGACATTTTACAAAATTATAACACTATTATTACCTAATACAAAGTTGTTATTCAGATTCCCCATTTATCCTTATGGAGCTTTTTTCTTTTCTTTTCTTTCTTTTTTTTTTTTTTTTTTAAATTCAAGATTTACTATATGATTTCATTGCACTTAGTAATCATGCCTCCATCACTTCCATTTATTTAGAAGAGTTCCCCAACTACTTTTACCTTAAGATTGTCATTAAGACTTTTGAAGGGTTCAGGCCTGCTGTTCTGCAAACGTCCTTATATTTGGATTCGTCAGATGGACTGCTTCATTAGGTGCAGGCTAAAGGTTGTGGGCAGGAACATTTAAAATGAAGTCGCTTGCTTTCAGTGCTTTGTTTCAGGAGACACTGCATGTCACTTTGCCCCATCACTGGTGACATTTAAAATATTATCTTGATTTAGGTGGTGTCTACTGGATTCCTAAATTGTAACGGACCTTTTCCTTTAGTAATTAATAAGCCATCTGTGGGGTAATAACTGGGTGAATGTCATGTTCTCCAGTGATCTTTTATCAAGTGCTTTTAACATTGATGATTCATTTTTTTTTTTAATGTGTATTTTTGAGAGAGAGAGAGAGAGAGAGAGAGAGAGAGAGACGGAGAGACAGAGTGTGAGTGGGGGAGGAGCAGAGAGAGAGGGAGACCCAGAATCCGAAGCAGGCTCCAGGCTCTGAGCTGTCAGCACAGAGCCCGACGCGGGGCTCAAACTCCCAGACCTCATGATCATGACCGGGGTCGAAGTTGGAGACCTAGCCGACTGAGCCACCCAGGCGGCCCTAGCATTGATGATTCTTACCTGAATCAGTTATTACTGTAATGGTTGGATAATGGTGATTTCCTTTTTTTAAATTTGTTTTTATTTTTATTATTTTTTTAAAGTTTATTTATTTATTCTGGGAGAAAGAGAAAGTGCAAGTGGGGAAGGGACAGAGAGAAGGAGAGACAGAATCCCAAGCAGGCTGTGTGCCGGCAGCCCAATGCGGAGCTTGAACTCACAGATTCTAAGGTCATGACCTGAGCTGAGATCAGGTTTGAACGCTTAACCGACTGAGCCACCCAGGCACCCCTATTTTTATTTTTTATATTTTATTTTTTTTTTAATTTATTTTTTTTTATAATGGTGAACTGGATTTCATTTGTGAAGAAGAGATTTGCCTTTCCTTTCCTTTTGTTTTCTTTCTTTTCCTTTCTTTCTTCCTTTCTTTACTTACTTATCAGCAGTGTGGAGTCACGAATTCTTTTCTTCAGTCATTATTCATTCAAGTGCTCAGATTGTCTTAAATTCGACTAGCGAGAACCACTTAATTCTGGGTTGGTACAATTGCAGCAAAGGTAAGTTTTCTCTAGTTTTTAACATTTCAGTCCATTCGTAGCCTTAGGAGCTACAGGGATTAATGCAGGTACCGTCCTTCAGACCTTACTTTTGATAACCCTTCTGTGCTTATTTTCCAGCAAATCACTGAATTGAAGAAAGAAAACTTTAATTTAAAGCTCCGCATCTATTTCCTGGAGGAAAGAATGCAACAGGAACTTGATGGCCCCACCGAACACGTCTATAAAACTGTGAGGTCCCACTTCCCACGGCCACACCTGGTTTTTTTCTCAGAGTCATTCCCAGCAGAAATTTGATTAATATTTGTTCTCCGAGTTAGCCTGAACAGACAGAGCTGCTTTCATTTAATCTGAATGGATTACGGGGAGCATAAAACAATAGGATGATCTTAATAGTAAGCAAAGAGTAGCAAGATTAATTTTAAGGGATTCTGTCTCTCTTTTTCAAATCCTAATTCTCATTTACTCTTTCTATCTCAGTTGCCTTTTCCTAATTATTCACGATTGAGACAAAGGTGGTGAAATGGTGGAGTGTCTTTGGAATTGCGGCCTGCTGTTACCCACTGACTCGTGTAGCTGTAGGCAAGGCCCTTCAGCTCCCTGGGCTTGCTTTCGGAGTTAAGTGACAGTCCCTCTGTCACAGGGTTATTTGTGTGGATTAAAACGGAACGGCAGAGGAAAAGCCCTAGCACACAGTCAGTGCTTGGCGATGATCCTCGCTGTCTGACAGAGGCTTCCCTTGGCAGCCCGCCTTGAGGACCGTCAGCTGTCTGTGCCCTGGCTCTTCTGTATTCCTTGCGTGCTTGCTTGTGACGGTCAGAAAAGCGTCTGTTCCCATCTGAAGTCTTGACCTGGGGGCCTCTGCCTGAAAACAGACCTTGGTGCTGAAAGTTGAAAACAGAACTTGGCTTTCCTGAAAAGACATAAGTACAAACAATATTTCGGTGCCCATTTTTTGGCTTTTTCCAGCAGATTAGCCCCTGGCCCGGGGAATGTCTCCGTCTTTTCTCTTCTGAAGTTTGCACCACTGGAAACTTTTGAAGGGGGAAAAAGGACTCTCCTTGAGTTTCAGCAGATGGGACTTAAATGGGCTTGTGTTGAAGAAGGATTGTACTGTACTTCTGAGCCTTTTCAAGAATTGAAAAGCTCTCTTGTCCCTTAAGGCAGTTTTTTGTTTTTGTTTTTGTTTTTTTTCCCCTTCAGTGTGGGGGTGGAAAGGCAATGAGGATGTCACCTTTTCTGGAAGGGAGTGATGATGCAATCATAGTTTGAAGGAAAAACCAATGGCCTAAAACATTTTCTGTGTAAGTATGGTTACACACTTCTAGGGTGATAGGGAGCCAAAGCGTGTTAATTGCTTGCTCTCTGTAAGCCATGGTCTTGGGCATTTGGACATTTATCATATTTTAACTCTCAAGACAGCCTTGTGCAGTGGAGATTATCCTCATTTTACAGAAGAGGAAACTGAAGTTCAGGGAAGATCAGTAACTTGCTGGATGTCACAAAGCTACTATGAGAGGTGTATTCTGAATACAGGCCTGCCTCATTTTACTCTGCTGTTTAGCTTTTTTTTTTTTTTTTTTTTTTTACACTGTCTGATTAGATGACCTGATTTAATTATACTTTTATTTCAAGTTGTTGGATAGGTAGGTGTACATGGCTCAGAATTCAAAAAGCATCAAAGGAATACACTAGAGAGACTTTCATCCACCCTTGTCTCCTGGTTCCCCAGATCTAACCGATATTATTAATTATTTATGCAGAGGAATTTTATGTATGTACAAGCAGGTGTGTGTGTGGGTATAAATCTCCTTTTTACATAAATGCGGCACGTTCTGTTCTGTACCTTGCATTTTTCTTTAATAATAAGGATAAGGGTATCTTTTCCTTAACAGTAGTGTAAGGGCGTCTTCATTCTCTTTTATAACGAAATTCCATTTTAAGCTTATGAGGTGTCTTGACTTATGGTTTGGAGACTGATTCCCATGAATTGTAAGTTTATAATTTCAGGTATTGGGGCTTGAAAAATTGGTCTCGTGGACATGTTAGCTCTCCATCGTTTTAGGTCGGGGGTGCCGGTTAGTTCATCAGAAAGCAGTTTAGATTATCTGGTGTCAGTTCTTAAATGGAAACTCTCTGCCCTTCTTAGAGCTGAAAAGGTGTCCTCTGTTTGAAGGCTGTTGCTGTAGGGTCCTCACAAAACCAGCTGAAGACCGGTGAACTGTCATGCAGTGATCTTTATGCAAAGATCAGCTTCTCCTAACAAAGTTTGGTCTCGTAGATGACTTCTTTAGTGCCTGTTGTTGACCAGGAAGAAGATAATGCACTGGGAGCCCCGTCTGCTAGGCTCTTCTCATGTGTGAGCTCATTTGCTCCTCAAATCCCCTATGTCAGGTAGGGCTTGTGTGTTTCATTGGCGCTCGAGTGGCCTGAGAGAAGAAACTTCGCTCTCTCACCTCCTGGGCTTGTGCTTCCGAGGACGACTACAGGCTTGCACTTCCAGTTTCATAGTTGATGCCGGTGTGCAGGCAGGGCCCGTGTCTGCCTTGTTCACCACGCCGTCCTCAGCGCTTAGCCCCATGCCGGTCCTGTCACAGGTCATCGGTATATGTCTGCGGCCAGCCCAGGTTAGTGGGTTGATTTCCATTCTGGCTGACTTCTCAGTCTCGGGTCCTCATTCCCCCAGGGCTGCTTGGCAGGAAGGTAGGAGGCGTGTCCCCTGAGATTATAAATTTTACCGGAAATGTGACTTTTGTTTAAAATAACCCACATGGATTATGGATGTGAAATTGGCATGAATTATTAAAACAAAACAGGAGCGAGGTTTCGGAGAAATCTTGGATTTATAGCAATCCTCCACCAGCTACGCACTCAGACCTCAGGCTCTACTAGCGGGAGTTCATCTGCTGTTCCACCTGGGATACGTTCGTGGGCAGGTTTGAGAAGCCCGCCACTGCCCCAGTGTCTCACACTGCGGTGTCTTTACCAGAGCTTCTGTCTTTGGGTTGTCACGTGAGTTAGGAGCCCGAGGCCATGTGTGACTCCCTTCGTTGTAGTCAGTTAAGAGGAGGACGTGTGGTCGGAGAACACTGTGGTGGCCCTCATAGACAGCTTGCCCCATGCAGTTGTGGCTTTTTTGTAAGTGCCCCGAAATCTTACGCTGAAATGAGACACGCAGTGGTGTGGCCTCCCACTTATCCATCCACGTGTTTTATTTACTTACTTATTTATTTATTTTGAGGCTGTAACACGTTCCCACTGCTACAGCCACCACATGCATGATTGTAAACAAGCAGAAGTAATTGCCTTGGAATGGGAAAAGCAAACTGCAGAATTGCTTGTAAATTTGCCTGGCGGAGGGCAAACCATTTTTAAATCAGCCTCACTTGTATGACATTTATGCCTCAGTGTTTGAGTGCTCTGGCTGTTAGAAGCTTGGAAAATTTACATAATTGTTCCAAGTCTTGAGGAATCCAGGGCTTCCTTTTGAGACCACCAGTGTTTAATAATTCCTTTCTCCCTGTGCCCTGAGGCTAATGAGGTTTTGAATCTAGCATCTGCCTATTATAAGCGTCCTGTAAGTTAGTCTGTGCGGCAAGCTGTTTCCCCACCGCGCACATTCTGGGGTCCCGTATTTCACGTTGTTTCTTTTCTTTCCTAATCTTGACTGGAAGAACATCGAACTGAAGGTGGAAGTGGAGAGTCTGAAGCGGGAGCTCCAGGAGAGGGAGCAGCTTCTCATCAAAGCCTCGTGAGTACCTGTCATCCTGTCACAAGCTTGCAGGGTGCCCGGGGTTCCGGGGGGTGGAGGCTGGCTGGGTCCATAGAACACAGCCTTGTGTTTTCTGAGCCAGTTGTTTTCCCACTGGGCCCTGAGGACCCCAAGGAGGTGTCCGTTTTTGTTTAACTACTTTTCAACAAACTTCTGAAGTGTAATATACTTCACAGGGAAAACGATGTGATCTTAAGTGTGCAGATGGCGAATTTGCACTAAAAACACCTGTGGGGCCACCATCCAGATCGAAAACCGGAACATCACCCACCCCCCAGAAGTCCCCTTCTCCACCAAGATAACCACTGTGCGGAACACTGATGGCATCGGTGTTTAGTTCTGCCCACTTTTGAACTTGATAGGAATGGAGTCCCGTACCGTACACGCCCCCTTTTGTGTCTGGCCTCTTTCCTCAGCAGCGTGTTTGTGGGATCCACCCATGTCCTTAATTCTGTCAGCAGCTCATTCATTTTCATTGCAGTAAAGGCCCTAGGGCTTGCAGGAATCCTGAGGGACTCTGGTGAGTGAGGCTGGGACGCAGAGGGTAGGGCTTTAACCAGAGGAACTTGTTTTTGTATCTGTTTAATGCACTAGGGTCTCTTATAATATTTTGTTTAAAAGAGGTGCTCTGCGTAAAACACGTTTGAGAAGTATTATTTTCATTAATCAAATAGTTAAATATTTGTTGAACAACAAGCCCAGTTCAGAGAATACAGTCGATGACTCGATTGGTTATTCATTCATCCGTCAACATTTATTATGTAATTGTGCCGCGTAGCGAGGATTTGAAAAGAGACGTCCCCCCACTTCAGCCTTGTAGCACGCTTGTAGACAGAGTATAATGGGGGCACGGCGACAAGAGGGCGTTTGTGGGTCTGTTGGGGCACCGAAGTATACAGTTTTGCTTCGTGAGAGTGGAATGAGGCTTCCCGGGGCTGACCCACCTTCCACCAAGGATCTGGCTGAAAGCTGGGGTGGAGGCACACCATTTGTCTCGGTAGCTGAGCTCCTGCTGGATCCAGTGGGCCAGGAGCATGGACTCTTTGGCTTAGGGCACAGCTGCACCGCTCTGGGCCGGGCCATGTCATTCCTTTCATTGTCACGCGGCCAGCAGCTGGAAGTTGGGCTGCTGCTGGCTTCGAGGAGACTAGGGGCTCCCCGGCCCAGACCTCCCTCGCTTATTGCCTATCTTGTACGCTTGGTATTTTCTGAACGAGTGAGTGGATGAATGAAGGAATGAATGAGAAAACTCGATTGATAAGTTTTTGTTTTTGTTGGCTGCTGTTGCACATTTTTTGTTTGTTTTTGTTTTTTGTTTTTTGGTTTTTTTGAAGCACATCATCCTCCGGCACGAAGTCAAGTCAACTTTACCAAGTCTGGAGGTCAGTAGTAGAATTTGAATTTGGTCTGTTTCGTGCTCAGCGCCCTGCCTGCTGCAGGTCTTGGCTGGGACTTGCCGTTAGCGGGCGAGTACACGCGGAAACCCGAACTCACAAAGGCTGTGTGCGCTCCTCCATACCACACACGGGGCTGAATGTTTTCAGGGCTCGTGCATGCACTTGTGGGTGTAGATTCCCAAGCTGCCCACGCAGACCTTTTTGGTCTGACTAGTTTTTTTGTTTTTTTGTTTTTTTTAATTTTTTTAACGTTTACTTATTTTTTGAGACAGAGAGAGACAGAGCATGAATGGGGGAGGGTCAGAGAGAGAGGGAGACACAGAATCGGAAACAGGCTCCAGGCTCTGAGCTGTCGGCACAGAGCCCGACGCGGGGCTCGAACTCACGGACCGCGAGATCGTGACCTGAGCCGAAGTCGGACGCTCAACCGACTGAGCCACCCAGGCGCCCCTGGTCTGACTAGTTTTATTAATTTATCCAGAAAAGATTTATTAAGCAGCTGTTCTGTGCCGCACTGGGCTAGGCTCCCGGGGATGCAGTGGTGATCCAGACAGGCTTGCATTCTAGAAGGGGCGATGGTGGTAAAATACTGGGGATGGTAAGCGGATAAATACCAAGTGGGAAAAGAGCCGTGAGGAAGACAGAGGCAGCGGGGAGTGTTGACAGGGTGGGAACAGGTCCGTCAATAGAGACGTATTGCAGGGAAGGGGCCCTGAGGGGGGAGCACTTAGGTGAGGTCTGACGAGCAAGTAGGAATTAGCTGTGCACGTGCAGTCGGAGGGAATATGGGAAGTCTGGGGAGGTCTGTGTCTTGTCCTGCAGGGTCTTGAAGCCACAGCAGAGATTATCCCAGATAAACGGGAAGAAGTCACGGGTTTGAGCAGCTGACACAATCAGATTTAGTTTTGTGGAGGTCACTGGATGCGGAGAGGAAGGCGCTTCGTAGACGGAGCGCGGGGCGGGGAGGCAGGGAGACCAGTCAGGAGGCTCGTCCGGTAGTTCAGGTGAGAGGCTAGCGATGGCGAGGGGTGGGCGGCCTGCAGAGGCGTCTGGTGAGCAAAATCAACAGGGCTGGGTCACGGATGGGGAGGGGGATGTCAAGGCTGACTCCTAGGTCAGGGGCTAAGATCGCGAGCTCTGTGAAGAGTGTTCGCGACGACGTAGCTGCTCCGGCGTTCTCCCTGCCAGTGCCTCGTCTGACGCACGTTCCTCGTCTGGCTCACGGATACTGAACACGTTCTGTTCCCGCTGCTCTGGCTTGGCCCTGGCGGCCCCTTCTGCTTTTCCTGTCGCCTAGCTGACTCCGAGGCTCGGGGTGAGCCCCGCCTGGCTGCCTGTAGCCCACGTTTCCATCCCTTCACAAGCTTCCCTGGCAGAGAATCACACTCGCGTGTGTGTGCCGGCACTTTATAGTTTATAAGACCCATTTGCATCCGTTTGGATGCCATCGTTCTCCTGGGAGCCAGGCAAATCTCGAGGAAAGCCTCCTTGTGGACGGGGGGGGGGGGGTGTTTAGGCCTGAGAAGGGAAGGACTGTGACCAGCACCACTCAGGCGGGATGATTGGAGCTGGGATGAGAATGCAGGTCCCTGACTTTGGGTCCAGCCCTGATTTCATATGCTTTTTTTTCTTTTTTTCCGTGGACCTTCTTTTTTTTTTTTTTTAAGTTTATTTATTTATTTATTTATTTTGAGAGAGAGAGAGAGAGAGAGAGAGCGAGCGAGCATGAGTGGGGGAGGAACAGAGAGAGAATCCCAACAGGTTCTGTGCTGTCATCTTGGAGCCCAATGTGGGGCTCAAACCATGAACTGTGAGATCATGACCTGAACTGAAACCAAGAGTCAGACGCTTAACTGAGTGAGCCACCCAGGCGCCCCTCGTATGCTCTTTTTAATTTTCACGTGTGTGATTCTTGTTTCTCCAACACGACTGCACCTCTTCTAAGGCCAAGAGCCTCTTCTCCTTCAGCGCAGCGTGGGGGCACCTCCGCCGTTCCTACTCCGTGGGCCCCTTGTGCGTGCTGTGTGCTGTAGGACCCGCACGGTGTCTGTCACATCCCTGCTAAGTGTGCCTTTCCCTGCCCCCAACTGCCCAGTACCTACAGGCGTGTGTAGGTACATTCTTGGTGACGGAAAAAATACCTTTGTTTAATGCCCTCAACTCCCTTTTTCACTTTTACGGTGTTTTTGTTTTTTTTTTTGGTGGGGGTTGGGCAGGAGATAGGGGACCTGTCACAGGAAAAGCACCTGCTTTTTCTCCAGAACTATAATTAGAATGGAAAGAATCAAGAGGAAAGGGTGAAGGTTAGAAAGGGTAGCAGGGGTGATATTTATAGAAGGTTCTCTTTTGTATCGGGTGGAATGCTGGTTTAGACCACTTTGTCCCCACCTTTCTTCGCCTTAGGTCTTGCTCTCCATCTCGTCTGTTGGCCCAGATTCTATAAGGAGAGACAGGGTAGGGGGAGCGGACTGCCATTTATTCTGCTTTGCCCCAGACCCCGTGTCTGGCACTTGACCTGCTTTATGGCTTTATCAGTTTCACAACAGTGATGTGAGGCAGCCGGCATTCTCATTTGAGTGTGGGGGAAACTGGGGCCCGGAGGAGTTGGGGGGCCGGCCCAGGTGGGTGACAGATCCTGGGCCCGTCTGGCTCTGGAGCCCGCTCTGCCTTGCTGGAGGGGGGAAACACGTATGTGTGCTGGGTCTCCACTGTTGTACTTATCAGTTACAGTAAGGGGACATTAAAAACAAAGGCAGACATATTGTCGGGAGTAAATTTTATCTCTGTGGCTTTAAAGCACAAACAAAAATAATAATTCCATTAGTAGAGGAAAATTGCACCATACTGCCGAGTATAAATTTTATTGCTACAGTAACTGTAAAATACAAAGATGATAAATGAAAAGTTGGAACATTTATTATTGGGGATATATTTTATTGGTATAACTAAAATGCAAACAAACTGAATAATACCAGCACTTGTTAGAAACTGTAGTCCGCCTCTTGCCAGTGTATATGATTCTGACTATAAAACACCGAGGTTCGTTGTGGGCGGACGGGAGGGAGACGACGTGTTTGCCCTCTCTGGGCGGGGGGAGGTGGGGGGGGGGACCATTCCCTAGAGGGGGCTCTGTGAAGCCCAGGGCTAAAACACTGGTGGTGGTTAGTGGGAATTCAGGACTGGAAAAATCCCGTATCCGCGGCTCAGGAGGAAGAGCCTCTAGCCTTGCGTGTGGTATCAGCCGTATGCCGTGCCTTCTGAGGAACGACAGAAACGACCGAATCGCGGGGAACTCCAGACGTCACTGATGGAGAAATGGGCCGAGGGAGCCAGGGCCGCGCACATCATGGCATTGGAGGGGAAGTGGCAGTGGCGGCCCCGGTTCTGGCCAGAGAATGACCTGTCCCAGCTCAGAGGGGTAGACGGAGGCCTCTCCTGGCATCTCAGCAGGGGCCAGCGCTGTGGTGGCCACAGGGCCAGCAGGTGGCGCTCAGATGCGGGGGGGGGGGGGGGGGGGGGGAAGGGCGCCGTGCTGCGGCCACCACACGTGTTAGCACGTTCATTCTAAGAGGCAAGCGTGTCACTTTTCAAGTGAGGAACCTGAGGCGTAAGGGGCGATTTGCCCAGAGTCACATTGAGGACATGAGAGAATGTAAATTTGGAAGCAGATCTGTTCAGGCTTCAGAGTCCATGTTCGTTCTTGCAGTTGAACGTTGAATTCCATTAAAATGATGTCATGACACTGGGGCCTTCTGAAGGCCTGTTGGCGAAAGGAAGCAAGATATGAATAAAGTCTTTATTCGCAGGCAGCTCCTGTTTGATGCTTGGACGGCAAGTATGGCCCTCTTGACTTTCCATTGTTCTCAGTCAAAAATTCACATGGCCCGTGCATGTGAGCGTCTGATCACATGGCACTTGGTTGGGAACATTTCATATGCCCCCTAAAGTAGGGCACGGGAGGCTGGCGGTGAAGAAATTTGTTCTGTTGCAGTTTTTCTGAGAAGCCAGCTTTAGGTGGAGCCGTTTCCTTTATGATTCTGCCTTCTGCCAACCTGCAGTCGTTTAGAAATCTGCGGAGATGCGCTCCGAGTAAATGTCCCACAAGGTCGTATCTGACGGTTTTTCTTTTGAGGAGGACCCCGATGAGAGGCGTCAGGCGTTGGGGTCCTGTGTCAGGCTTTGGTGCGCCATCCCCACCGGTCCTGGCCCGCTGGACGGCTAACATTCCGTGCTGCCCGGCAGCGTGAACTCCGCACTGGACGGAGCGTGGGCTGCCTGCGCAGCCTCCTGGCCTCACGCCCGGAGTGGTGGCTGGGGCTCACAGGTGGGGCACGCTGTGTTTAAAATGCTCTGCCCTCCAGTTGGCAAAAGACGCTGTAGAAAAGCCCTCGATCCCTCAGATCGCTTTCCGTCGCGTGCTGTTCCTTTGCGCGTTGGTTCGTCGGACCAGCTCTCCCCCTCTCCTACCGCTGGTGGAGGTGTACTTTGCCGGAAGTTTCCTGGTGGGAGAGTCGGCAGTGGCTGTCAAGAGTCTTACAAGTGTGCTTACCCTTTGACCCGGTAATTCCCTCTGTGGAAACTGACCCTGGGAGATCACCGGGTCGTATATATGCGAGCATGCTCTTATTATTAATGTTGCTTATAAGATGATAACAACACTAACATGTATTTGAGTACTTTGTACTCAAGATATGAATAAAGTCTTTATTTGCACTGTCCTCAGAGCTTTAGAAGTGTTTTCAGACAAATGTGTAAAATCAGAAATCATCTAAATATTTTTACATGAGGGGATTGATGGGTGTCGGCTCTACTTCGATAAAAAAAATAGGGGATTGATTTAATATACACTCTAGTATATTTCATACAGTGAATTAATATGTAGCCTTTAAAAATGGTAGAGATTTATGTTTATCGACACAGAGGGATGTTTATGGTGTAGTAAGTAGTAAAGTCAGATCATGGATATATATTGTATGGTTGGTTCTGTTTTTGCAGAAAGTGTCTGAAAGGCTACATGCTAAAATGTTAACTTAGTTTTTCTGGCTGGTAAGATTGTAGATGATTCTTACTTCTTTCTTAATTTGGGTTTATATATATGTATTTTACATAGAGGTATGATTGACATATAACATGTAAGTTCAAGGTGTACATGTTGACTGATTTTGATACATTCATATACTTCACTGTGTATTTGAATTACAAATATTAATTTAAAAAAAGGGGCACCAGGTGACTCAGTTGGTTGAGCATCTGACTTTTGGTTTCGGCTCAGGTCATGATCCCAGGGTCGTGGGATCAAGCCCCACGTCAGGCTCCACGCTAAGTGTGGAGTCTGCTTAAGATTCCTTCTCTCTCCCTCTGCCCCCTCTCCACTTGATTTCTCTCTCTCTCTCTCAAAAAAATAAATAAAAATAAAAATTGAAAACAACAACCACAAAGCTCCAGCACAGGTCTGTGGGAGAAATGACTAACAAATATTCCTTGTCTCTTTGGGGCCACTGAAACCACCCTCTGACTGTCCCCGCATGGATTTTACACTTTTGCCTCTTTTTGCAGTAAAGCAGTTGAGAGCCTGGCTGAAGGGGGTGGCTCCGAAGTGCAGCGGGTGACAGAAGATGCCCAGAAGAAGGTGCGGCAGGTCGAAGAGCTCCTGAACAAGAGAATATTCCATTTAGAAGAGGCAAGTCTGGAGGCCCCGAGGAGGATGTGTTCTTGCAGCGGGTTAATAGTGGGGGGAGCAGAATTTTGTTCCCTCTTTCACACACTTGCAGACTTGCAGCAGAAATGAGAGCCACCCTTATTCAGCATCTCACGGGTTCCAGCCCTGTCCCAGGCGCCTAGTACACCCTGCGTCCTGGTTGTCGTCTTGACGCTTACAGACGAGGACGCCAGAGTACAGAAAGACTAACGAGTCTAAGTTTGATCCTGGATTCCATTTTACGACTGCTGACTTCAAAGCCTGCGTTCTTGGTGCAACACCGCCCTTCTTACCTCGTTTAGTCTCTTTATTTTTCCAGAGGAGGAAACTGAGGCCCAGAGAGGGGAAGGACTCCTCTAACATGCGCGGAGCCTGGAAGCAGATTCCGATTCGCAGGCCCTCGCGTGCCCGGGCAGCCCTGCGTCTGGTCCCGGCCTCCATCCCCCGTCACCCCAGTGCTCACTGAGTGCCCTTTCCCGGGAGGCACTGAGTGTAGCTCCTCCTCCTGCTTGTTCCCAGGCGCTTGCTGTGCCCTTGATGGGAAGCAGCATGTGTCTTGGCTAAAAAATCCTGGCTCCTAGACGTTGAAAGTTTCCCTCCGTATTAAGCTAGTACGAAGTGACACTCGTCACTCAATTCTTGGTCTTTGAGGTCTGTCGTGTCATCTCACTTTCTCCCCCTGAAACCCTGACTCTTCTTGGATATGAGGAGGAACGCAGCACAAAGCCTGCTGGACACAGAAAGACGCACGGGTCACTATACTTGCAGCTCGTAGTGGGCTTTCCGTTCCCAGTGTTCACAGTAGCCCTTGTGGACCGAAGGGCAGGGAAGAAGCAGCTAGTGCTTTTGTTTCGTTTCGTTTTGTTTTCTTGAGCTTCCTGTGATGCAGCAGGCATTTGACAGTCACACAGCAACTCTTTGATGGGGTGGTGGTGGTGGTCCCTGTTTCACAGATAAGCTGGGGCTCAGAGAGGCTAAGTGGCTACCCAGTGTCCCACAGCAAAGAAGTAGGAGAGCTGGGTTTTGAACCCAGTTTGATTTGACTTTTATCTTTGTGATGTAACCAGAGACGGTTGGCACTGGGAGATCCAGATGTCTCTCCAGGACACTTTGCTGAGCACCAGGGCCCTTTTCCCCAACACGGGCCCTGCCTCTGTGATTTAGATCCTTCCCCTGTTGGCCTCTCGGAGCTCTCAGGAGGAACGTAGTCCTTCAGCACCCACATCACCTTGGAGATACAGAAAATGCATTTGAGAATCGTGTAGTCATTATCTTAAAAGAAATAGTGAGGGGGCGGTGGGGTGTGGCATGAATTTGTATGGAGATTCTGGGGACTCTGGAATTGTGTGTTTAGGTATTGAGAGGCACATTTCTCCTTGTTCTCACTGAAGCTGTAAATATTGATCCGATTCTTCAAACCCAAAAATACAGTTTTTGTAGACTTGAGTCTTTTCCATTGGAAATGCCTATTACTCTTCAGGATACAAGAGGGAGAAAATGGCTGGCAAATGTATTTATTACTGATTCTCCCCATGTATAGTACAGTGCAGGGAGGGGAAATGTGCCGGAGAAAAAGTCATAAATATTTATATTTTAATCCAATTTCCTTTCAAAATGTTCCCAATTGTATTGAAAAATTGCATCAAATGCATTTCATTTAACTCTAGGATGTGAAAGCCGCCCAGGCAGAACTGGAAAAGGCCTTTGCGGGGACAGAGACAGAGAAGGCTCTTCGGTTGAGCCTGGAAAACAAGCTCTCGGAGATGAAGAAGAGGCATGAGGGGGCCTTGGACATGACTGTGGTCCTGGAGCAGAAAGACAGGTCTGGCTCTTGTCTCTGCCACGCACTGACATTCGTCTGTCAGGCAGCATGGCCAGAGGGTTGTTCCCTTCCTACCCTTTTATCCCCCCTTTCTCTCCTTGTTCCCCCACAGTGAAAAAACCTGGGGTAACCTCAGGGTGACAGGAAAATGGCGAGGGTAGTGCTGTGAGGACAGGGATAGAATTAGAGATAGAAACTCCTGCTGAAAAGTTCTCAGATACTACCTTTAGCATTCAGTTTTGGCTGTAAGCTTCCCGGTAGCCGAAGGAAGAAGAGAACAGCTTTCTTGATGGACCTAAGATTCACATTGCTCACAAGCGAAAATGAGCCAGCAACTCTGGAGAAGCCCAGTTTTACTTGACATTGTCAGGGAGAAATTTTTCTTGTGGATCTGCCCAGAGGGAACGGTAAGTGATTGTATCCCCACAATAGACGCTAGTGAATTTTGTGTGACCCTGTTTATCATCGTGTCTTTTAATGTAGGCCGCGGGCCCAGATTCATACAGTGCAGGGGGCCGAAGCAGTGTAGACCAAGCACAGGGCTCTGTGACGGTCCAGGAATAAAATGAGTGCTACGTAGGCCAGAGAAACGGACAGACTGGAGGATCTGTAGGCGGTCTTTGATGCTCATACCTTGCAGCCAGACTTTTGATCAAAACTAGTCAGGAGAGAGTTGAGGTTTTCTTCTTTATCACGAACCTTACATTTTACTCTTGCCTTGCTTTGGTGGTCACTAGGTGGAAAGTTGAGTAAAGTAAATACAGGTGAAACTTCTGGCTAACCTGTGATCTATCCATTGAAGAGCCAAGCTTGCTTGGAATTTGACAGAAATTGTTCTAAGGCAAATGATCTATTTGCCTACTTCCTTAAATAGAGGAAACTGACTATGGTTCCTTTTTTGGGGGGTGTGTTGCCCGATTGACCGGCCCCCCACGTTGTTGAGGTTCTGGTGCCTGGTTGCCCTGGTTCCCCGACTGCTGTTTGCTTGTCTTTCTGTCTCCATACCACCTTTTGAGATTTGAGTCTGCAACGTGTTTGCATGATGGGTTGGGAAATGAGATGAGCAAATGTTTTAGGATTTTCTGTGGAAGAGGAATGAGTAGACTCTCCGGGGGAGCCCATGGCTTCCATTTAGTCCGTGCTTGGGGGAGCTAGCATTTATGTAACCTCTTCTTAGCTTTGATCTGGAAAACGGAAGTTTGGGATGAATCTCAGGATGAGCCAGGAAACAGTTCTCTAGGAGATGTAGGCCGTCAGGGCTGAGTGAATGAGTGTTTTTCTCGATTGCACGGCTAGGAGGAGAAGCCTCCTTGGACGGGTGGTGTTTTGCTGGGCTTCCCCTTCCCCTTCCCCTTCTTCCAGGCACCACCTGAGAGAGGTGGAGACTGGGGCCACCGTACTGTGACGGAGTCTGGAATCCTTTTCCATACAAGTTATTTATATGTTCCCTTGCATCTCTCCCAGCTGATGAGCGGTGAAGCCCTTAGAAGGTTTATAGGTTTGTCTTTCCTGGGGGACCTGCAGGTCTCCAACAGTTAAATTGGAAATAGGGGGCTCAGGGAAGAGACTAGAATGTGTGGGAAGCAGCCACCAAAGAAGAAAAGGCAGAATTCCTGGTGTGGGTGCAGGGGAAGAGGGAGAGCTCTGGGGGTGGGTTTGAGGAGAGGTGGCGGGGGGGGGGGGGGGGAGAGCTGGTTGGAGGGGTCCTGCCAGGGCCCCAGCAGATGCTCAGCAGCCGGTTCGTTGGTCTGTTGGATCATCACGCCCTTTGTTCAAAT
Organism: Panthera uncia; assembly: GCF_023721935.1. NCBI lineage: Eukaryota > Metazoa > Chordata > Mammalia > Carnivora > Felidae > Panthera > Panthera uncia. The sequence goes on along the minus strand of NC_064807.1, from coordinate 77,567,063 downwards.
ACTTCCTGAGCATCTTGTGTTCAGTAAGTGGTGGGTCGGGTGTAGGGGTGAGTGGTACAGGCTGGGTCCCTGTCCCAAGGAACCTCGTCACCTAGCTGGGTGGGAGGACTGGAGGGCAGGAACAGAGTGACCAGGGCCAGATGGATAAATGCTGGGTTAACATTACATCTTTCTAATTCTATTTAGAGGGATTAGGAAAGGCTTCCCAGAGGAAGTACGAGGATAAAGGAGGAATTACTTGGAGGAAGAAAGGGTGTTGCAGGTCCTGAGAACCACATGAGTGGAAGTTCAGAGGCCAAAGGGCACAGAGCTCGACCCAGGAACTGTCAGAAGTATAGCATGGCTGGAGAGTTGTGTTCTGGAAGGGAGGTGGGAAGAGATGAGGAGAGGGAAGCTGGCCAGATCATGTGGGCTTTGTTGAACAGTTTGGGTTTTGTCCTCAGGGCACGTGACGAGCTGCTGATGAATTAAGATTGGAAGTAGGGTAGTGTCAGGGTCAGCCTGTAATTTAACGCGATCCTTCTGGCTGAACCTGGCGGATGAGTTGGTGGTGGGGCTGGGTGGGCAGATTCCTTCTCAGGATGATGCAGAAGTCCAGACACAAGATCACGGTCACCAGGATTGAGGTGAAAGAACTGGGTGGAGAAGAACAGGCAGAGATATTTCTTTCTTTCTTTAATTTCATTTTATTTTGAGAGAGAGAACACGCATGTGGGGGAGAAGGGCAGAGGGGGAGAGAGAGAATCCAAGCAGGCTCCACTCAGTGTGGAGCCTGATGCGGGGCTTGATCCCATGAACCGGGGATCATGACCTGAGCCAAAGGATGCTCAACTGACCCAGCCACCCAGGTGCCCCCAGGCAGAGATATTTAGATGGTAGAATTGACACGATGGCTTGAAGGGCTTGATCATTGATGGGTTTGGGGATGAGGGACAAGGCTGCCGAGATACCTCCTCACCCAGGTTTTGAGCACGAACAACTGTGGGATGGTGGTGCGGTTTGCCGAGTTTGGGGAAAGAAAGGGAGAAAGAACAGATGTTTTTGGGTGGAGGGAGTGGGAAGATAAGCTTTCAGTTGGGACGTGTTGGGTTGAGGGATTGTGGGCATCCAAGCAAGAGTAGAGTCTAGAAGGTGCTTGGCCAGATGGATTAAGGCGAGATTAAAGGAGATCTAGGTAAATTCACTGAGCAGCTACTGAACAGGGCCTTGGGTTAGGTGTCAGGAATGGAGACGGGAGCCCTGCCCTCCTCCTATGGTGCTCCCGGTGTGGGGGAGGGGACAGATGTCCAAAAAAAAAAAAAAAGCATCGTGATTGGCGTTAGAAGTAAGTTCAGGGTTCTGTGCTGTGACAGAAACAAAGCAGTGGTCAGCTGCGTTTGGGCTCGGGGCAGAGAAGGCTTATCAGAGGAGGAGCGCGAGGAGGTGGGTGAGGTGGGCGGCTGCTGAAGTAGACTCGTGCAAGGCGTGGAGCCCGGCACGTGTCGAGCGAATCACAGAAGAAAGTGGTCTCTGGTGACATATGCCCAGAAGTGTGGCTACTCATCTTCTCGGAGCAAAAAATTTGGGGAGGGTTGAGGCTCACTGAGTGCTTAATGCGGTGCGGAATGGGGGGGGCGGGTCTCCACGTGTGGGTGGTCAGGTCAGGGCTTTGCCAAAGGCTGCGCCTCCTTGGGGTTTCCCGTAGGCCTGGCGTGGCAGGCACAGAACCCTGCTTTGTTGGTACTGCCAGAGCGGCTCTCTCTCAGGAGCGGATGTGCCCCAGCCACACTCCCCAAGGCCAGAGCAGCGACCAGATGCTGCCTCTGGATTTCTGCCTACTTGGGGTGTGGCCCTCTCTGCGGTGCGTCTGTCCTGGGACCGGCATCAGTATGTTCCTCCCTGAAGGCAGGAGGTCAGGAGGTGGGTTGCTAAGCGCAGACCTGGGACAGGTGTCCTTGGGCCTGCCCCGGTGAGATGGATCTAGATGTGCCATCCAGGTGGCCCTGTGACAGGGCAGGGCCCTTGCTTGGATGGGCACTGCTGAGGTCTTTCCTGGCTTCCTCTACCCTTTTGAAAGGTGCGTGCTTTAGCTACTCTTTCCTGTGATCTGTGTCCGTAAGGTAGCTGACATGGAGGTACCCTGCAGGTCAGATGTGGCCAACCGATATGTTTTGTTTGGCCTGTGCAGTGCTTTTAGAAGTTTGACTTAGTTGCTAGTATTTAAAAAAAAAATCTAGTTTCATGTAAAAGTCTGGATTTCCAGCTTCTTTGAAAACCTGGAAGGTGTGGTGAGCCTGGGCCTGGGTCTTGCTGGATCGAGGCCGCTTTCGGAGGTGGGCCTGGTGCTCTAGTTTGGCCACAGTCCCCACAGGCCTGCCTCACTCAGCCCCATGCCTTCTGGAACTTGCTTCAAGGTAACTGAAACAAATCAAGGCGATCTAAGTAGAAGTTACATACAACACAACACATCCAATTTCAAGTATGTAGTCAGTGACTTTTTACCTCTTCAATTGATTATATGGTGATTTCAGAGTAGAACCCCTAGAGGGCAGTCTTACTCCTCTATCCAGGATTTGGAGGCATCGCCCTGGTGCTGCCCCGGGCCACCCCCCCCCCCCCCCCCCCGACCTGAATGTCTTAGCCTGTTTGGGGCCCTATAACAAAGTACCACAGATTGGGTAGCTTACAAACAACAGAAACTTATTTCTTACAGTTCTGGAGGCTGGAAGACCAGGCGCCCACATGGTCAGGTGACAGCCCTCTTCCAGCCTGCAGACTTCTCACTGCATGCCCACGAGGTGGGGGTCTGAGGCATCTTTCTGGAGCCTCATTTGTAAGACACTGGTCCAATTCCTGAGTTCCACCCGCGTGGCCTGATCTCCAGCCAAAGCCCCACCTCCTAATACCGGCACAGTATAGGAATTTGGGGAGGCCGCGAGCATTCGGACCTCGGCCCCTGTGCCTCGCCAGCTGCTTTTAACTCCTTTTAGCCGACTGACCCTTTACCTTCACCCCGAGAGCCAGGGAAGCTCTCTGACTCTTGTTTCTTTGTTTTTTGTTTTTTTTTAAATGTGTATTTATTTATTTTTTGAGAGAGAGTGTGTAAAAGGGGGAAGGACACAGAGAGGGAGACAGAGAATCAAAAGCGGGCTCTGTGCTGATAGCAGAGAGCCCGATGTGGGGCCCGAACCCATGAACCGTGAGATCACGACCTGAGCTGAAGTCGATGCTTAACTGACCGAGCCACCCCCCGGGCATCCCGCTCTCGGACTCTTACTAAAACCCTTGCTGTCTTCCTACCATTCACGTTCCTTTCGAGGCTCAGATATGGAAAGGCCCTTCTGAGGGTTTTCTGAGAGAATGCTAATTGTTGGATGTTAAAAAAAAAAAGTAATATAGCAACTGCCCTATGTTGAGTTGTGCTATCTGCCTGGAGGTATGTAGGGCTGTTTCAAATATTTTATCGCTTATCCACATGAGCAGGTGAAAGCCATTTTGTAGCGAGGAAATGTGGACTCAGAGAGGTCGGATAACTTGGCCACGGTCAGGGAAGCATAATGTGGTGGCCCCGAGAAGGTGTTCAGCTGTACCCGAGGGGGACACGGGCTGTGGTCGGCACGGTTTCCTTGGGGACAGGCACCGCCTGGAGTAACTGGCCGGGTGCTGGGTGTGTATTAGATGTGGATGGCACCGAGAGGGGCGTTCCAGGTGGAGGGGCAGGTGTGAGTGGAGGTCTGGAGGCACAAAACAGCCTGGCTTCTGGAAAGAGCTGGAAGGGAGGCTGCTGGGCGGTGAGGCAGCAGGCAGCGGCCTCCTGCGAGGGATGAGACCACAGCCGCCAGCGGGGCTTCTCAGCTTCTAGGCCCGAAGAGCTGGGGGCCTCGAATGCTTTGCTCACGAGCTTGGCCTTTATCTTGAACATCAGTGTATTTTAAACTTTGCCCCGAGAGGCCGAGGAGAGAGATTGTCTGTTTTTGCCGGCTCACTGGGACAGTTCTGCTTTATCGGTCGTGTCTGTTCAGGTTTCAGTGCCTGATTTCTTTTGCAGAGAGGATTCTTGGCCAAAAAAAAAAACAAACAAAAAAGCCAAAAAAAACCCATGAGCAGTCTGCTGCCGTCGGTGGTGGGGGCTGTCGAAAGTCTGAGCACGGGTGTGGCTTGATCAGACCCTAGTCTGGTGGCTCAGAGGTTGGATCTGCCGGGGCCAGGCTGGAGGTGAGGGCACAGTTAATGTCACACGCGTCTGACCGTTACTCTCCCACCAGCAAAATGCGATTCCATTTCTGTTCAGTCATTGGACATGTCTACTTTGAAGATGTTTGGCCCCATTTCCTGCCTCCTCCTGCTCCACTGAGCTAGGAGAACAGCTTAGAATTAATATTTAAATTTTGTTCGCTTTTAGACTGATTGAGGAGTTGAAGCTGTCTTTGAAGAGCAAAGAAGCTTTAATTCAGTGCCTTAAAGAGGAGAAATCTCAGATGGCATGTCCTGATGAGAGCATGTCATCTGGAGAGCTCCGAGGACTTTCTGCCGCTCCAAGGGGAGAAAAGGAGAGAGACGCTGAGGTGAGGCGATGGGGTGTGAAGGGGGACTTTAATTAGCAGACCAGACTCCTCTGTGGCAGATGGGATGCACATTCGGTCCCCACGGGTCACACGCAGACTGCTTCCAAATATTAGCTCCCCGGCAGCTGAGGAATTAGCAGGCACCTCCTTTGTCAGGGGCCCTGGCTTGTTTTTTCCTTCCAGCCTCATGTTTATATAGGGTTGGCTAACAGAACAGTCCATACTTGCTTGCCTCTGTTTTACTGTGTGTTGATTTCTCGTCGCCCAGAGACTTTATTTCCGTCCTTTGGGTTTTCTTGGGATAAAACTTAGTCCCTGTTTCACCTGTGCGGTTAGAGGCAGTGGGGGGAAGGGGACTCACTTGTGTTGGGCCTGGCGGCCGGCGAAGGGCTTCTGCGTGGAACCTCCTTGAGTCCTTCTGGCCACTCTGTGAGGTCGAGGTCACTGTCCCCTCATGGAATTTAGAAACGGGCTCAGAGGAGTTGTATTTTCCTAGGCGCTAAGAGGTGGGTGGGTAGTGGCAGCCCCCCGAGCCCCCCAGAGGCCATCCCTCCCCTAGGCAGTCTCCAGGGCAAGCTGCGGGAGTGGGGCCGGGCCTGGGGGTGCAGCGGGCCTCGCTGACACCCTCCTGTTTTTGTTGGGCCAGGGATGGCTGCTGCATGTGGTACATTCCCGATATGGGACGTTCAGGAAAAGTCTTGATTTTTTATGGAGCAGAGTCCTCTTTGTTCCTATTACAGCAGTGATTTCTGCAGCCTCACTGGTTAGTTTTCTGCTGGAAAACTAATCAGCCCTCGTCTCCTGCTCCTCTTTTTTTTTTTGAGGGAGAGAGCGAGAACAAGCAGGGGAGGGGCAGAGAGAGAGGGAGACACAGAATCCAAAGCAGGCTCCAGGCTCTGAGCCGTCAGCCCAGAGCCCGATGTGGGGCTCGGACCCACAAACCGTGAGATCATGATCTGAGCCGAAGTTGGATGCTCAACCGACTGAGCCACCCAGGCGCCCCTGCTGCTCCTCTTTTTAACCCTGGGCCCTTTCTTTAGCTGCCCTTTTCGTTGTCGGCGGCCCCGTGGTTGACTGTCTGTGGGGCTGGCGACCCATCCGTGTGGGTTGCTTGTTTTTCCGTTTCTCTTCACTCGGGTGGGACTCCAGGTGAGACAGAGAGGAATGGGCACTTATTTCCGTGCCTTCCACGGCAGTGTGGAAAAGTCCGGAAATGAGATGCTCGTTCTAATTGTTCTGGGGAAGCTGTTGTATTGGGAGTCCCTTCCAGGTGCCAATTAATGCCTTTTCTTAGGCTGTACAAATGGAGCTCCAGAAGGAGAGACAGCGCTTTGAAGAGAGGATCCAGGTATGTTGATAAAATTTTTAAAAACGTATTGAAGATTTATCCTTGCCTCTTTGCTTTATTCTGAGTGCAGTAGACGGTTGGGCGTGACAGCAGCTGTCACTCCTGGAATGCCGGCGTGTGCCAGTCAGGCTTTCGGTACTTCAGAGAAGGTTTCTCCGTCTTGGCAGTGATTCTGTGAAGTAGGCATTCCCATTGTGCAGATGGGGCACTCGAGGCTCAGCGAGGGGAGGGCCCTGTCCCAAGATCGTGTAGCTTGGAAGAGGTCTCGCGGGGATCCGGACCTGCCAGTGTGGTTCCAAAACCATCGCTCCGGGTCCCCCGCTCACAGCGGCCGGCATTTATAAGGCGCCTGCCAGCTTAGAAAGTGCTCTCCGTCCATTATCTCATTTGATCCTCGCAATAGCCCGGGAGGGAGGCAGCGTGATTATCTTTAGAGATGAACTCAGACCGGAAATGTATATGTTCAGTCTCCATCAAACCAAATTCTCTGCTAGCTTTTGTAGCATTAAGGAATGAAATTAATGATCTGTTATTTCCCCCAAATAACCTGGTACGGTTTCAAAGCCTCTGATGTGACTGCATTCAAATTCCAGAAGGCATTGGAGTCCTTCCCACAGGAGGAGCTGTCATCGTCTTAACTGATCTGATCCCCTTCTTGTCGCCCGGCCCTGTTGCCGTGAGCGCTAACAGCGTAGCTGGGAGCTGCCGCCACTGCGTTCAGCTCTACTTGGGAACATTAATCACAGGGTGACAGGAATAAGATAGAATAACTGCGTTTGAGTGTGCTCTCACAGATATATTTACGGTGCATTTTGGTTGGAACGCATCAACTTAGTGAATCTTTTTCTAATCTAATTTAGGCACTTCAGGAGGACCTGCGAGAGAAAGAAAGAGAGATTGCTACAGAAAAGAAAAATAGTTTAAAGAGGGACAAAGCCATTCAGGGTCTAACCATGGCATTAAAGTCAAAGGAAAAAGAGGTATGTGGTATGTCTGATACACTCACAGTGAGATTTTTCTTTATTAGCTTCTGTGGCTGGCCTGTCGTGGCCCTGCACATTTAGCTTTGGGGGAAAAGTTTCTAAGAGAGCTGGGATGAGCATAGGAAGTGCGGAAAGGGTCCTTTAGTCCACTTGAAACTTTTCTGGAGTGTCCGATTTAGTGCTGTCCAATAAACATACTGTGTGAGTCACGTGGGGACATTTGAATTTTCTAGGAGCTACGTTAAAAGAAGTGAAAAGGAACAAGTGAAATTAACTTCGATAATACATCCATCATTTCAGCATGTAATCAATAAAACAGGAGTAGTAATGAGGTATTAACGTCTTTTTGGTCTTAATGGCATCTCTGAAGCCCGTGTGTGCTCGTAGCACGTCTCGTTCCAGACTGACCAGATTTCAAGTGTCCAGCCACACAGGTAGTAGGTGGCCCATGGCCACCCTGTTGGACAATGCCCAGTCGTTTAGGAAGATGGCAAGGTTGAGGTGAAGGACTTGGGAGGCGAGGCCATGACCGTGAACAGTTAGCTCCCTGGGTCGTTGCCTTTGGGATCCAAGGTTGCGGCCAGTGATGGTTCCATGCCATAATATTATTATTCCCTGATTATTGTTAGTATAGCAGTCTGCCGTTTCTCAGTAACTGAGCCAGGCACAGATACAGAGAAGAAAACCCAGCTCTGCTCTCAGGTCTGGTGAGGGCGAAAGACAGGGCAAAGGTGTGGTGACTGAGGGCCGTGCGGGGGAGAGGGGGGGCCGTGCAAGTGGAGGGCGGGGGGTCTGGCCCCGATTCGGGTGTGTATGTGGGGAGTGGTGCTTGGAGGAGAAGGCGTCTGAGCCATATCTCGCAGGATGAATAGCAGTTGGGCTGGAAGCGGAGGCAGAGGGGAGAACGTTGGTTAAGGCAGTAGGTTAGGAAAGAGCCTGATGGGGGTTTGTGGAACCAAACGCATTTCGAGGTGGTCAGCGCACCAGGTGCAGGACTGAAGTGAGGCCAAGGAGGGGCTGTGAGGTCGCGTGGGGCCAGCCGGTGGGGGCGCAAGTGGTCGTTTGGGGCTGCAGGCTCCTAAAAGGAGGGGGGTGGCCACGTTTGCACTTTGGCGGGGTCTCAGCCTGTGTCTGGAGGGAGGATTGCGGGAGGGAGAGGATGGAGGCAGGGAGGCCGGTAGCAGAGGCGAGAGCCCAGAAAGACTGAGCTAGAGCAGTGGCCACCGCTAAGTAGGGGCGGAAGGGCAGGGCTTATTCGGGAAATGAGATCAGAAATAGCCAGGAATAATTAGAGAGTAGAGGTGGATCTGGGGAAGTTTGCTGCAGAGATGTAGGACTCGAGACACGGGGCAGTGGAGGATGACTTCCGGGTGTCCGGGTGGCCTGACTGGGGTACGGAGGTGCCACCAATTCAGTGGACAGCAGAGAAAACGGACTGTGATGGCAAGGTGCGTGTGGCGATGGAGGTGACGCGTCTGTTCAGAGAGCGTTGACTTTGAGGAGCTCGTGGACCGTCAGGGTGGCGCGTCCAGGCGGCAGGCAGGCGTGCAGGTCTCAAGCTTGGAGAGAGCTCAGGTGTGAGTTCAGACTCTAAGAGCCGGCCTCCCTGTCCTGGGAGCGTGTGGCAGGCAGAGAACGAGGCTGAGGACGGGGCCACGGGGGACATCGGAGTTTCAGGGACGGGGAGAGAAATGCACGAAGGAGCCAGGAGTGGCCGCAGGAGGGCGGAGCTACCCGGGAAAGCGTAGCGCTGAAGAAGGTAACCGGGGCAGAGTTTGAGGGGTTGCCGGTGTGAGGCGTGGCGGAGCTTTGGCTCCTGGTACCAGCAGTCCTAGTTTATGTCATTGCGTAACGTGGGAGTTCGGGCCCCGCGGGAGTTGGAGACCTTCGGCGTGGAGTGGGACCGGCGGAGGGGCAGTTCTGGGTGCCGGTGAAGTCCGGCGCGTGGCCACGGGAGTCACTGCTGACCGGGGTACGGGAGAAGGTCACTAGAGGATGCGAGATCGTGGGAATGGCCAGGCCAGGTCGTTGGCTGGGTCATCTCTGTGGACGCCGATGAGAGTAGCGCTTCGCCTCAGCCGGGCGTGGTTGTAGCGCCAGAACCCGTCACTTCATTTAGCCCAGCGATGCCGGAGGTGGGTGAGTCGTGGTGTCCTCATTTTCGAGCTGTGGGAGTTGAGTCTCAGAGAGATTAAGTACCTTGCCTGAGGTTATCCAGCTCTTCAGCGGCCAAAGTGGAAGTCGCCCCCTTTCTGACTTCACGTCTTCCCTAACTACGAAGCCCTTGATGAGAAGTTCAGCAGGGAGAGCGCTTGAGTTGGGCGCAGAGAGGAGAGTCCGGGTGCACACTCGGCTGCTGTTGTCCTTACCCAGGTGGGAGACCTTAACGCTGAAATCCAAGAGCTCAGTGCTGCCTTTGCCGAAGCCACAAAGGTGCCCCAGAAAGCAGAGACACAGAAATTGCAGGTAAGTGTTCGCTTTGGTTGAAGCAGCCGTCTGCCCGGTCCTTACTCCTGGGGAGGTCAGCACTTTGCAGCTGAAAGGAACCAGGGAGAACACCCAGTGGCCTTTAGAAATGGAGTTCTCAGTCTAGTCGAAGGGTGTCCTTTGCCAGCTCTGGAGGCCTCTCCGGCCCCCTCCTCAGCATGACAACAGCCACCCCCGCAGCGAGGACTGCCGAGGTTACTCGTGCCAGTGGTAGACTGTGCCAGATGTGTGGTTACCTCAACTGACCTTCACAATCTTGCGGGGACGGCCGTCATCATCCCGCCGTATCTGTGGGGTTTTTGAAGCTCAGGGAGGGTGTACAGGTTATTCACTGTCACGCAGTTTGCAAGTGGCAGGGCCGGGATTTAAACGTAGTAATTGCTAATAGTAACAGCAGGGAGTTACTGAACACATACTATGTGCCATGCGCTGTGCTGAGTGCTCTCTCTGCATTAGCTCAAGGGATCTGGACAGCACACCGTGCAGTAGGCACTGTTAATATCCATGTTCAGAGAGTCAAGTACCCTGCATAGGGTCACAGAACTGGGGACTGAGAGAGCTAGGATTTGCCCCAGAGCCAGGCTCACCCCCAAGCCTGTGCTTTTACCGCCCCCCGCCCCCAACCCCCGTCCCCTCACCTGGCTTCTTTAATCCAACCGCTCTCTGCCAGGTATCACTTCCGTATCTTGATGACTTAACCTGCCTTTTCTCCTTTTTTTCTCCCAACATTGCACTCTAACGACTCCTGCAGGCCGCCTCCTTGATGTTCCCTCTTGCTGGCTGATTTTAGTTCTGTGTTTTCCATTTTAATATTTTCTTCCCATGTTTCTAATTTCCCTCTACAGTGTATCCCTGTTACTAATAACGAGTCATTAGAGACCACACTGCCTAGAGCTCTCCCTGCCACCTCTCCCCCCATGTTAGTTTTGGTTATAATGTAGAAGTTAGAAGTCAAATCTAATTTAAGACTGTCTGATCCCTCAGATTCATATCCCACATTCTTATCTTTTGCAGAGTTCTGGTTCACAGGTAAGAATAATTGAGGTAGTTTGGTTTAAATCATGGTGCATGAGAAGCATAGGCATATCTCTGCCTTTGGAGTCTCAGATTTGCCTTCTCCCAACATTTGCTTCATGAGATGGAGCCAAGACTATAGTTTACACTGAGGCCCCCCAACCACCCAACTTTGGAAAATGACGAGTTTTAAAAGCTGAATTCTTAGGGAAAACCAGTGATATTTCCCACTGCTTGAGGAAAAAAAAAAAAAAAAACTATGTCGGTAGTAGACAAGCAGAGGGACCAGACAGACATCCTTGTAATCATTGTGGTATTTTACTTGTTATGTTGGGCCTTGAAGGAAAGAAAGTCGTCTTATACATTTAAATGGTCCCCAGGTTGGGGTGCCTGAGTGGCTCGGTTGCTTAAGCAGTGGACTCTTGATTTCAGCTCAGGTCATGATCTTGCGGTTCGTGAGATCGAGCTCCTCGCCGGGCTCCGTGTGACATTGCGCGGAGCCTGCTTCTGATTCTCTCCCTCCCTTTCTCTCTGCTCCTCCCCTGCTCATGCTCGCTCTGCCTCAAAATAATAAACTTAGTGAAAAAAAAAATGAAAAACAAATGTTACCCAGATTTATCACATGCATTTACTAGTTTCATAACTCTCTGTCCTAATCGAAGGACTCTCAGAATGATTTTGGGGGTCTTGTCACTTACGGTGTTGGCCGGGTTTCTTGTCTTGCAAGATACAGACGTCACACAGTGTTGAAAGTGCTCTGATTCTCGGTGCCTGCTTGCTGTTCCTTGCATCCTTACCCATGGAGGGAGTAGGTTTACTGGCTTGGCAGGTTGTCAGGACTTGAACTCAAGTCTGGCTCCAAAATCTGTGTCCTTGCCGCTATTCTCATTGTGTGTGTGTGGGTAAAGGCGCGTAGTATGCTTATGTTGGCTGTTCCATTATGAGGTCGACGGAGTTTGAATGTTGCACAGACACTTGAAAATGCATTTTCTTTCACATATTGGAACCTTTTGGGGATGCCGTGTAATTTGAACTACTCATGATTTGCAGCGTGAGTAGAATAGCCCAGGCTCACAGGGTTGGCATTAGGTCCAACGTTGAAACGACAGCAGTGATACTCGAATTCTTGGAGTGGTTGCCACGATGCACAGACGTGGATTCTAATCACGGGTGTGACTCTGGCCAGGTTACAGTGTGGGCTGCGTGGTGCTACCTCCAGGCCCACCAGAAACACATATTTTCACATTTGGAATACAGGTTTCCCCTGCTGCTGAAAAGTAGAGCTTTCCCGTGAAATCTTCGGAAGCCAGCGTGGCATAAAACAAAGAAGCAATTACCAGTAATTTCCATGGAAAAATTTTTGAGCATTCTCAGACACGAAAAACAACCTCTCTTTTTTTAGGCTTTCCTGACATCCAAGGGCACATCTTGCTAACAGATATAAAGGATAGATCAAGATAAAGCACAGGTGCTCACAAGACGCTATTCAGAGCTATGGTGGCCCGACATGCGCGATGTAGTTCCCAGGGAAGGAAGGGGCTTGGTGGGGCTGCGCTCACGGCTCTGGGCGCATGCTGCCGCTAGGATGGCTCGCTGCAAAACCAACGCCGAATGCCATTTTTATTAAAAATTTTTTTCTTATTGAAGCCTAGTTGACGCGCAATATTAGTTTCAGGTGTAAAACAGAGCGATTCAATGTTGGTACGTATTACGAAGTGATCACGATAAATCTAGTTACCATCTGTCACCACATGTGGTTGTTACAGCATTATTAACTGTATTCCCTGTGCTGTACATTACATCCTTGTGACCCTTTTTATAACTTCAAGTTTGTACCTTTGATTAATCCCATTCTCCTCTTTTGCCCATCCCTCCACCCCTCTCTCTTCTGGCAGCCACCAGATTGCTCTCTGGATCTCTGACTTTGACTTGGTGCCTTTTGTCATAGAAGTGCAAATCGTCTTTGGATTTCTTTTAGTTAGCGAGAACAGGTTCCTTTGTAGGTCTTTTGTAAAAGCAAAGTGGTGTAATGTGAACGTTTGAGAAGTGGGGCCTACCTGTAGCATTATTTTCCCTCCCTGCCCCGCTTAGCTAGAAAAGTAAAATTGCATATTGTAAAATACTTAAAATAGTGGAAAGAGGTTAATAGATGTCACCAGTAAACTCATGTCCAAAGATGTTCAGTACTAATACCTCGACTCTTTCAATGTGTATTTATACATATATACATACATACAACCTTTGAAAAAGCAGACAGGATGATAATACATATTTTGTTCTAGAATCTTTTTTCATTTAATATTCCTATCATTTGTATATATTTTTATATATTATCATATATTTGTGTGTATATGTATATAAATCATTGTTGACTTATGTACAGTAGATTTCTCTATACTCTATCTGGTTCTCCCAAAGGTGACGTCTTCCATAACTTTAGTAACAGTATCGAAGCCAGGACACTGACATTGGTGCAACGTATGGACCTTGTTCAGATGTCAGCAGTTTGACATGCACTCGTGTGTTTATTCCTATGCTTTTAAAACTACCTTTTTAAACAGTTGCGTGTAGTCTGCTGTACGTATGCACCGTATTATTTTTACTGGGGCGAACGTGGGGTAGGACGTGAATTTGAACCTTGTCTCTGTTCTTCACTACGTCCGTAGCCTCGGGTGAGATATTTGAGCTCTACCAGCCTGCTTACCCATCGTAAAATCCGGATAATCACACTTAGGTCACATAATCCTTACAAGGATTACACAAGAAAGTGTATCTGGGCGCAAGTAGTAACTCAGTAAACGTTAATGCATCCTTAAGGTGGGTGGTATAATCTTCTGGCACAAAAATATGGTAGTGACTTTGGTCAGTTCTTCAAATTCCGCTAATGGTATTCTGCAAATAGCTTTTCATTTGGAGGAAATTCTCCATATTATCTCTTGATTGGGAATGAAATACAGTGGAGTAGGTGCTGGCAGAGGGGAAACTGGATGTATTTATCTTGCACTCACGGAAGCAATACTTTATCGTATTTAACCCTCACAACAACCCTGTGAAATCGAGATTTCACAGATGAGGAAACTGAACTTCAGGAAACTTCTTCCAAGTCATAAAGCTAGAACTGGTCTTTGAACTCTGGGCTCTGCGACTGTCTCTTTATTAAACTCATCATGTTTCTGCCGGGCGGGGAAGTGTGGTTTGTCTAATATGATACTTGGCCTCTAGTTTCTGACTATGTCTGTCTCATTGTGCCAAATGTTTGCCACCTGCGTTAAGCACTTGACTGATGGCATTGAATTCAGAAAGCAGGGTGTCATGCAGAAAAAGCTAAAAAAAACCTCTTCAATAGTGTCTCAAAGGGCCATTTAAGCAAAATTGAACATGAAAAGTATCTTTATTATGGGAGTATGGATTTGAATTTTTTAAAGAGGCTCTGTTACCATTTGGACACAGAATGTCCATCACTCTATAATAACTATTAATCTTTTTTTTTTTTTTTTTTTTTTTTTGAGAGAGAGAGCAAGAGAGCATTACTGGGGGGGGGAGAGGGAGGGAGGGAGGGAGGGAGAGAGAGAAAGAGAGAGAGAGAATCTTAAGCAGGTTCCACACTCAACAAGGAGCCTGACGCAGGGCTCAATCCCATTACCCTGAGATCATGACCTGAGCCAAAATCAAGAGTTGGACACTCAACCAACTGAGCCAGCCAGGTGCCCCTATAATAACTGTTATTTTAATCATCAACATTGCTGGCCTGTGTTTAACAAGCTTCTAATTAGCATTCCTGTCTCTAACCTTCCCCTCCTTGAATTCAGTCTTCTTGTTTTAATTCTTGCTAGTTTATCGGTATTAATTAGAATCTGCACTGGAATGGGCAGGGCAGTATAGTGCTGTGGAAAGAACACAGACCTAGGAATCATTTGAATCCCAGATGGAATCATTTTATGGTCTGACGACAGGTCTGATAACAGTTCTGAGCCTGAGTTACTTAGATGGGGACATTACTTAATATGTACTTTGTAGGGTTGATATGAGAAATAGAGTATGATGTGTTCAAAAGTGCCTGGATTAGCTCCTCACGTGTAATCAGTGCTTAATAAAAGGTAACTGAAGATTGTTCACTTTGAATGTTTTTCCCATCATTATTTATCTTCTTTTGTTTTTTGTATTTATTTAAATACGCATTATTCCCAATACTTTTTTTTTCTTTAAAGTTTATTTATTTTTGACAGGGAGAGAGAGAGAGAGAGAGAGCACAAGTGGGGGAAGGGCAGAGAGAGGGAGACACAGAATCTGAAGCAGGCTCCAGGCTCCAAGCTGTCAGCACACAGCCCGACGTGGGGCTCCAACCCACGGACCGTGAGATCATGACCTGAGCTGAAGTCAGACGCTCAGCTGACTGAGCCACCCAGATGCCCCCCCCCCCCCCAATACTTTCTTTTAAAGTTTATTTATTTTGAGAGAGACAGAGACAGCACAAGTTGGGGAGGGGCAGAGAGAGAAGGAGAGAGAGAGAATACCAAGCATCCTCCGCACTGCCAATGCAGAGCCCGACTCGGAGCTTGAACTCATGAAATGGTGAGATCGTGACCTGAGCTGAAATCAAGAGTTGGATGCTTAACTGACTGAGCCACCCAGGCATCCCCCGCTAATACTTTTTTTTGGGGGGGTGGGGTGTCTTGTGACCTAGGTTTCCCACTCTTTTTAAAAATTTTAACTTTAAAGGAAAGTGAAATAGAACCTCTATAAAACCCACTTTGAAATGTGAATGGGGCTCCCCCTCAGTCTCTGTTGCCGGGTCCTGAATAGCAGTGGGGAAGCATTGGAGCAGATGGTTAGGCCGTGGGGGCCCAGGACCAGCAGAGCCCCGCCTCTCCCTGATGAACTGTGGTTGCAGCCCACCCACCTCTCCTAACAACTAGGGCTTAACTAGCAGTGTTTCCTGGGAAGGCCAAGAAGCTGGGGCCAGTACCTTTACTCCACAGTCTGCGTTGTGGCCTTGACAGCCCTTGACAGCTCGTCATCGTGAGCCCTAGTCTAATCTAAAGAGCAGATTAAAAAAACTAAAAGTTTATGGGGCGCCTGGGTGGCTCAATCGGTTAAGTGTCTGACTTTGGCTCAGGTCATGATCTTATGGTTCGTGAGTTCGAGCCCCACATCGGGCTCTGTGCTGACAGCTCAGAGCCCGGAGCCTGCTTGGGATTCTGTGTCTCCCTCTCTCTCTGCCCCTCCCCCACTTTCTCTCTCTTTCTCTCTCTCTCTCTCTCTCTCTCTCAAAAATAAATAAACAGTAAAAAAAATAAAAACCCTGAAAGTTTATTTTCTCCTGATTGTAAGTATTACATATGCTTCAAATTTTCCTTCAGGAGACCAGAAAGAAGGGAAAAAAAGAAAAAAAAAAAAAAAAAAAGGGAATCAGGAAATCCCCCAGCCACTATTAACATTTTGATGTTTTTCTTTTTCTGCTTTCTCCTCGGCATAGATTTTATTTTTTAAAGGACTCACAATGTAATCTTCTGTTTTTTTTATATAACATTACGGCTTGGAATATTCCTATGTTATCAGTTTAGGTTCTTATTTTTTTTCCTGTTAAAGTAAATCTGTGATGGATGACTTTGGGCATAAGGCTTTTCCTTACACTATATTTTGGACTCTTCCTGTGAGATTGAGTCCTGGGAATGGAATCATCGGGATGAGTGTGAACATGTTTATCCTGTACACACACACTTGTTATCTATAGTATGTCCATAGGGAGTCACATCAGTTTACATTCCTGCCAGTGTATTTCTTGGCTGCTGGATGCTCGGTCAGTTCTTGAAAAGTTAATATTAATTGTGTTGCTTCATAGTAAGTTTGCCAGCACTGGATATTCTCATTAAAACAGTCTTGTTAAATGAAACCTTGTTTTCATTTGCTCTGTTTGATTATTGGTGAGTTACAGTATTTTTTCAAATGCTTGATAATCCCATATGTATTTTCTTTCTTTTTTTTAAAAAAAAAATTTTTTTTTTAACGTTTATTTATTTTTGAGACCGAGAGAGACAGAGAGCATGATCGGGGGAGGGGCAGAGAGAGAGGGAGATACAGAATCGGAAGCAGGCTCCAGGCTCTGAGCCATCAGCCCAGAGCCCGACGCGGGGCTCAAACTCATGGACCGCGAGATAGTGACCTGAGCCGAAGTCGGACGCTTAACCGACTGAGCCACCCAGGCGCCCCCCCCCTTTTTTTTTTTTAAATGTTCATTTAAATTTTGAAAGACAGCGACCTCAAGCAGGGGAGGGGCAGAGAGAGAGGGAGGCAGAGGACCTGTAAGAGGCTCCGCACGGACGGCAGAGAGCCCGACGCGGGGCTCGAACTCACAAACCGTGTGATCATGACCTGAGCCCAGAGCTGGACGCTCAACCGACTGAGCCACCCAGGCCCCCTATTTTCTTTTCTACTAACCTGTGTATTAATGAAGTAAGGATGTTCTCGACACAAGTAGCCCTTGCACTCTGCTGAACTTACAGCTCCTCGAGGTGGCCACTGGACTGCCATGCTGACCACTTCTCTTTCTCCAGATGACTTTGGGTTTGAGCTGGGCTCAGCTCCATGAGCATTGCCGGCTTGAATCTGTCTCTGCTTGTCACGTGGCACTCTTCATTTTCTACCTTGTAAAAACAAGTCGATGAAGTTGTTTTTCTTTCTTTAAACCATTGTAACAGGAACATTCTCAGTAACCTCAGAACGTTTGAAAGAAGCGAAGGAAAGAAATCAGCTCTATGTACCCACCCAGATCCAGCTTTTGTTAACATTCTGTGCTTTTCCTTGCAGTCTTTTAAAAAAACCACAGCACTTTTACCCGGTTGTAGCCTTTCCCCTCTTAACATCAGCATCGTAACATAATCATTACTCTGTGTTATTTCAAAATCTTCATGTTAGTTGTGCTTTGGGTCCTGGAGGTTATGTCCATCTTTTTCTTTTCCTTCCTCAACTCCTCTCCCCCCACCCCAAGGCAGTCTGTTTAGTGCGCTCCAGAAACCCGCTCGTCTCCCCTCTCTCCCTCCTCTTGTAGGGGTCTGAGGATTGTGAGCCTGCTCTGCTAGACAAGGCCACCCTTTTGGTGCAGCTGCGCTCAGAAAACCTCAACAAGAGCACGGAGAACCACCGACTGCGTAGGAGCGTGAGGAAGGTGACCCAGGAGCTGAGCCGCCTGCAGCAGGAGAGAGAGAGACTGGAGAAGGACTTGGAGGAGGCCCATCGCGAGAGGAGCAGAGGGGACCGCACCATCCACGTGAGCGGCAGCGGCGTGGGCGGGCCGGGCTCTTTGGCAGTTGCTGGTTTCAGGGAGATCTTCTTTGTGGAAGACGTAGAAAAGTCTGAAAAACATAAAGAAGAAAATGTTTCACTCCTCATCTCATCACCTAGAAAGTCTGCCTCTCTGTCTCTCTCTCTCTGTCTCTCTCTCTCTCTCTCTCTCTCTCTCACACACACACACACACACACACACACACACACACTCTCACTCACTTGCTCACTCAGTCATAGTCACATGCACACATGGTTGGCATCAGGCTGAAAATGCAGTTTTGTATTTTGCTTTTTTCGGTGTTCTCTTTTTGGTGTGTTGCCATGTTATGAGTGCTCTTCAGAAACATGTTTTTGTTTGTTTGTTTTTCGGTACGAGGATAATATTTCATCACTTGGATGTGCTGCAGTTTATTTACTCCCTTATGTAGGACATTTAGGTTGTTACACAATTTTTTTTTCTTTTTTTTTTTTTTTTTTGCCTTATAACATGCAGTAGCAAACATCCTTGTATCTAAAGACTTTTCCATTGATTAGTTCCTGATAGAGGCATAATTATTGGGTCAAAGAGTATGAATATTTTTACCATCATTTTATAGATATATGCAACTTTTTTCCCAGAATGATTATGTCCGATTTCTGTGTGTTAGAGTGATCCTTTTTTAAAGACTATGTATTTATTCAGCACTGGATGCTAGCATTTAAAAATTCTCTCGGGGGGCACTTGGATGGCTCAGTCGGTTAAGTGGCTGACTTTGGCTCAGGTTGTGATCTCACGGTTCACGAGTTTGAGCCCCGCGTTGGGCTCTGTGCTGACAGCTCAGAGCCTGGAGTCTGCTTCGGATTCTGTGTTTCCCTCTCTCTACCCCTTCCCTGCTCACGCTCTGTCTCTTTTTCAAAAAAATAAACATTAAAAAACATTAAAAATAAATAAAAATTTAAAATAAAAAATTCTGAATTTTGTAGGCATAAAGTAGTTTATCTTTGAAAATTTCTATTATATGTTTTTTAAAGTTTATTTTTGAGAGAGAGAGCAAGCGGGGGAGGGGCAGAGAGAGAGAGAGAGAGAGAGAGAGAGAGAGAATCCAAAGCAGGCTCTGGCTGTCAGCACAGAGCCCGATGCAGGGCTTGAACCCACGAACTGTGAGATCATGACGTGAGTCGAGATCAAGAGTCAGACGCTTAACCGACTGAGCCACCCAGGTGCCCGAAAATTTGTTACATTTCAACTTAAGTATTCAGCGTGTTGAGAGTCACATCCAGATGCGTCGCCTGGGTGCAGTTGGGTGGGATAGGGTCTGAGTCTGAGTGATCATTGACACTCTGGTCAAATGAATAACCTGCACAGGAACCCCGGGCAGGCACAGGACCTCGGGTGGGCAGTCATTAGAGTGGCGGTCTCACAGGGGAGCCCACAGGTGCTACAGTTGAGTTCTCCAGTGGCTGCTGTGGGCACGGACGTCCGGATCCCCTGCTTTGAAATCCTAACGTGAACACTGACAAGAGAATTGAAATACGAATGTTTGTGTATTTTAACACAAATATTAATGAACATCAAGGGAACAGTAATGGAAATTTAGAAAAAGAAAACGTCACCTACAGTTCCACCAGCCTGACACAGTAACTTTTTGGTGTTCAGTGTCACCCTTCAGACCTTGGTGCAGCTGGGCGCCGCTCTGGGTCCTTTGATCCCTTACTTTATCACGGGCATCTTCCCATACTGTGTGGGGCCCAGAGTGACCGTGTGGAATGATGCATACTCTTCACTGAACAGATTTCACATGCTTTACATAATCATTTCCTGTTCTGTCGCCGTGTTGGTTGTTTAAATGATGCCACGATAACCGTCTTTGGGCGTAAAGGTGTTTTCCCTTAAAATTCCTAGGATTTGAGTGAGTTTACTAGGTCAGATGCTACAAAAATTTTATGCTAGTTAATCATGTTGCCAAATCGTTTGTCCAAAGGGCTGGCCCAGTTTATGCTGCCACCGGCGACCTTGGAGTATACCAGTTTACTGCATGTTGTTAAAAGAAGCGTTTCCCACGTGTTCTTGAACACCAGATGTCCCTGCTTTAGATGTTGATGGAAATATAAGTCATGGTCTCTGAAAGTTTCATCCTTTCCAAAGGGAGATGGAAATGTTATCTGTGATAAAATGCAAAATAGCTTAAAATCCAGAGCTCATTAATGCAGCTCAGGGAGTCGGTGCAGAAGATCCCCGTGGGATGGAGTAGTTGGGAAACTTCTAGGAGGAGGTGACATGAGTTGAACGAGAGTAGGGTTTGAGTTGTGTGCGGTAAGGCAAAGACTGGCCAGATAGAGGTGCGGTTTTCATGGTTCTTACTCCTTCACTGGATAACTTCCACTTAAAGTAGCTCAGCCCCTCCACCCCTCACTGTCATTATAAAAGGTTCATTCAGTAGAATTTGGATTGGGGACATGCATACACATACACACATCTCTCTATAAAATAAGTAATTTAAAAAAAAAAAATTTTTTTTTTAACGTTTATTTATTTTTGAGACAGAGAGAGACAGAGCATGAACGGGGGAGGGGCAGAGAGAGAGGGAGACACAGAATCGGAAGCAGGCTCCAGGCTCCGAGCCATCAGCCCAGAGCCCGACGCGGGGCTCGAACTCACGGACCGCGAGATCATGACCTGAGCCGAAGTCGGACGCTTAACCGACTGAGCCACCCAGGCGCCCCAAAATAAGTAATTTTTTAATCTCATAACCCACTCTTGGTAAACATTTGAAAGGGCTGTGTGATATTACATCAGGTGGAGATGCTGTAATTTATTCACCTGTCCCTCGGCCGTCAGACCTTGGTGGTTCCGTAAAGCACTTACTCAGGTACACCTTGGTGCTTCTGAAAGAATTTTGGGCTGCTGTTGGTAAGCAGATGTATTCCTGTGTAGCACCTGCACATCTGTGTGAGGAGGCGGGGAGTGTTAGGTGACGAAAGGAAGGGGAGGGGGGACAGTGAGAGGAGGGATTGGGGTTGAGCATCCTGGGGGTGGGAGGGGTTTTTCTGCCGTGACTGAAATCCAGCTTGAGCTGACTTAGGCAAAAAGAGGAAATTCTTGCGTTGTGTAATAACTAAAGTGCTGGAGGGACAGAGACCCTGGCACACTGTGGGGACCGGATCTTGGTCCCTGAGAGCCGGCCTCTTCCTCTCATGTCTGCATCCTCCAGTTCCAGGTGGTTGGACCATCATTGCCCTCCTGCTGGGGTCACATAGTCCCAGTTTATTACATAAGAGGGAGGAGGACTCTCCCACTCCGTTGCCCCCGCTGTCTCCCTGTCAGGATGGCCGGAGGGGTGAGGTATGGAGAGGCCCAGACCAGCGTGGGTCACGTGCCCGCTCTTTGTCGGCAGTGTGTACGTGTGCGTGTGCATGCGCGTGTGCGTGTGAGTCCCGCCACGGACGGCCTCCTCAGAGGCACGTGCTTGGGAGGGCTGGGCAGTTACCCAGAGAAGAGGGCTGCTTTGCTTCAGACCTGAACAACCACAGTGCACGCTAAACGCTTACCTCAGGCGAACGTGGCCGTGACCCCGAGCTTTCCAGCATCTCGCCTTGACTCCTTTCCTGCATCAGGTCATATGTGTGTCTCCGGCGAGGTGATGTGGCCATGGATTCTTTCCTTTTGTGCATGTATTGCGTCACAGTGGTATCTCTGCTTACCTTCTGGTTACGGCCGAAGAATTCGGCCGTGTCCGTCTCCTGTGAACGTTTTACACTGGACGTCAGGGCGCTGGCTTGTTGAGAGTCCGGGGAGCATGAAGGGGGTGTTCCATGCAGACGTAGAGCAGGACCTGCCGGCCCGGCGTGTCTTGTCTGCTTGTTCTCTAACAGGCTCTTTAATGAACTAGATTCACTCACCAGCTGCTACTGCTGTTGCTTCCGGATTGAAACAAACCAACAAATAAGCAGACCTTGTAGGGGCCTCTGTTTCTGCCCTGGCAAAGGAGAGGAATCCATCCGTGCGTTCAGCCACATTGAACACTGTGCAGACCCTCGGCTGGGCGGGGGGACACTTCCACGACAGTGGTATGAACAAAGTCCCGCGGGAGCACAGGGCAGGGAAGCGGCTCGCAGGATCAGAGAAGGCTCTTGGGGAAAGCGACTTGTGAACCGGTTCTGAAGTTGGAGTTAAACAAAGGTTAATAATAGATAGGCAAGGGAGGGTTTTGTAGAGAGGGCCGAGGCACAGGGGTATGAAAGCGGATGGTGTATTTGGGGACACAAAACAGGAATGCCCTGTTTGAAGTATTCTGAAGTATTATTTGGAGCTTTAAAAATTGTGATTTATTCCCTTTGGTGTTTCAGAAACATTTTCAGAGGTTTACGGAGAGTCACAAAAGTGAGATCAAAGATACAGATAAAGGCGTTAAGGTCAAGGAACGAAAAGGGGGAGTAGGAAAGTGGAAGCAGAGTGAGGAGAGATGCACGTCGCGATACCTGTGACGGTACCAAAGGTGGGGCTTAAAGTTCAGCTGGCAGCTCCTGGCAGCGAAAGTAAAAAGGGAAATTCGGAAAAAAAACAAAAAAAAAAAAAAAGGGAAATTCGGGTAAAAGGTCTTCAGTGTCTGAAGATGAACACATTGAGAAAGAGCACGGCTTCTGCTGGGACTCAGGCCTGGGAGTGGTATTGCCTCTGGTGGGTTTCTGGAGTTCTCGAGCAGGATAGGGTCTTTGACACTATGCCGTTCAGTAGAAGCAGTTCTGTGCAGGGCCACATCAGTGTCACCCGAGTCGGTAAGCTCGGATGTGGTTTCCAGTCCCTGGGACGATGGTCCAGCTGTTTCCCATTATTCTTGTTTCTTTTTTTCTTTCTTTTGATTTTTTAAATGTCTTTATCTTAGAGAGAGAGAGAGAGAGAGAGGGAGAGGGAGTGAACACAAGTGGGGAGGGGCAGAGAGAGAGGGAGACAGAACCTGAAACAGGCTCCAGGCTCTGAGCTGTCAGCACAGAGCCCGACGCAGGGCTAGAACTCATGAACCACGAGATCATGAGCTGATCTGAAGTCGGGCGCTTTACCGACTGAGCCACCCAGGCACCCCCCATTATACTCGTTTCTTAGGAACTCCAAGCTCAGTGAGAAATGCTGCAGCCCTTTTTATAGGCGAGCCCTGACTCAGAGCCTTTGCCGTGGTCCACGGTCAAGCATACTGGGTTTTGTTGTTGTTTTCAGCATCCCCTGAATTCTTTCTGATGGAAAGCCGACCGGTTATCTTTTGGATGTGGGCAAACCATCCGTTGCACGTGAATTGCTGTCTCAGTGTGCTTGCTGTTCAGCTCTTCAGAGGGAGCCGATACCTGTCTGAACAGGCGGCTTGGGTCTGGGGCATAGGAGTTCCCTGTGTCAGAAGGTGCCTGGGCCCTGCGAGCTTCGACCATGAGAGTCACTTTGTCACGTTTGTTTCAGTTGCCTGGGATTGCGGTGACCCAGTGCCAGTCGACTTGGCACACGTTATAATTTGCGTTTGTTTGTTTGTTTGTTTGTTTGTTTATTCAAGGGACGTGTAATGAGTCCTCGAGGTGGCACAGGCACTGTTGGTAGGCCCTGGTGAATGCAAGCTTTGGCTTTTCCTTCGAAATCTTTCCACAACCAGAAAGGTCCAAAGGTGCGTCTCCCATAGAGAGCCCCTTCTTTGTATTATACCTCCTTGCCACCAGAGGGAGCCACATCCCTACCAGGAAGTTCAGGAGGTCTTGGCAAAATACACACCAACAAACCTGGTGTTCCCCAGTTGGTGTCTTAACTTTGATGTTGTAAGTGTCCTGGCCTCTGTGGTTTATAACGGGAATGCTGCTCGGATTGTTGCATCCTTGCCCTCACACCTTGACTTTGGTATATCACTTGGCTCCAGAGGCTTAAGCCTCTCCTTTTAGTGTGTACGTGTGTGTGCATGTGCATGTGTGCTTGTGTGTGTGTGTGTGTGTGTGTGTGTGTGTGTGTGTGTGTGTTTGGTGAAAAGTGATAGAGAGAGGTAAACCTTTATTTACCTTTATTTTAGGTTTGCTTTTTCTGGGTCAGGTGTTCTGTATGCAGCTCGGGGTGGGTGGGGGAAAGGAGTAAGTGCTAGTCTTTTTCTTCTCCTTTATAAGCAACGTATATGAGACATTGGTTTAGCTGTATTCCCCAGACTGCCTCATAATGCTCTCATCTGTTACAAGACCTGTCATCCGCTACTCTGACAAGTGTGTGCTTCAGTACCTGGGCACTTAGCTCTGTGGGGATGCATTTGCTGGCTAAAGCCCAAAAATCTAATTAAAGTTGTACCCGTCACCCAGCTGGCTAATCCCATGTGCTTTGACAGGAGCAGGTTTAATTTCAGGGTAGTTCATCCTGAACCCCTCTGGTTTCACATGCGTTTGTTGATGGATAGCTCCAGATGAGATTATGACAGCGTTCAGGGCGTCTCTTGTGATCCGTAGTCAAAACATGGCATTTGGAGACAGTGTCTGTAGGCTGGTTGGGTAGGGCTAGGACCACAGACCTGAAGTAGTGTGACTCAGGAATCAGAGCTCCCCTTGCCTCGTTTTTGTTGCAATCGGGTGGGAAGATTCTGAGTTGGAGTCCCTGTAGACCAATATGCAGTTTAAATGGCCTTTGCTTGAGGAAGTCCTGTCTTTGCAAATTCCAGCCACTCTTAAGAAAGGCTGAGTGCATGGGGCGCCTCCGTCGGTTGGGGTCCGACTTCGGCTCAGGTCATGATCTCACGGTTTGTGAGTTCGAGCCCCACATTGGGCTCTATGTTCACAGCTCAGAGCCTGGAGCCTGCTTCGGATCTGTGTCTCCCTCTCTCTCTGTCCCTCTCCCCCACCCCCTCTCTCAAAAATAAATATTAAAAAATTAAAAAAAAAAAAAAAAAAGAAAAAGGCTGAGTGCAGAGACTTGGGTCAAAACCGGGTTTGAGTTCTGGCTCCACCACTGGCTCGCTGTTGGACCCTGAGCCAGTAACTTTGCCTTTCCAAACTGTGGGGTCCATTTCTTCTTAGAAGAAGAGCTTAGTTGTAAGGATTGTCTGAGATCGGGGACAGCACTTACGAGCATAACACCTGGCACGTCACAAACGATCAGTGAGTAGTAGCTGTTCTGATGGTGGAGATGATGCCACTCCCCTGGGAACGAGAAACTTGGCAGTTCGAGTCGGTATCTTAGGAGCAGTGGGCAACAGTGCTGGGCTTGGGTTCGAATCTTGGCTTTGGCAGGTACTTAGCTCTAAGCCTCTAGGTCAGTTGCTTAACTTCTCTCAGCTGAGGTTCTCTCCCCTGAAATGGGGTTGATTATACCTATTTTAGGATTAAATGAATGGATAGTAACATTTAATGCATGAGAAAGCAGAGGTTCCTGGCACGCAGAGGCAGATGTGTTGGACTCCTCCTCGTTCCTCTTTTCCTGCTTTTAATTGTGTGGCAGGTGCTGGCTCAGGACTTCAAATGACAAACCACTGCCCGCTAGAGTCTAATGGACACTGTTGACTAATAAATGTGGTCTGCCCGGTTACCAGCCAAGTCAACAAAGCTGTAAATTTCTTCCTTGATCAACACTCACCTCTCCTCTGAAGAAAGTGCTTGTCTGTTCCTTTCCAGCTGATTGATCCCTCTAGGAAGGGGGGCAGAACCCTTTTCGAGTGACGGATTCTGTAGTACCTCAGTGGCTTGTGCACGGGGCTGCTGTGGAGGCTGGTGTAAAAGGCTGTTCCCATCAGTTTTCACGTGGAATTGCTGTAGTCTCTCTTGGGGCACAGACAGAAAGGCTTTCCCTTATCTCTGGTTCTTACTTTATAATTTCTGTGCCAGGCTCTGTCCTGGGCGCTGGGAGCACAGGACTGAATCAAATCAGACACAGTCTCCGAAGGAATCTGGCAGAGAACTAGAAACACAGACAGAGAGCTAATTAAAATATAGCGAGATAAGTGCGGGTAGGGGGATGGGCCAGACGCTTTGGGAGCACAGAGCATGGATCTACACTAAGAGCAGGGGTGGGAGTGGGGAGGGCTTCACCGAGGAGGAGGTTTGGAGGGGAGACTTGAAGGCTGAGTACCTGTTTGCTGGTCAAGGGAGAGCCTGTGTGGACACCTGGGGAGCATGCACGAGCCTGGCACAAAGAAGAACAGTGAGTGGCTGGCAGAGAGGAGAGGGCGGAACGCTCCATCACACCCCGGCTGGGGTTGGAGAGAGTGGTGGTGCCTGATGGCTGTTAAGTGACTCAGCTGGGCCTTGACCCCTGCCCGGTTTGAACTCTGACTCCTTCGTCCCTCCCCCGCCCAGCCAGCTTCCTGGTGAAAGCCACACTGAGTTCCTTGCTCAGAACTTTTGTAGTCCCCGCAGCCAGGACCACACAGTGCCACACGCGTGTGTCAGATCTCTGTGGTGAGCCCGGCTCATTCCAGCAGTTTCCGTCTGTCCATTTATTCATTCATTGAAGCATATGAATTCTTTGTTCAGATGTAGCTCTTCTGGAGAGAAAACGTGAAGGCAGGGCTGCTCGGGGAGAAGTGAGGTGGGAGGCCGGGCACCCCCTCCCCCACCATGTCACCCTCCGCCGCCCCCAGGGGCGACAAGGCTTCGGAACATGGGCTGGACACCGCTCTCTCATGCTAATTCTGGAAATTCTTACATCACTGGGTTCCTATACCTCATTAAGATTTTGGAGAAGTTTCCTTTGTGTATTGAAAAAGGTAACCACTGAGCACTCTGACAAGCTTTCTCACAGCGAAACCCGAGAAGGTAGAAACTTGATGGATGAGAACCTTCTCATTCTCCATCTGGCCGGAGATAAAACAAACCAGCTGACTGCAGAAGGAAGTAAGAGGGCCTGGCTTTTCATTTCTAATGTGATTCTAAGATTATAGGCATATTTTATTTTTAAAATAATCCGCTTCTTTTTTCTGTCATTCTCCCTGTGATACGCAAAGGCGACGCTCAGCTCAGTGTTGGTCCAGAGCGCACCTGCGAATCTTAAGCAAAATCGCCCATTAGGTGAAAAGTGAGGCCACTCGTTTGATGTCACTGCACGCAGATCCTCCTGTGGCAGCTCTCTTCTGGAAAGCAAGGTGGTGGTCTGGTACGGGAGAGGGGTTTTCAGACTCTCTTCCCTGTCCCTTGGTCCAGAAGCAAGTAAGACAGGTGCACCTGAGGGGGTCTGCAGGTTCCTCAGGGTAGTGGCTTCTTGCACTAAAATCAAATACAGATTTCCGTGTTTGTCCCCAAGCCAACCGGGTCCGTTGTTGGAGGAAGGCCCAGGAGTGTGCAGTTAGAGGATGCCGAGGGCCAGCCTTGGGTTTTGCTAATCCCCGGGCTTCCTGGGCTCCCTTTGAAAAACCACTGGTGTGGGGGCACCTGGATGGCTCGGTCGGTTGACTGTCTGACTCTTGATTTTGGCTCAGGTCATGATCCCAGGGATGAGGGATCAAGGTCCTCATTGGGCTCTGCGCTCAGTGTGGAGCCTGCTTGGGATTCTCTTTCTCTCTTTCTCTTTCCCTCTCCCTCCCTCCTTCCACCCCTCCCCTACTTGTGTGCGCATGTGTGCATGCATGTGTGTGCATGTGCTCTTTCTCCCTCTGTCTAAAAAAGAAAAAAAAAAGAGAAAAACCACTGGTTTAGTGGTTTAGCGAAAAGAACATGAATAGACCTGCTTTAAATCCTGATTCCGCCACCTTTTCCTTTGGGTAAGTTGCTGGTGTATTTGAACCTCTGTTTCCTGATTGGTAAAATGGGTGGGGTCAGAGCATCTGCCCACAGGGGTGTTGTGAGAGCTGCGTGAGGGGATGGTTGTAAAGGGCCCATCACTGTCCTAAACGCTGTAGAGGTTTGCAGAGAAAGGTGGTGTTTTGGGAGGACGATCGCTGAGGGCCAGAGCAGTCCGGGAGGGCCTCGTGGAAGAGATGGCACTGGGAATGGACCTTGCAGGGTGAGCATGCTGTCTCCAGGCAGAACTGGGGGGAGCTGTACTATTTCCAGATGGAGAGGGACAGGTGGTCAGGCGAGGTAAGGCTACAAGGTAGGCTGGAGCCCGTGGCAGGAAGTAGGGGGGCCTGGGACGAAGGTTTGTTAAGCAAGGTGGCTTCATTCCGCAGTTAGCACGAGGTTACTGCGGGGTCCTGGGCAGAGATGTAATGATCGGGGTGTGTGTGTGTGTGATTTGGTGGGTGAACGCAGAGATAGACCAGTTAGGAAGCTGTTGCGCTTGAGCAGCTGAGAGCTGATTTCTGAAGAAGGCAGAGGCAGGGGGGTGGAGGGAGAGGAGGGCTGAGCAGGGAGGACATTTTTCTCCCCAGTACTTCCGGTTCTACCTGTCCCCTTAATACTTCCTCAAGGGAGGACGGGGGACTGTCCGGGTACTCAGGGTCCTGGTTCACCGGGCCAGCCTTGCTGATGCGTGGGTTACTCTCCCTTAAGGCAAGAACCCAGGTTCCGGATTCCCTAGCTTTCTTGCTGCAGACCTAACCAGGCCTGGCACTTGTTGGGCAGATGGCTCCCCTGAGCTGCGTGTACCCTCCTCCTTCAAAAAGCAAAACCCAGAACAGCCGTGTTTTATCAGAAAGCCCTGCTTCGGGTAGGCCATTTTCACAGACTTGTACTTTGATTCCCAGTCTGTGGTTGGTTCAGCTCCTGTGAGAACTCCAGGGGGTTGGAGGTAGGGGTAGTTGGCAGGGCGGGATTTGGGCACTCGTGTCCACGTAAAATCGCCACATACTCACCCTTCATCTCTCGTGTGCTCTGCGCGGAGGCTGGGCTCTCCCTTCAGGCCTGAGTCACCTGTCAAGGTGTGTGTGAGAGCCAGGGGGAGGAGCGGGATCTGGGGCCCGGTGGGTGGTGATGCTGTGGCCACAGGAGGAAACCTGGGAGTAGAGGTCCGCCTGGAGGATATGCGTGCAGAGGGCGGGAGATGACGTAGTGTCGTTTCCTGTGCACCTGCTGTGCCGGGTACCCATCGCACATTCTCTCATTTAACCCTCCGGGGACCCTAGGAGCCTGTACCGTTATCCCCATTTACTGGAAAGGAAACACTCAAAGATTTTTGTTATCTATCTGTGGTCACACGGCTAGTTAGCGGTAGAGCCCGGATTCGAGTCTACTTCTGCCTATCTTCACAGCCTGGGGATATTGAAAGAGGTTTGGGGAAACCACCCAAGATTATCAATTTTCGGTTCTGATTGTTTTGCTCAGGCGAGACACGCCGTCTCCATGCCTCCCCTAAACATTTATTATAACTCCACTGGTGCCGAGCACAGGAGCCTGTGGGCGCCTCTGTGTTGCCATGGCAGCTGCTCCTCCTCAAGGCCACCTCAGCACACACGTGCCCCCCTCCCTGCAGTGGGCCTTTTACTTCAAGCCTTCTCTGACTGCTCTTCGCGTGAAGTCCAGGGTCCTTGGTCCTGCCCCATTCATTAGCAGGAGGGCATAGCTTTCAGGCTGGATGTTTTGTCAATCCCGAGTCCTTGAGAAACTGTGACATTAGCTTGGGGTGTTGGAATTATTGACCAGTGGCAGCCGGTGTCCCAGAGTGGTTTTCTATTTCTTTGGTCTTAACAGAGGTGCGGTTGGGTGAGAGAGAGCACAGAATTTGGGGTCTGACCGGCCTGGGTTTGAATTTCAGCACTAGAACTTACTCGTTGTAAAGCTCTGTAAACAACTTTCAGCCTCCGTGAGACTTGGTTTCCTTTCTATAAACACAGGACTCAATACTTACCATGTATGCAGTCATCAGGGCTCAGGATGTTTTATGTCCAAGGGCCTTGGCACATGCTTGGCTCAAGGCGGGTGCGTGGTAAATAGTAGTTTCTATTACAAATGGTTATAATAAGAGAAATGCTTTATCCTGTTTGGTGTCCTGACTTTCCCTGAGACTCTGATTTACGCTGAGGGCCTTCTACCACCAAAAATACACACACACACACACACACACACACACACACACACACACACATTTGCATAGGCTCCTGGGGACCCATTCAGTGGACCTCAGATTAAGCACCTCTAATCTTGAGGAATGACCCAGTTACATGTCCTTTGTGGGATTTTGGAACAGGTCATTTTCATGTGGTCAACTCTGTTAGTTTGGGGAACATGTGGAAGAAATGTGGCATATTGGTCACCTTTCTCACTTAAAACATGCAAGTTCTTAATCTAGGTACCCGCATTAAAATTATATAAGCAAATGAAACGGGAGAGCGGAGTAAATTGCTGTACATGCACATAGACACTAGAACTTGAACCAGACGTTAAAATAATGCGTCTGATGGGGGTGTTTACGTGACGGAGAGAACGGAATCAAGGAAATAGTGTAAGTGGACCAGTAATTACTATGCATGTAAATGGTGTACACTTTTGACTTAGCATGATGCAGAAGTATTTTAAGATTAAAAAGGAGGCATGATCTTTTCAGGATGACCTTTCCAAGATGGCGGGCAAACTTATTGTGAATTTAAAGATGTACCTTTTGGCTTAACACAAGATTTTATGGTCCCTATGATCCAGTTTTTAGGAGGAGGTTTCTTTCTTTCTTTTTTTTTTTTTATTAACGTTTATTGATTTTTGAGACAGAGAGAGACAGAGCATGAACAGGGGAGGGTCAGAGAGAGAGGGAGACACAGAATCTGAAACAGGCTCCAGGCTCTGAGCCGTCAGCACAGAGCCTGATGTGGGGCTCGAACCCACGAACTGCGAGATCATGACCTGAGCCGAAGTCGGACACTTAACCGACTGAGCTACCCAGGCACCCCTAGGAGGAGGTTTCTACGAGCAAGTGTCAGATGACTGTAGGTGGATGGGGATCATTTCAAAAGAAATCCAGACCCTGGTCATAGTGTGGAAGTGAGCTTGAGAGGCTGGTAACCAGAGGTGGCATCAGGCGGGTGCTGTCCCTTGGTGACCATGATTGTGGGTAAATAACTTTACCTGAGCCTGTTTCCCCATTCATAAAATGGGGAGCATCCCATCTACCTGATCCGTCCGTCCGTCGATCCATCCATCCGTCCGTCCTCCCAGCAGATATTTATTGAGTGCTATTCTGGTTGTTTATTGCATTTGCCATTCCTAGGTGTTGCTGCTGATGTTGTTCTAGGGGCTGTGTTCTGAGCACCCTGGTTCTTTTTGGTGGGAAATGGTATTTAAAGACTACAGTCTGGATGCCGGGGAGGATGCTGATTTTAGGCTCTCGCAGTGAAAGGAAGGAAATCGCAGAAAGTAGAAGTTCCTCTTGATAGTTGGAATTCATATTTACAAAGACATGTTTGTACTTATTTTTGTATTTGTATTGGTTTTCACTTAGGCTCGTAGTCTTGGTTCTCATCACATTAATAATTACTTATTTAATAAGTGTATATATACATGCACAGTTTCAGAATAACAATACAAATAGTGCTTCCAGCACGATTACTCAAACAGTGTAAGATTTTCTGCAGTGGTTCCTTGTGTCCTTGGAGAAGTACCCCACTTAGGGGCATATAAATTACTCTGCTTTTAAGTTGCAGAAATAACTCCTCCCTGTTTGGCTAAGCAATCAACTTGATATACAGTTCGATTTATTTGTTTGTTTGTTTGCTGTGCTTCTGATTTTAGGAGATTTTTATGTTGTTTTTCAAATAGTTACCTAAACATTTAAACGGCTTCGACTGTCACATCTGTAAAATGAGTTCTTCTCCCTCCTTCTACCATGTTCTCTTTTATTTCCCTATTGGCAACCATCTGATTTATTTTATAGTTAAATACATGACAGTATGCTATACATTCTTTTTTTTTTTTCCTCCTGGGGTCCTCCTGAACCCCACCTGAGCAGTATATTCTGAAGATTACTGTAGGGCAGCGTATTTAGAGTCCTCATTCTTTTTTCTTTATTGGTTCTGAGTGCTCCACTGTGAGAATGTCCCATAGTTTATTCCTTTACTGGTGGATATTTGGGTGTTTCCAGCTTTTTGCTATTATGAATAGTACTTCAGTATTACAAATAGTGTATATCCTGAGGTAGTTATAATCACGCTGTTGACTGTTGGTTTTGTGGTTTTCTCCCTGACATTATAACACGAGCATTTTCCATGTTACTTGTGAATGTCATTATTGAAGATAATTTTTTTTTTTTCCCTGATCAGGAAAGTAATATAGACTTATTTAGAGATTTTAGAAACTCAGAAAAATAAGAATGAGTTGAAAGTCACCCACAATCCCACTGTTTAGGTATACTGTTCTTATTTTGACGTGTTTCCTCATGGGCTTAACAATATTTTGTGTAAGCATTTAGGAAACAATCAGCATCATATTATATAGCATCCTGGTTTGGTGTTCCTCAGAATTGTGTGCTTTTTTTTTTTTTTATACCATACTGTTTATAATTAATTCCCTATTGTTGGATATTTAATTTCTTTCTGGTTTTCGGTATTATAAATAATGTTGTGATGAATGTGCATAAAGCTTTTTCCAAATTTCAGCTTATTCCTTTTTTTTTTTTTTTTTAAGTTTATTACTTTTGAGAGAGAGTGCGTGAGTCTGGGAGAGGCGCAGAGAGAGAGGGAGAGTGAGAGAATCCCAAGCTGACCTGGTACGGGGCTTGAACCCACGAACTGTGAGATCATGACCTGAGCCGAAGTCGGACGCTTAACCGACTGAGCCCCCCGCCAGGCGCCCCCTCAGCTTATTTTTGAAGCTGGTTTTCACGAGACCTTCTGTGAGAAGGAAGCGCATGTTTGTTAAACACATCTGTTCGCTTGCTCTCATATAGTGGAAACAGGTGAGGGAGTGTCCCCTTGAAATCTGTGAAATAAATTCTGTTTTTTCTTTTCCTTTTGGTAGGACCTTAGGAATGAAGTTGAGAAATTACGCGATGAAGTGAATGAGAGAGAGAAGGCCGTGGAGAATCATTACAAGAGTCTTTTGAGTGAAAGCAATAAAAAATTGCACAGTCAAGAGCAGATGATCAGAAGTCTAACAGGAAGTATGAATCCAAAGGACTTGTTGCTTCGGGTACCAAAGCTTCTTTTTCTTTTGTGTTTAAATCTGTTGACTTGCCATAGGTCGTTTTGTTGAAAAACTCTTTTGCAGAAATGCGTATATAAAAATAAGTCTGGCAAAAATGATTATAGCCTTCGCTGCTGTGTGTCAGAGCACATCAGAGCTTTCTTTATGTCCTTTGGACGCCAGCCACCAGCAAGAAGGGAAGGGACTGATTCTGGGTCGTACGACTGGTCAGCGGCAGAGCGCGATTGAGGCCCTGGGCTGTTTCGCTCCAGAGGCCGGCCCGCTTTACCGAGGTCCTTCCGCTGTGAGTGCCTGCTGCTCCTGACGTGCACCGTGGCCTCTGACTCTGTGCTTTTCCTCTAACTGTCCCTTTTTGTCACGGAGTACCCCTCTTGCTTGATCGTATAGTGAAGTTTTGATTTAGTGCAGGCGTACAGGTAAGCCAAGCTGGACTCACCATGGGCATTTAACTCTGCCTCCTACTGGAGCCTTGTTAAGATGACAGTGAAGGGGTGAAAGATAAAAGCCCACAGGACTGAGAGCCTTTGGGTGATTTTATTACTTTCACTCAAAAGTGAAATAAGTACCAATAAGAAGCAAGCTGGTTTACCCTACAGAACCCAGAGAGGCGCAGCAGGCAGATGAGGGTCCTGGTCCCTTTGTAACCAGGAGATTTGGCTGGAATGCTGGGCAGTTCGGTGACCGCGTCCTCTTCACCGTCTCCCTGCTGAACTTAAACCAGAGAAGCTCTGGCCTGGGGGTCACCAGATACAGCTGAAGGCAGGAGTGGGTCTCTTGGATGCAAACGAGGAGAGAGTGGAAGCCTACATTCCCAGCATGAGAGTCCTTGAGGGGAGAAAAGACAGTCGGGCGTCTTCCAGCAGGACAAGCAAGTCCCCACTTGGTCCTCTCACAACGAGCCTGCACTGCCCTGCCCTTTCCACACTCAGAGCCTCTGAGCACTTTTACCTTTCAAGGTACCTGGACGGCCTGAGTTCCCCAAACAGAAGAAAAGTGTCTTAAGAGGAAAGACAGACAGACAGACAGCACAAAGCTATGTGGAGGCAGCAGAAACCGGAGGATGTGAAGCAGACCAGACAGCTCTCCAGAGGCTCTATACTATAACTTCTTTAGATAGGAGCCAAGATCAGGATCTGAAAAATAAAAGATACTTGGAAAAGAAGAATGAGCTGTTGGAAATTGCAAGTGTGATTACAGATATAAAAAGTTTCACAGGAGAGTTAGAAACACTGGAAGATAAAGTTGAGTGAGTTTTCCAGAAAATAGAATCCAACAAAGAAACAAACAGGGGTGAGAAAATGAGAGGGAAGCAATAAGAGCTGTAGAAGCCTGACTCAGGAGCTCCGATCTCTGGCCAACAGGAGGTCCCGAAAGATGGGACAAGGCAGAGCAGAGGAAGGAAAACCTGACTATTAGGAGAGCTTCCGGAGTGGAAGGACAGACACCTGTGCCTCAACAGGGTCTGCTGCGTCTCTCACACAATGAGTCGTGAGTGACCCACACTGCCAAGGCACGTCCTTGTGAAATAGTAGCACGTGGGGATAAAGAGAGGCTCTGAGAGGCTTCTAGAGTGAGATGCAAAGGACCCAGACTCGGAATAACATCAGCGGTCTCAGCAGCAACACCGGAGGCCAGAAGGCAGGAGAACAACACTTTCAGAGTGTGGGGGAAGAGTGACGTCCAGCCCAGCATTCTGTACTCCGCTGAGCTGGCAGCGAGAGGGGGGCAGACAAAGGCGTTTTCTGGCATTCGGTGCCTAAAATCCTATGCCTCCAGGGTACCCCCTTGCAGGGAACTCCTGAACAGTGACCCTGTCCATACAAATGAGAAGCTAACTGGACAGGACAGAGACGTGGGATCCAGCAAGTAGGGGATTTTCCTAGGTTGTGGTGACCAGAAGTGCCAGGGTGCAGAGAGCTTGTATTTGAGTGCTTTCGAGAGAGGGCCTCCACGTTGGGCTTTCTCCGAGAAACAGAAACGGAGCCCTTCCCTTACCTGGTGTGTCTGGCTCCATCTAGAGACATTTGAAAGTTATTTTAGAGAGTTTAGAGATGAATTTACATTAAGTACCTAATTTAGTTTCATGAACTAAGTGGACAAATAGAGCAAAGCACTTGTTACTGATTCCAAGGAAAGCAGAGAAACAAGCACGAAAGGAGATGTGCTCACGGGAGGGCCACGTGGGTGAGTCGTGGACAGTATTTGTGTGGTCATGATGCTGTGAATGTGGACTGTCATTTGAATTGAAATTGTAACTATCAGGAAAAGTGCTGAGGTGGGGAGGCAGATGATGTAAGAGCCAAATCCCTGAACTTGCGCCGTAGGAGCCGAGACCCATGTTACTTTCACAAGTCAGGCCGCGGGAGAGTAGGAATGTAATATAAATAGCGGAAGAAGCCGAGGGGCTGGAAGCTGTGTTTTCCTGGGAGTGGGGCCCGGAGGTGAGGAGAGGTGGGGGCTGACGTTCTCCCTGTAAGCCGTGCTGTGCTGTTTGATTGTTACACAGCGTATATGTATAATTGGACTTTTAAAAAAAGGAAAATGAAAAGCGTTACTTCAAGCGCAGCTGTATTATAGCAAGTCTAGAAATTCAGTATTGGTTATTTGGTTTCTAATTTTTCCTGGGACAGTTAAAGAGGTTTTTATAAGAAAAAGTGCCTCTGTTTTTTTCATGTTTGTGCTGATCTCCTTTCTCATAAAAGCTTGACATGATGATAGGTTCTTAGGAATGAGAGGTGGTTCTCGTCCTTAATTTCTGACCCAGAGTGGACAGACCCCTAGCTAGGGAGTTTCTAGGTTTTAAACACTTAGAGATAGATTCCATGCTTGAACTTGGCCACGAGATCAGAGAAACGGTCTCCAGTCCTGTTGTGTTGTCAAATGCCAGATCTTCTGAAGGGGTCGATGAGGGGGACTGTGTTGTGCGTCATCACTAGGATGCTTTCATCTGTGACCACACCTCAGAACGCTTTGCAGTTTTTCTTCCCGAAGTCCAGTTTCCTTGCGGATATCGATGGTTCAAGTTTGGTCAAATTTGTGATGTTTCGAGAGAGACGGGATTTTGTTGGGTTGCGATAAACACTTCCTCTATCATCGCAGGAAGCAGACCCGGAGGTCACGCCCTGGCCAAGGGGGACCCAGGATGGGAACCCCGTCCCATGGGGCCAGGCCTGGGCTTGGTGCTCCACACCCGTTGGGCAGCCATCTCGGTGGTGGGGAGAAGGGCTTTGTAACGACTGCCACCACCTTGCCTGTGCCGTGCCCGCGGGCTGCTTTTCTCCTCGGGGTGCTGGCTGCGTTACAGTTTTGTGATTGCCTAGTATTTGGGGATGATGGAAATTTTTTCGAGGAAAATAATGTGAAGAAAAAACAAAATATGTTCCCTTCAAGAGTTCTGGACAATCTGTTACGAAGACTTTTTTTTTTTCTTGATGAAAACTTCCTCACGATTTGTTTCCATAGAAATTCAGTGAAAAAGATTCGGAAGCAGTCCAGCAGAACCGTCATTCACAGACCGGGGAGGATCTCACGGTCAGGAGTGAAGACTTCCCGGAAAAGTGCTCTTTGTGGCGGTCACCATGCAAACGGCTCTTCTCCGAGGTAAGCTTGACCGGAGGCAGACGTCACACGTGAATTCACGTTCTCTCCCGACACGTATATGATATCTGCTCTCATCTAGAGCCCCTCCAGTGCCTTCTTGCCAGTAATTGAGCTTCTAACAGATACGGGGAGGGTTCTTAGTCTGTCTGCCTTACAGATTAGTGTCCATTAGCTGAGCACTGGCATTTGCAACACTCAGGAAACTGGTAAATCACAGCTCGTTGAAGATGAGCCTAGGGGTTGCCTGGGTGGCTCAGTCCGTTAAGCATCTGACTCTTGATTTTAGCTCAGGTCATGATTTCACAGTCCGTGGGTTTGAGCTCCGTTTCAGGCTCTGTGCTGACAGTGCAGAGCCTGCTTGGGTTTCTCTCTCTGTAAACCCGCTCACGTGCTCTCTCTCGAAATATGAACTGTAAAAAAAATTGGAAAAAAAAAAAAGAAAAAGATGAGCCTTGTATTTGCTGTCCCAGGGTTCACCTCTCAAGAGCTATGTAATCTCTGTATGTAATTTCTGTGTTAAGAAAATCTTCCTGTTCAAATACACACGAAAACTGGCCCAGCAGGCCCTCCTTCCTGGTCTGGCCTCAGGTCGCTCGCCATCATCTCTAACTACAGCTGACTTCTTGCAGATTCCTGAAAGTGCCGTGTTTGCGCCTCTCTCTGTGCCTTCGCACGTGCTGTTCCATCTGCCTGGAGTGGCTTTTGTGTCCTTGTTTACTGGGTGACTCCTAAACATCCCTAAAGGAGCCCCTGTGGTGTCGCCTTCCCTGCCCCTGCTTAGCAGTGACGTCTCCTCTTCCTCCCTGGCGCTCAGCACTTTGCACGCCCATCCTCGTGTTGGTGTTATGGGATCCCCATAACACCCATAACCATCACCATAACACCCGAGTGGTGCCCCTCACCCAGGCCCTTACACACCACGGATGGCACCTCAGGGTAGGGGACTGGAATTCGTGTGTGAATCCCGATGCCTGGCCCAGTGCGTGGCCCAGTAAGCAAATGTTTGTTGAGTGAAGAAATGATTTGGTTCGTGTGACATACATACAGATTGCTCTGACCCCCAGCTTGCATGTGATGCAACTTGGCAGCCAGATGTGGGAAAGGAGAGGAGCTCACTGTAGGCCAAGGTTTTGGTTTTTTTTTTCCCCTTAAACCTGGCTTTAATTAAGTTCATACATTCAGAAGACAGAGAACTCTTACGCAAATTAGCTCCCTGATGAATGGCTCTGATCGTGACGTGCGGTTTTGTGAAGGGTGATTCTCACAATAATTAACAACCGGTACAGCACGGGAACACCCATCGGATCAGACTCGGGCAGTAGGGCTGGAGTACCTGCTCTGGTGCGGGTACCAACCCTGCGGTTACTGGATTCTGGAGAGGTCCCTAGGGGAGGGGCCAGGGCACCTGGGGTGGTTGGGGAGGACGAATCAGGGGTCGTTTTACGGCTGGTGTAGGAGTTGTTTGGCAGCCAATACTAGCTTTTGCACTGTGGATAGGCTCAGGGTCAGCCCTGGGCCGGGGGGCATCACTGACTGGACAGCGGGGGCTTTTTCTTACCTCCCACCCTTGGTGGACTGGCATTCTGCCGTTTCTCTTGGATGAGAATACCAGCATAGTGTCGAGGACCCCTTGGGCTGGGTCAGAAGACTGGAGGCCAGGATTTTTCTCTTGGCCCTGTCACCACGTAGGTGATGCTGGGCATTTAGACGGACAGATCTTCACTGACCTGAACGCATCTCATCGAACTTTGCTATGTCGAATCCTGTTTTAGTCACATAAACTGTGTCTAAGTGTCGAACGAAACGTTTATGGGTGTGTGGAACAGGCTGAGTGTTTTCCAGTTTAATCTCACTAGTTTGATCAGCTGTCCCGCTTTTTTGGTTTCTTGGGCTGGGCGCTGTCTGTACTGCGTAGAATCACAAGTGAAGAGTCATCATTTCATTTTCTGTTACATGTAGATGCTGGTGATGTTTAAATTACCACAATGCCTTAGTATTTTATTTTATTAAAAAAAATTTTTTAAAAGTTTATTCATTTTTGAGAGACAGCGAGACAGAGCGCGAGCAGGGGAGGGGCAGAGAGAGGGAGACACAGAATCCGCAGCAGGCTCCAGGCTCCGGGCTCCGAGCTGTCAGCACAGAGCTTGATGAGGGGCTCGAATCCATGAACCGTGAGATCATAACCTGAGCTGAAGTCAGACGCTCGAGCGACTGAGCCACCCAGGTGCCCTTAAAATGCCTTAGTGTTTTCGCAAAGGCTTTAATTCTGTTCTGCAAGACTAATTGCTAATTGTGGGTAAGGAATTATAAATGATCGTTTTGGAATTATAAATTTCTAAAGTGTCAGTTCAGGTAGTCCCGACTGGGCGCAGCCTGCAGTTTCCTTCCCCTCGTGCCCCTCCCCCCCCCCCCCCCCCCCACGAGAAAGGTATGCTTTTTAGACCGTAGTTCGTTCTTTGTAGAAAACGTGGATTTCTCCTGTTGTGCCCTCGGCCACTTTGTGTTGATTTAGGGTTTATCCTCTGCCCATTTCTACAAAGAACTTGAGGCTATGATGAGGTCTCCATGGAGTCTGGGCAGTCTCTGTTGCCTCTGATCACTGTGTGATCCTGAGAATTAATGCTGGACGATCAGGGAATTGAAGAACAGAGAGTAAACCACACTGACCGTATTTAAGTTGCCTCAGCCAAAGATTTATAGCTTGGCTGTTGACATGGTTGGGACAGCGCTGCTGAATTTCCTGAGTATCCAAACAAATGTCTTTGTTGCCGAGCTGTGACATAGCTACCAAAGTAGACACCATCCATTTAGCAGGCCACTAAATTGCCCTGCTTACCAAGAAGTGAGCCGTTAAGCTTTCTCTTTACATATCTGCTACCTCTTCAGGTTGTGGTCTGTGCATGACATGTGTTTCCTTCTAGTCATTAAGGAAACTGTGCAGAGTAGGAAATGCCCAGGATTTGTGTTGGAACGCCCGTTCTTCTTGCTAGTTCATGACCTTGGGCAAGTCCCTTCATCTCTCTGAAACCCACCCTCCCGACCTGTAAATGGGGGAATTGCATGCTTACCTCCTGATAGAATTGGAAATAATGTAAGTGCATTACTTAAGGTTCTTCTGGTTGCAAGCTGTGAATCCAGCATTGAGTAGTGTGGTCAAAACGATCACAGTGGGAGGGAGTATTTGTTGGGAGAGCTGAGTAGCCGTGTCTCGGGGAGGGTGAAACTGTGGCAGCCCCGTGGGCAGCAGAGGTCTTGAACCCTCGAGCTCTGTCCTTGACATGATGCACACCCAGCGTCCCAGACTTCTGGTTTCTCAGTTGAAGTCTCTGAATCCGGAGAGAAAATCGAACTGGTTCAGTGTGGGTCCAGGGGGCTGGCTCACTGACACAGGGGGCTTCCAGGGTCTTGCCCCTGTGTTTTAGGGACAGTTTTCAGATGAGAGAGGGGAGGAGGGGTGAGCTGGGTGGTCATTCCAAGGGCTGTGGAGGAACGACTGCAGAGTCAGACACAGGTAGGTGTGTGGCAGTCATACTCTCCTTTCGGGGTGAGAGACCTCCCGTCTGGGCTGTGTCTTGTTCCTCGTCTGGAGGGGCAGGAGGGAGGGTGGGGGTGGCTGCTTGTCGCTCCCTTCTGGGCAGCCTGGCCCTCTGCCTCTACGCTGAGGAGATCCACTGGTTTGTGAGATCTGCTGAGGGAGCCAGATGACTTCATTCTAATGGGGCATGATTCAACACAGGGGAGTAGGTGAATGATGAAATGGGACCCAAATGGCTCTGAAGAGTTCATTTATTTAACATGGGTGAGCTATTTGCTTCTAGGAAGACGTTGACTCACTCTGACTTCCATTATGCAAAATACCCACAGGAATCTCTGCTCTTAAGATCCATATCGGTCCCTGTGTTCTCCGCTTACCCATTTCGTGCAGATTACCCATTTTCTTGCAGATTCCTGAAAGTGCCATGTTTGTGCCTCTCTCCGTGCCTTCGCACGTGCTGTTCCATCTGCCTGGAGTGGCTTTTGTGTCCTTGTTTACTGGGTGACTCCTAAACATCCCTAAAGAAGCCCCTGTGGTGTCGCCTTCCCTGCCCCTGCTCAGTAGTGACGTCTCCTCTTCCTCCCTGGCGCTCAGGACTTTGCACGCCCGTCCTTGTGTTGGTGTTATGGGATCCCCATAACACCCATCACCATAACACCCGAGTGGTGCCCCTCACCCAGGCCCTTACACAGCAGGATGGCACCAGTCTGTGGCAGCATTTGGTCTGTGCCAGGTACTGTTCCTGGCTTGGGACATGGCTGCCCACAAGGGGCCGTCGGACCTGTCGGCAGGTGGTTGGTACGCTTGCCCCGGGGTGAAAGTGAACCAGTGCCGTGGGCGCTGGAAGAGGGCATTTTTCTCTGTCAGGCAAGGCTTCCTGGTGAGAATTTGGCCTAAGCAGACCCCGTAAGGTGCTTGGGAGTGTGTCAGTGGAGAGGGGTGAATGATGGTCTCTGCGGGGCGGGGGCGGGGGTCGTTCCTCTGGAGCTCGGATGGAGGGGTTCCTCCGTCCCACTGAGGAGGAAGAGCGGGGGGAAGGGAAGTGCAGGTGTGGGCAGCTGGCAGGGGGGGGGGGGGGTTCAAAGAGCTGCCGGCGAGAAGGCCGGAGGGGAGCTGAGCCAGGCATCCGGGCCCTCGCCTTGCAGCGGGTGGTCCTCTGGGGCCCCGCCCACCACCCTCCGGTTAAGACACGGGGCCTGGGCGCACACACTCCACATCTGGAGCCCAGTCCATCCGACAGAAGTCCGTATTTACCCGTTTCTTTTCCTAGCCCTTCTTGGCTGGCTTTGCAGTTACATATGTAAGCACAGACTCTGACCGCCGCTTGTCAGCTGGACGGCCTCAAACAAATGTTCCCTGTCAGACAGTCAGTTTCGTCATCTGAAAAATGGGAGGACTAACACGCTTCCCTGGTTTCCATCAGACACAATCTGTGTCCCAAGTGCCTAGCATAGCGCCAGAACGTGGGAACAGAAGTTATGGCTGACGTTATCGAGTGTTTATCTTGTACCGGTCATCACCCTGAGAACTTTGTAGAGATGAGCTCATTCGGTCTCCTTCACCGCCCTGTGAGCGACGTAGAATCATCACCTTCCTTTAGAGGTGTGCATATTGAAGCACAGAGAGGTTGAGGAACTTGCTGAAGGTCACACAGTAAGATCACACCCTCCTAACTATCCCTGCCCTTCATGGTAGGTGCTCAAGAAGCAGTAGGTTTGTTTTAACGTTTGTTTATTTTGAAGAGAGAGCGCGAGCAAGGGAGGTACAGAGAGAGAGGGGGCAGAGGATCCGAAGCGGGCTCTGTGCTGACAGCAGAGAGCCCAGCGCGGGGCTCGAACTCACAAACTGTGAGAGCGCGACCTGAGCCAGAGTCGGACGTTCAACCGACCGAGCTGCTCAGGCAAGAGGCAGTAGTTTTTAAAATTTTCTTCATCATTGTTGGCTGCCTTTCATGTGGTTGACAGTGACAGTGATTCCCTGCCAAGCGCCCCGGTGCGTCGCATCCATTCTGGGGCGTGGATGGCTGGACTGAAGAGCTCAGGCCTCAGGGCCTGGCTGCCTGGGTCCGCGCCCTGCCTCTCCACCTGACCTTGGCTGCCGTCAGCCCTCTGTGCCGCAGCTCCCTCATCGCGGAAACGAGGAGGGTGGTGACACCTCGGCTCCCTGGGTTGTCGGGAGGCCTGAGAAAATGCCCAGGGAGCACTGAGCACAGTGGCTGACACCGTCTTGTTATCCTGTTCAATTCTTCCCCGGGCTCTTCTCGGGGACCCTCTGTTGACGCACATGGTGTGTACAGGTGGGAGCCGAGAGAATCCCACGTGACACTGTTGCTGTGCACAAAAGGCATATGGGAGCTCCCTGTGCCAGGGCCATGTGGCGTGATTTACAAAAGGGCCCGACATTTCTAGCAGTCTGGGTACCTAACTTCTCATGATCGAGCTGGTGGTTTAGCGTTTGGACCCCTTAATTAGCAGGTGGTGCCTTTGCCTTGTCTTGTTCAGGGCGAGGGGCCTGGCGGTGTTCTCGCGGGTCAGGGGCCCCTAACCTTTCCTTGCCCTCTGCATCCCTGCGGCAGTCTGCGGAAGCCAGGGATCTCTTCCCTGGAAAGGTCTTCCAATGCATAAAATATATGCACGGGATTATAAAGGAAGCCAATTACTTTGAAATTCAGTCATCAGACTATTGAAAAAAATCTGCTTTGGAAATGGTGCTTCTTTATTAACGCGTTAAACGACGGGGTCACATGGTGAGTATAGTGACCGCTGTGGTTCTGAAGCGGCGGTAAAATGAATATTTTAAGATAACTTGAGATGCCTGTAACACATACAGGGTCCCTGTATTTCTTTGGGATGACACCGTCACAGGAAAACACCAACACCGCTGTGGTGCAGTAACCGTGCTCCTTCGGGTCCAGTCAGGTTTCCACCCCTGTCCCGGGTGGTATCTTAACTTTAGGAGAAGGCATAGGTCAGTGGGAAGTACAAGGGCTGCTTGCTGTTCTAGTCTCCCCACGACCTGAGCGCCTCCCTCGAGCATTTAGGGAGCATCTCGTCCACGCAGGACGCTGCCCCAGTCTGTGCATGTTAACTTTATTTAGCGTTCTTCCCTTGTCTTGGAATAATTTCAAATTTATAGGCAGGTTTCGAGAATAAAGGATTTTACCTTTCCTGAGGCCTCTGAGAGCAAGTGGCCCACGAGAAGCCCTGTCCCCTCTGAGTCCCCTAGCGTGTATTTCCCGTAAGCGGGGACACTGTCCTGTGTGCCATGGTGCAGCCGTCAAGGGCAGGGACTAGGCCGACTCCCCACCGCCTTCTAATCCTCAGACTCACGGGTGCTTCACTGCTCGTCCCGTAAAGCCCTTCGTGGCCAGAGGATCTGATTCGGGATTGCACGTTGCTTTGTCGTGATTCTTTAGTCTTCAGTCTGGGGCAGTTTCTCGGTCTTACCCTTGACTTTCATGCCCTTCATAATTTTGAAGTGTCCAGGCCAGTCATATGTAGAATGTCCTTCAGGTTGGGTTTGTCTGACGTTGCTGGGTTGATCGGGTTCAGGCAGGTGTATTTGGTGGGAATATCCTCTCATCGCAGCCTGTTGGTCCCCAATTTAGATTTGTCTCATTACCGGCCACGCTGACTTTGACGGCTTTATGCAGGTGGCGCCTGCTAGGTGTCTTGACTATATGGTTACTCTTTTTCCTTTGTAATTGGTAAGCATTTTGAGGTGTTTTGAGCCTATGTAAATATCCTGATAGTCTTCAAACTTTCACCCATTGGTGTTAGCTGGCTACCTCAGGTCACATAAGTAGGTTCCAGAGATCCCCCTTAGATCCCTTTGTCATCATTCTGTTCCGGATGCCTTTAGAAGCGGCTCACTTGGCCTTTTCTGTTTTAATGTAAGTCCCTTGTCCCTTTTGGTTGATGAACTTCTATCCTCTGGGGCAAGAGCAACGTGGAGAGGCGTTCTCTGTGGTGTTGCGAAAACGATGACCAGCCGCTTGGAGGGGAGGCGGTTTCACGACTGGTGGATCGGGTGACAGCGATGATCCTTTTATAGCAGCCATTCAGTG
This sequence comes from Panthera uncia, assembly GCF_023721935.1. Classification (NCBI taxonomy): domain Eukaryota; kingdom Metazoa; phylum Chordata; class Mammalia; order Carnivora; family Felidae; genus Panthera; species Panthera uncia. The sequence goes on along the minus strand of NC_064807.1, from coordinate 77,523,220 downwards.
TTGGAAGCACAGCACTCGGCTTTGTTCCGAGGGACGTGGCGGGCAGTCATTCCCCACTCCTCCTGCAGGTGGTGCTCTGCGACCGTGGCCTGCCTGGCAGCCTGGCACCCGGGATCACCTCCGTTTGGATTTAGAAACTACCCACATATGTTTGCATAACGTCAGGATGGACTCTTTTACAGTTCTCCCCTTAATGTCAGATGCCCGTTGTCATTTCCAGGAAAAGCAACAATTAGACTATGAAGAGCTGATTCAAGTCTTAAAGAAGGAGCAGGACATCTATACTCACCTGGTAAAATCTCTGCAGAACCCAGACAGGTAAGGTTACTGTTTGGACCTCACACTCCTACGTAGACACACGTATTCCGAATAAATACGGTTGGCGTCTGAGGCAGCAAAGCCATCCTGGTTTGGTCAGGAAGCTTAGATGATGCTTGGATGATGGTTGCCTGACTTAAATCGGGTAAACCTATTTTATATCGAGAAGCATCTGACTTTGGGGTTGATTTCTTTTATTCTAATGAACTTAGGATAAAAATAACATAACAATAATTTCTCAGTAATCTATAGTGCCTTCTTAATAGATCTAGAAACACTTCCATGTGTGTTACCTCGTAACAATTGTTACCCTATTTCCCATAAGGCCACGCAGACTGAGGGAGGTTGAGTGCCTTTTCCAAAGTTACACAGGTGGTGAGTGACCGAACCCAGGGGCTCATACAAGGTTCTGGAGCGACTTGTGTCTTTATAGAACTGCTGAAATGATTTGGTGCCCGTGAGGTGTGGTGACGAGAGCCCCCCGCGGGCGAGTGCTCTTGTTCTGTCCCGGCTCTGTGTCCGCGGGCAGGTGGCCCACTCTGTCCGGGGCCTCTGTTCGCCAGTGCGGGATTGACCTCGGTGATTTTTCACCTCACAAAGTCCTCTCTCTGCACAGTGGGGGTAGTTACAGGTGAGAGGATACGGTTCATTTCAAAACTATACAGAAGTGAGGGAGGTGGGTTGGGGACACCGAGGGAGCGAGAGCGGCCATGGCTGCCCGGTGGTCAGGGCTGGGCTGTGAGTAGATGGGCAGGGGCTCATTGTATTAGCTTTCTTCGTTTGTGTCTGTTTAAAAGTCTCCATAATAAAAAGTTAAGGTATTGGTCCCCTTACTGCTCCTTCTAAGACTTTCACTCTGGCTGGAATGGTCTTCCATTCCTTCCTTCACCAGGGCCTGGGCCGTGTGCCCTCCTGCTTCTGCCTTCGCACCGTTTCCACAGCCTGCCTTTGTCTCCCAGAGGTCCTTGAGGATTCATCTGGAGGGCTACCCTCGTGAGGAGGCTGTCCCCAGGATGGTTGTCGTCCTGAGTTTTCTGCCCTCGCAGCTGCCTTTGCCACCCTCTGGGCACGTGTCTGTAACTGGCCTGCCTCCTCGTGGGGACCCTGCGCCCCCTCCGGGTGGGATCCTGTGTCGCTCAGCTCCATTTCCCCCGTGCCTGTCACCGCGGCTGGGGCGGAGTAGCCACGCAGGAAGCCGTGAGTGGACGGGCCCCCCACCCCCCGCCTGGTCTTCTGAGAGATGACATAATTTTCAGATTTGTTGATCTGAAATGAATTTAGAGAAAATGGAAACATGCCGATGAGATTCTGGGAGTAGGCGTCACTCTGTAAAAGTGGGCCTTTTCCAGAAGCCTCAGCAGCTCGGCGTTTTTACAGGGGGCGGGGCCGGTGAAGCTGGGAAACTCGGGGGCAGCGGGCCAAGTCGGGTTACCTGGGCAGCTTCTCTGGGTCCTGGGCCGCGTGGGGTGCTTGGCACTATCTCAGCTTTTACTGCTCCCTTCCAGAAGCGCCTTCCCCTGCCCTGGCGTGACGGCCTGTTAACAGTGTCTCCAGATAGTGCCACATATCTCTTGGGAGGTTAATTGTCCCCAGATGGGAATCACTGCTGTAACTCCCGAGAATCAGAAAGTTTGGCTCATAAATACCCTCTTTTCGGTCGGGAGTTGCTCAGATGTATGGAAAGAGGGAAACGCCTGTCGAGTTGTCTCGTGTGTGTTGGGCCCTGTGCTGAGCTCTTTCCCGTGCAGCTCTCGTTTCATCCTCAGAACAGTCCCGAAGGAAAGGTATCAGCCCCATTTCACAGATGAGGAAGGCAGGGCTCCGGCAGTTTGACCGACCTGCCCGAGGTCCGGAGCGGTGGTGCCGTCGGGAGCTTGGCTCCGGCTCCTCGTTTCTGCCTCCCCCTGCCTCCACGTTGCAGAAGGAGGACTGCGCAGGGCTTTTGTTTCTTTCCAGGCGAAACACCTTTTGTTCCACCAACTCCTCACACCTGGAAAAGGCCCTGGAGTTAGGGGAACATAAATGACAGGCACAGGAGCAACAGCGGTGTACTTTTCACCCTGTCAGGAAACGGAGGAGGGAGTGCAGCCGGTCGCGTTCCTCCGCCCTCATCGCAAGAGCTGCGTGGAAACACGCTCCTTTTTTTTCCTCCTGCTGAAATGTCTCTGCAGCACGGCTGCATCCGAGCGAGTGCTGTGACACCTCCGTGAGGTTTTCCATCAGCCTTACAAATTGATCATTATGATTGTCTTGAAATGGAACTAGGCACAGGTTGCTGGTAGGGCCCCTTCCCTTGCAAGGAGGCTGCTTCACAGTGAACCATCGTCAAAGCAGCGAGCATAGACGATTAGACATAACGGTTTATTTTCCTTCTGATGTATGTTGATTTATGTGCGCGGTTCGAGGGGTGGAGCTGGAAGAAATCTCTGAAGGAGAGTGGGGCTTGAGTCTCAAGCCCAGACGTCAGGAGCAGTTGCTGCTAATGCTAACCCTTTGGGGGCTCTGGATCCCTTTTGAAAAATCTGATGAAAGCTCATGGGCCCTCTCTTTAGAAAAACCCACATGTTCTTAAGTATTCGCATGCGGTTTCAAGGTGTTGATGGACCCTCTTAAGGAACCAAAGGTCAGACGCTGGACAGAGAGTGATGTATTTCTCAGTATTTAAAAGAGGAGGCTTTCTGATGTGTTAAGGTGTTTTGCTAGTCTCGAAAAATGTTCATATATTTTGTTTTAAGTTTATCTGTTTATTTTGATAGAGAATGTGTGAGTGAACGGGGGAGGGACAGGGGGAGAGAATCCCAAGCAGGCTCCGCACTGGCAGTGTGGCTTGGAAATGTGGTGCCCCAAAATATGTTCATGTACTTTGACCCAGCAGTTGCACTGCTGGGAATTGGTCTTAAGAAACGAACCTGAATGTGAAAAGGCTTTAGGCACAGAGATGTTCAGTGAAACATCGCTTATGTTATTCAGACGTTGGCCGGGGTCTCTGTTCCTCTGAGAGCTGGGGGCACTCAGTTCAGATCCCTGCCAGGTGCCACGTCAGTAGGAATCCAGAGCCCATCTGGTGGGTCTGTACTGCCCCAAGTCAGTGGCCACGAGCCATGGGACTATTTACATCTGAATTAAGAAAAATGCGGCATCCCGTTCCCCAGAATGTTAGCCACATTTCAACTGCTCAATAGGCACATTTAGCCCGTGGCTACCATATTAGTGCATAGACAGAACACTTCTAACTTCCAGAAGTTATGTTGGACAGCAGATTCCTGCAGATTCTGGGAGGTATGCATTTTCATGGCCTCTTGTGAATTCTGGGCTGCTGGTGTCATGCAGGCTCTCTGTGCAGGTCACGCTGTGTCACACAGACCCAGATGTGAGACTGAATGGGGCTGACCTATCACAATGGAGTTCTGTTGGTCCCTAAATTGGTCCTTCTCTTCCTCCCATTATCAACTCCCTTTCTTTCTCTTCCTTCCTTCCTTCCTTCCTTCCTTCCTTTCTTTTCTTTTCTTTTCTTTTCTTTTCTTTCTTTCTTTCTTTCTTTTCTTTTCTTTTCTTTTCTTTTCTTTCTTTCTTTAATTTCTTTCTTTCTTTCTTTCTTTCTTTCCTTCCTTCCTTCCTTCCTTTCTTTTTTTCTTTCTTCCTTTCTTTTCTCTTCCTTCCTTCCTTCCTTCCTCCCTTCCTTCCTTCCCTCCCTCCCCTTGTTTTTACCCCCAGTACTACCTCTTTCAGGAATGACACATTCGCTCTTCTCACTTGTCCCCTCTTCTGAAGCCTGGGTGCCAGGTGACACGCAGGCCCTGGAGAGCCTCCCCATCCACACCCAAGCCCTTGTGAGGCATTACTCCAAACAGAGAAGTGTTCTGGGCAATTACGTTATTTCTTTTTATTTACACCTGTAGTAAAAACTTGGAAATGACCCAAATGTCCACTAATAGAGGATGAGTTGGAATAAACGGTGGGAAGTTTACTTGATTAATGTTACATAGTCACTGAAAATGATGCTTGCAAATAATTTCCAAAAATGTAGGGAACTATTTAAGTGAGGAATGCACAATTCAGTATCTGACACCAAGTACTATTTTCACCTTGTAAGGGTGAACACTCAAGGAAAAAGATTGGGAGGAAATGCAGTCTGGGGGCGCCTGGCTGCCTGTCAGTAGAGCATGCAACTCTTGATCTCGGGGTTGTGAGTTCGAGTCCCATGTTGGGATTAGAGATTACTTAAAAACAAATAAAATCTTAAACAAGGAAATGTAGTCTGCCATGTGTTAACTGGTAGTTAATTAATGTTAGTTAATGTAATTTTTGTTTTCTTATACTTTTGTATTTTAAATTTTCTATAAACAAGTAAATCCAACTTTCATAACCAATAAAAAAAAAACCCACTGATGACATAACAATCAAAGGGAGGCTTGCTGGCTTTTGCATTTTTTAAATTAATTAATTAGTTAATTAATTAATTTACTTAAAGTTTATTTTTATTTGAGAGAGAGATAGAGAGCAAGCGGGGGAGGGGCAGAGAGAGAGGGAGAGAGAGTCAGAATCCCAACTAGGCTCTGTGCTGACAGGGCTCGAACTCATCAACTGCAAGCTGAAATCAAGAGTCGGACACTCAACCGACTGAGCCACCCAGGCGCCCCGGCTTTTGTCATTTGAAACACAGATAGGTCTGCGTAAAAATTTCTGGTGTCTTCGGGTGATGTATGGAAGTGTTGAATCACTGTATTTAGTCCATACCTAAAAGCAGTATTACCCAGCGTGTTGACTAACTGGAATTTAACTAAGAACTTAAAAAAAAAATCCTGGTGTCTTGTTTTACGAAGTATCAACAGCCTGCAGGCCGAGCTGAGCAGCATTTTCGCGCTGCGGACGCAGCTGGAGCAGGATGTGCTCTCCTGTCGGAATTTGCAGAGGACCCTGGAGGAGCAGATCAGTGACTTTCGGAGGCGGGAAGGTACGTGCCCTCTTGCATGTGTTTCCCTTTGGTTTTTCCACGTGGAGGGCCTTGGCTGAGCTTGAAGAAAGTCCTAAAACTTAAGTAGGGGATGGGGAAGGCACGGGATTTCCTCTGGGTTCTGTGTTAACGTTGGCTCTCCCAGTCTGCGTCCACCTGGCTTTGGCCTTGGTGCAAAGGCCCAGCGCGTCATGTCCGTGCCTCACAGGGTGTGCCGGGGGGTGGTACCTCGCTGCCTCTGCCGCGCTCTCATCACTTGGTGTTTCTAGATCCGCGTCACCTCAGGGCCCACCACGTCTGGGCTCTGCCTACCGGGGTACCCACTGCAAAGCCTGCACCACACAGACCCACAGCCTGGAGGTTGCCGTTTCGCGTTGAAACTTTGCGTTTAGCGTTGTGACCACAAAGGGATTCATTAGGGAGGGACACAGGGTGAGGGGGTGAGGAGCCTGTGGTCTTTGCATTGCTCTGCTCATCACAGCAGCACTTGGCCCGCTCCCCCCCCCCCCCCCCCCCGGGGGGGGGGTTTTCTGCAGAGGAAGCAGACCCTTAACGTAGGTGACCGGAGATTCTCTTTTCTTAGATCTAGCAGCCCATTTTCTGTACTTGGTGTGCTCACTACCACAGAGGGCTCCAGGGCCAGTGAAAGATACATCGGGCACGTGTATTTCCCTGGAGCGTTACCCTTGAGGGTCACATCTCATTTTCCTGTTTTCTTACCTAAACAGAATCACTCCCCCATTTAAACCGAAACCACCATTTGCCTGTGCCGCTCAGAATGCTCCCTAGGTGCAGCACTTCGTGTGCAAATTATAATTCAGAAAAGGCCGCAGTGAACGCCTGCAGCCCATGATGAAACCATACATTGAGATATCAGCCTGTAGAGAAAGAGGGAAAATTACTTTTGCTCCAAAGGTGGTGCATTAAACTCCCTATTTGTACTTATTCCCCCTTGTAGCAACCCCCTGCCCCCCTTCTCCCAATTCAAATTGCCTTACGTGGATTGTACTGGGATTGGTCTTGGAAGGATCTATTTCTGATATTCTTTTGCTCTCCATGGCCCCCCCCCTTTTTTTTTTTGTAGAAGAACCATTTTCATTTTATAGCGATCAAACATCTTATCTGAGTATTTGCCTTGAAGAGCACAATCGACTTCAAGTGGAACATTTTTCTCAAGAAGAACTTAAGAAAAAGGTATTGACCTGTTAACTTTCCTTGCTTTGTTGGTTATTTGTTGTGTCTTGGGCTCCTGATCCTGAGGTGTAAGATTGTGAAAGCCCCTTTCCTCTCCTTTCTTCCCTCTCTCTCGGCCGGTCTTTGTTCCTTTGGTGTATGTTACCTCCCGTGCCCTCCCTCGTGCCTGATACCCTCCTTCTCAGGCTTGAGGCCCGGCCCAGTCTTGATCTCTTCTAGGAAATGCTCTCTATCCCTCCCTCAGGTCATTCTCTTCTCTTCTCAGACCTGACTGCATTCGTGTCATGCTCATAATGACCTGGAATGATCTGGTTACTCATCTGTGACCCCATCAGGTTGTGAGCGGCTCGAAGTTAGTGATTGCATTTTATTTATTTTTCATTTTCCAGTATCTACCACACAGAGTGGGAGTTAATACCTGCTTTTTGAAAGAATAAAGGTCCAGGTTTGCTGAGTAAATCTTTTTTAAAACTAGAAACCAAGTTTCTCAACCTGTTGGTTGTTGGTGTGGTTAGAGTGGTTTAGTGTTTCAAGAGCCTAAGAACCACTGCGAAGAGTAGGAAATGCGAGCTCAGAGGAGACTGATTTATTACAAAATTACCATATATGTATGACAGATTCGGTTTCTGCCTTGGGCTAGCTGACATTCTGGTAGAGTAGTAGACACGTGCACAAGTAATTGCATTGTGGAGGGTGAGGGTCGCTGAGGTAGGCGGGTGTGCAGGGTATAGGTCGCAAAGGCAGCAGAGGAGGAGGGGTTAATTGCCAGGGGGTCGGGGGATCCTCACTTGATCAGAGGAGGCTTTTCGGCAAGTGAGGCCTGAAGTGGGTTTTGAAGGACGAATAGGAGCTTGTCTAGGTGGAGGACTTTTTCAGCAGCAAGAGATGGAGTAGGTGCAAGGCACTAAAAGTAAAAAGTCGAAAGGAGAATTTAAAATTTTTCAGGATTTTGGGAGGAGCGGAGCACGGAGCGCCAAGGCCTTTTAGTTTTGGAAGATAAAACGAGGATCGCCGACAGCACCTGCGGCAGCGTTAAGGCCAGGAACCAGGTCACTCACGGTTGGCACTCGGCAGGTGTTTGCGGAGTCAGAGGGTTTTGTTCTTCTCACTCCCGCCTTGCGGGGTGGGTCCAGTTTGTGTTCATGTTTGGCTGTATTAGACATCTGTGTGTAGTCGGGGTGGGACGTCCCACTTTATCTGAGGGGCTAACGATTACTCTGTTAGGAAGTCTGTGAAATGACTGGCCGGCGGGACTTGAAGCTTGCAGGGAATGGAGGTGGCGTCTGTGAACTGCTTATGTACCTGGTCCAGCAAAGCCCTGTCTGGGGGCTCTGGGGGCTCAGCTCCAGGCCCGCTCTGCCTCTGCGGGGGCAACTGCCCTTCCCCACGCGGCAAGGCACCTTGGCCATCCTCGTATGTCATTTAGGCCCCTGGACACCCCCGGCGGGTGAACCTTGGGCAACGAACTTCTTTGTTCGGTGGCTCCTTGTTGTAAAATAGGGATAGTCATTCTAGCCTGTCCACCTCCTCAGGAGTTTTGTAAGGAATGAATGACTAAAGCTTGCGGGCGTATTTTGGTAGCTGTCGATTGCTTGGTGATGGAAGACGATTATTATTACTGACATCGCTGGGTAGGTATACAAAGAAGAAGGTCGATGCTATGAAAGAAGACTGATGCAGTCTCAGAAATGTCCGTCTCGGGGCTTTTCCTCCAGAGGACCCCAGGTACGAGGCAGAGATCGTATTAGCCGTCGCTAGTGGGGCACGTAGATGGTGCCAACGTCCTCAGTGCACCGTGACCGTGATCACCTTCAATCCCCACTGTAGCCCATTCCACAGATGAGGAAATGGAGGCTTAGTGCAGGATCATTCTGCCTTGAAGCGGTGGCCGTGGGATTAGAACACAGGCATGCTGGTGGTTTTTCACCGTACCCCGCCTAGCCTGAAGTCTGGAACCAGCTGCCTGAGTCTCCATAATTGTGGTTTATGGAGATGCTGGAGAGTCTGCTCAGGAGAAGGTCTGTGTGCAGGGCCCCGGGCTCAGGGGCGCTGAGGTCGGCTTGTGGGTCCCCAGCTCTATCTCTGCTCTTGTCTCTCAGGTTAGTGACCTGATACAGCTGGTGAAGGAACTGTATACAGACAACCAGCACCTGAAGAAAACCATTTTTGATCTCTCCTGCGTGGGTTTCCAGGGGGGTGACGGACCTGAGGCAACAGAGCAATCAGAGGTAAGAAGAAACGTTCGTGTTACGCGCCGACTACAAAACGGTAACCACCCCCTGAATGTCCTCAGACGGCACCTGTCCTGAGGAGGCCCCTGTAGAAGCTGCCTTCGCTGGACGTGGTTTTGAGGGCCCTGCTAGGTCCTCCTCACGTCCAGGTTCTGTCTGCATGGACACGTTGGGCGTATTTTGATACCTTTGACTCCCGAGTCGGGCCCTGGGGTCTGGGCCACGGATGGTGAATCTGGATGGGTGGGATGGCCTCAGAGGGATCCGGAGAGTCGCCGCATCACCCAGGTAATTTGGGTGGCGTAGATGCAGCTTTAATGAATGACTCTGTTAACGTGGAAAAGCACATGTGTAAACACATTTTTCATTTTCTTGGTGTATTAATCTTCTGAATTCTCTGCAACTTGTCACTCGGCCTCTGGACCGGTGGCTCTGACTGGATGTGTCGTCCCTTCGCGCACGTAGCCGGGACTCCTGCGCTCTGCCTTGTACAGGGGACGTGGTGGGGAGCACACAGCCTGTGCCAGCACAGCCCTCGAGCCCGGCTTCCCGGCTGTGGGAATTTTCTGCCGGTGGCATCGGAAAGCCCGGAAGGGCCACGAAAGGTTAAATCACGGTGTCTCTTCGAGGACCGCAGAGAGCGTGTGGTTCGCTGGGCTCGTGTACCCGCAGGGCGAGTGAGAGGCCCACTCTATTAGCTGTCCAGCCCCGTGGAGAGACCGGGGAAGCCTTATCTGGCCTGGTGACATCCGGGCGTCCGATTCTCCATTCTCGGCCTGTGCGTACAGAAGGGGGCCTGAAGTTGTGTCGCTGAGAAAGAGCCTGTCCCTCCCTTTAGCCCCTAATTGGCCTCGCTCCCCCGAGGGAAGAGCCCTGCCCCGGGCGTCTGTGAAGCCTTTTTCAGGGGACCGGGGCTGTACTGGCCACGAGGTGCGGGAGGCCCTTTTGTCTCTGGGTCCCGGGCCCCTCAGTCTTCCTGCTGACGGTTGTCTTGAACTCGGCCTAGCTGGCCAGGTAAAAGGGGGTCTCGTTGCCACATTCCGGGAAAGATCCGTCAGCCTTGAAGCTGTCTCCTCCCGCCTTCAAAGGGGGAGCCGCTCAAAGGTATCTACGTTTGGCTCAGGCCATCTGCTGTCTTTGAGGGAGGGAACGTTATTGATCGTAGTCTCCCGGGCTCCAGATGATTTTGGAAACTAAGAATATCTGCAATCCATTTAGGGAGAAACAAGTCTCTTGGTTTGTTTTCTCCAAGGCAGCATTTTTAATAAGCAGCTCATTCTTCACCCACTTCATTTGAGTCGTAAATGGCGAGTTTGTTTGTTCATTTGCCCTTTGAAAAAAATCTGTTAAATGTCCCATTATGTCCTTTGGAGAACAGAGGCTTTTTCCTCTTCCCACTCTGAGATCTTAATAACCAGCCGATTCGGATTTGAGTCATTTGTCAGATTGCACTTCAGCTTGATGTTCCCTGTGAATACATTTGTCCTGTGTAGCAGTGTTCCATCTTCCCCCAGAATGGGATGGGAGGATCCCAAGATCCGCATGGGAAGGAGGCTGTTCCCACGGTGATCCTGAGCCGAAAGGTTGCGGGCGTGAGGGTGGGCCGGCAGAGAGGGGCCGCTGCCTCTCCCCAGGCCAGTTCCCCGGGGGCGCGTGTGGTTCTGCTCGGAGGGGGACTGGAGACGCCCAGGCTATGCACAGCCTTGTCCCAGCAGCCGGGCTCGCGGAGCAGGGGCTGGGCACCATTCCCGCTGAATGAGAAAGAGTCAGGCGGGGCGGGGGAGGGAGGCGGTGGGAAGCAAATCGCTTTTGTGTTTTTAAAATTCAGTATTTTTCTCCAGTGTTTAATTAACCCACAGCATTGGGTTAAAATAGAGAAAAGAAATTACCCCGATCCTGTCACTTTAAAACACGCATAGTTAGTTAACATTTTGGAATCCTTCCTTCTCTGTTTGTGTGTATGAACATGTACAGGCCCACAACGCATATATGGTTTCGTTTCCTGTTTCTTCCCAATTGCTGTATTCCAACATAGCATCTTATTTTACCTAATGAAGGCACTGAAATTTAACTAAGCCCCTGATTATTGTTGGACATGTAGATGGTTTCTAGAGAGTCACTCTTTTCAATTACCTGATGAGGGTCTTTGGACCCAAATCTCTTTCTGGGTTTAGGATTTTTTTCCCCTGGGACTGTATTGGGTATTACGTATCCCAGATACGTAACTTCTAGGTCAAAAGTACAGATGTAGAAAGATACAGGTATAGAAAAGCATACAGTTTGTTTTCATAGGGGCTCCCCCTGCAACTTTTAATTTGACAAGGGGTCTGAACAGCGGGAGGCCCTTGATACGGTTTGTCGGGTTTGTCCTCAAAACGGATGCCCTGGAATGGGCCCCCTCCAGCTGGCGAAGACCACGCTTACTCCCCGCGTGTGGGCCGTTCGCTTCAAAACCAGCCAAACAAACAAAAGACTGAGGACAGGTGTCCCTTGGTTTTAAAAGTGCCTTAAAATAGTCTCAGATCGGTTTGTTGCTGTCTCTTCATGTTTGTTTACTGGTTACTAATTTATGTGCTTGAGAATTGATGCACAGGAGTGACTGGGGCAGCCGGCAGTCAGGGTGCTGCTGAGCCTGCTTTGTGGGCAAACCCTGAACTGTGTGATGTGTGCCACCGTCCCCTCTGAGGGGCAGGATGTCGGATACGTGCATTAGTGCGCAGAAGGGCTTAGTCTCTATGAGGACTAACATCCCTATTTGCTTACGTCACCATTTATAGAAACGGCTAGAGAACTAAGATCTTTTTTTTAAATTTTTTTCCTCCTGGAGGGCAAACACGGATTGAGGGGCATAATTTAATTGAACGCAGAAATTGGAAGGGCTGTCATTCTGAATCAGAAGTAGGCCTTGTGTGACTCTAGAGGACAGACATGGTACTCCGAAGTGGAAGGTGCTGGTTAAATTCTGCTATTAGTAACAGAATACAATTTCGTTTGTCCGAAGCAGATTTAATTTCATTAAAAGGAGGCGCTTTCTAACAGTCTAATTTCCTAAGTTACTATGAATTTTACATGATGGATAAAGAGCCCTCGGCACGGTGCCTGGCGTGTAGTAGGCACTCAGTAAAACAGTTAATTTAATTAAAACATTTTTATTAAGTTTATTTTGAGAGACAGAGACAGCATGAGCGGGCGACGGGTAGAGAGAGGGGTAGAGAGAGGGGGAGAGAGAGAATCCAAGCAGGCTCCTTACTGTCGGTGCAGAGCCCGACACGGGGCTCAAACTCGTGAAACCGTGAGATCGTGACCCGAGCCGAAACTGAGAGTCGGATGCTAACCACCTGAGCCCCGCAGGCGCCCCAGTTTCGTTTAATTTTTTTAGTAAGTTAGTGGCCGAGTTGGGCCTGCAGCCTTCTTCTGGCTCCTGTTCCGTGTTTTCGTGACACCACGGGCCAGTGCTGCCGAAGTTTACCGCGCCTGTGACTTTCCCGGGGAATCTTGTTGAAGATTCTGGTTCTGTCAGTCTGGCATGGGGCCCGAGAGTCCACATGTGTCATGAGCTTCTGTTGCTCCAAAGGACACCCTTGGGGCAGCAAGACCAGAGGTAATCCCGAATACTTTTTGGTCTCAGCTCTCATTTTGAAAGACTCTGTTCATTCCTTTGCTCTTTCAGCAGGTACTTCATTGTGCACCCGTGTTGTTAGAACTCAACGCAGACGTGGGCCTGCCCCGGCTGCTACGTTGGGCACAGAAGCTGAGGGGCAGGTGCCCCTGGGTGTGGGGAGGACTGCGAAGGAAGAGCACGGTGTGCCGAGGGAGTGAGCGGACAGGGGTCCGGCCTTCTCTTTTGAGGTCGTGGGTAATTCTTCCTGGAGGAGGAAGGAGAGCCCGAAAAGCAGGTCAAGAAAGAGTAACCCAGGAGGTTGGGGCAGAACCAGGATGGTGCAGACGTTACGGAGCGATGCTTTACGGAGGGGTGTCCACTAGGGTCAAGTACTGTCTGAAGACCAGAAAAAAGTGGTGGGAAGTTGTCAGTGAGTCATTCACGTGTGGAGCGAGGGACATTTCTCTCTGTCCACAACATTTAATTTCTTGGCCGTTGCTGGAAATTGAGTTTACTTTTAATTTTGACCGAGTCGGCAGAGGTAAAGAGAAATGAACGTTGATCTTGCTTTCGCTGTATGGGGTAGTGGTGTGGTTGTGGTTCTGGAAATGAAGAATGGCTTCAAGGATTTTGAAATTTCAACTGGGAATGACGTGGGTTAACAGTACTGTGCTTAGCTTAACTTAAGGGGAGACCCTTCCTTTATCCACAGGGTCAGGGATGAGCTTCTCTGTGCCTCTTCCCTGAGCCAGTGTGGGTTCCGTCTCCCGTGTCGGATGGTCTCTGGGGACCTTTCACGTGCAGTAGAGAGTGTCAGCGACAAAAGCCACAGTGCCAGAGGTGGGGATAGACACTTCTTTCAAGAAGCTTGGAGAGGGGCAGGGAACGCTCAGTGACCAGAGCTGTTCGGGAGCAGAGGGAGACTGTTGTTGTTTTGTTTTTTAAAGATGGGAGAGACTTTCCCCCAGAATTTTATCCTGAAAACAATTTAAAAAAAAAAAAATTTTTTTTTAACGTTTATTTATTTTTGAGACAGAGAGAGACAGAGCATGAACGGGGGAGGGGCAGAGAGAGAGGGAGACACAGAACCGGAAGCAGGCTCCAGGCTCTGAGCCATCAGCCCAGAGACCGACGCGGTGCTCGAACTCACGGACCGTGAGATCGTGACCTGAGCTGAAGTCGGACGCTTAACCAACTGAGCCACCCAGGCGCCCCAATCCTGAAAACAATTTAAACACCTCCAAGTGAGGAGAACCTGACGGTGAACACCCACACACTCCCCACCTAGATCCTGCTGTTAACATGTCCCGCCGCATTCACTCCATCTGATCTTTTTGATACATTTTAATGTAAGTTACAAATACCCGTTCCCCTGAAATACTTAAACACGAGAATCTTAACTTCAGTATGTGTTTACAGTTATTTTTCCTTTTAAGGTTACATTTACGTACATTGAAATGTACAAATCGTAAGTCTGTGTTTGCTCAGATGTACAAACGTATGTACCTGTGTAACCCACGCCTCCGCCAGACCCCTCAGCGTCCCTTCTCATCAGTTCTCACTGCTCCCCGCCAGCCATTTTTCCACTTCCGACCCCCATGTGTTAGTTTTGCCTGCGCTAGGCCTTCACAGGAACGGAATCATCAAGTAGACTCTTTTGTGTAAAGCGTCTTGCACTCGGCATTCTGTTTTTTGAGGCTCATCCGTGTTGTTATGTGAACCAACAACACAGTCCTTTTTATTGCTAAGTAGTATTCCATCTCACAGATACATTAAAATTTGTTTCTTTGTTCCGCTGCTGCTGATTTGCATTGTTTTGGTTTGGGGACATTATGATAAAAATTGATCTGAACACTCACGTACAGATCTTGAGGTTTTCACTCTTCTTGATGAATACCTACGAGTAGAATTCCTGGGTCATAGGTTTATTCGTTTTGTAGGAAATTGCCAGTACTTTCTCCACAGTAGTCTAACATCTTCTACTCCCACCAACAAGTTTGAGAGCCCTGGTTGATCTTTATCACTTGAGAGTGTTTTAGTAACGAGGGAAGATGCCAGTAGAGGGAGAGAAGCCCCTGGCCCGCGTGGAGAAACTTGACGCCTTGGTGAATATATTCGTACGCGTCCGGCCTGTTTAATGTTTCGTAGTTTAGGGAGCTCTCATTTGTGAGATCATTGGTTCCGTTTGATCCTGACTGCAGATTTGGCTATGATTAGGTTGAATGTGTTCTGGTCTTGAGAAGGTTTCTAGAAAATGACTTAATGAAGGCAAATTGCTTTGTTTTGTTTGCTTTCTTCCAAAATAAGGGTTTCCTATAAAAGGAAGATCAGAAAAACGTAAGTTGGTCTGGGAAAATTATGGACTGGATGTAGGAATCGCTAAGTAAAACTATAGAGACAGAACCTTAGAAATCTCATGCACAACACGCCCGGCAAGTGACTCAGCAAGCGACACTTGAGTGCAGAACTTACAATTTCATCGGTGAGGAGAGGTTTAGTATAATTTTTGCAACAGCTCTGACTGATTAGCTCCCTGGGTGTGGCCACCTCTCCTCTCCCATTTTGATTTGGTTAATCCAGGTGTCCCAGGACTGGAATTTTCTCTCTTCCGGAGAGCTGAGATCTGGCCGTCTCAGGAACGTCGTACTGCCCGTTCTGGAGAATGCACAGTGCAGAAGCTTTGGGCCTTCCTCCTCTTTAAAGCCTTAGGGATTTATGCTGTCTTTATAAAAGACTGCTCCTCGTCTCCAAAGCATAAAGTTACCGTCAGGCAAGGTCAATACTCATTAGCGATGAGGACTTTTTTGTCAACAGAATGACAGCATTGTTGGGACTGTCCATCTCAGCTCTGTGACAGTCCAGAAGGAGGTTTATGTGCTGGGCTAAATAGGAGACGTGATGCAGAAATCTGGCAGAACATAAATTTCATTTACTGCTTTCTTGCTATTTGATACTTTCAATTCCGTCAATAGCTTTTTTCCTGAACTCTTGTTACTTTTATATAATCTGAAAATGAATTTAGCAACGGCAGGAGTGGCAACAGCACAGCAGACAGCATGCTCGATCTACAGCAGCTCGGGGAGGGCCTGCCAGGGCAGGGGAATGGCTTTCGTCATTTCTCGGGGCCTTTGTCCTGACATTATGCCCGATCCTGGGCAGCTGCGTGTGATTGGCTAGAACCAGCATCTCTAACTTTGGTTAATTTTTATTTCATCGGCTTTGGCATTCGTTTCTGCCTCCTTTTTGGTTTGTTTTTTGTTTTGCATTAAAAAAAAAAAGACATCGCTGACTTATTCATACATATTCATGCTACGCACTTTTTTGGGTTGCGTTTTCACACCATTCCATGCTCCATGTAGCTTCTGGCTAGCAAGGAGGACGAGGACACGACCAGACTTGGAGAGGATGACGAGAATAACTTCCTGAGCGACCAGCTCTCGGAGCAGAGCAACAAGGTAGGAACGTGGCGGTCCACCCCGATTCCGTCCTCCCCTCGCTGTGCCCAAGCCAGTCCTCCAGTTTGGGATGAATCCGTTGGCTTTTCTGTTCCTCGTACCTGTGTCGAGTGTTTGCCGTGTGCCAGTGGAGAGCAAAGACACTGAGTCTCTCTCTTCTCAGACCACACACGGGGCGGAGAGCCCGTCAGGGGACAGGAGGACATACGTAGGGCTGCCAGTAAAAACAGGGTTGTTGTAAGAGAATAACAGGCTTTGGATGTTGGACCTGGTCAGATCCTTAGAGATCTAACCCCGCCCATTTGTTTCGTGCGTTGGAAATCGAGGCCTGTGAGGGGAGGGGGTTTCTCCAGGACACAGCGTCAAGTCAGTGGCAGAGCCGAGGTGAGGGCCCTGTCCCTGGACTGCTGCGAAGTCCCAGATCATGACCGGAGTGTGAGGACTCCCTTCTCGGGGGCCCCCTCCGGTCTCCTGATACGGAACCCAGCTTCGTGTCGTCTGGGCACTGTTGAGAATTTGACTCCTTCCCTGTAGAACGTTCCTCCAGTCACATCCATACTGGGCATTTGGAACAAACATTCTCCCAACTTGAAAGAACCCGAGAGACCAGGGCACAGTGGGAGACAGGAGGCTGGAGGCTTGGCATTTGTGACCTTCAGAGTGTTCGCGTTCTCGTGGTCGTGAATGGGAGACCATTAAGAGGTGGATGGTTTGGGTGAGCAGAGCAGCTCCGAGTGGGTGCCGATTTTAAATCTTGCTGTGTATCTTCATGACCTCCGTTGACCCTTGCTTAACCCCCGAGCCCGAGTTTTTCTCAGGGGAGTTAATACATCCTTGCTGGAGTGTCTGTGATATTTAAATAGAAAGGTGTGTACCAAGTGCTCGGTAAATGCTATCACTCTTTTTATTAGCGTCTCCGAGACCTTTCCTTCTTTGGAAGTTGCTTATTTAGATGGATGTAATAACTGGGTTGGTGGCAAACAAGACCCTATAAATAACGGCTCGTTGGTGTGGGTCTTGTCTTCCATTTAAAAATCTTAATCATTTCACAAGTGTGAGAGAGGGGTGTGATGGCTAGTGTGTATATCACCAGTAATGAAGTCAAGGGGAGTTATTTATAGACGGATAGAAGAGATTTACAGCTTTGGAAAGGGGGAGAAAGAATGCTAATTGCAGCACCTCCAGACATGCCCAGCACAAGCTTTAACTAGATGCGTCCTCGGTACCACTCCTTCGGGGCCCTCGGTGACCCAAGAAGGTGGATCCGTAAATAACATCCTCCTGGGAGTTTAGGAACTCTCTTCTTTTCCTAATGAGACAAATCAAAGTCATGTTAATTAGGATGTATCTGTAAAGAGTGAGGCGCCTTCCTGATAGGTAACGGGGAGGATACACTGCAAGACGTAGATGATAGATGTCCACAAGGTCGTTGATGGCACGGGCTCCCTACCCTTCCTAGGAAGAACTTGCTAGGAGCTGGCCAGGGGGCGGGGGGACACATGCCTGGTGGGCAGGACGCGGCCCTTCCTCTCATTCTTTTTCTCGTGGTCACCCCGGGGAAGTGGCAGTGTTCTCCCCATTTTGTGGATGAGGGAACCGACTTCTTTTGTGGGATGAGGGAACAAACTTCTTTTGTGGAGAAGTGACGTAGACCTGTCCGTGCTCTTGTGGGAGCCCCTCCGCCGCAAGGCACGTGTGTGGACCTTCGAGCCTGAGCCCGCTCCGTGCCCTCTCCTGCTTTCCTTCTCCCTCTGGCTGGCTTGCACTGCTGATGCGCTCTCTGCCTCCGTCCTCTCTCTCTCCTGCACGCACCCCCTCACTTTCTTCCCAGGTCCGTATTTTGACCAGATACTCTGATTTGCAGGTTGTGGAGGATTATTCCAAAGGAGGTCGCAAAAATGGATATTTGAGGCACACGGATTCCAATATTCTAGATTCCGACGGCGCCCACAAGCCTGGCTGCCCCGGAGACCGGAGTCTAGAAGAAGGCGAACTCATGAACTTGCTTGCCCCGTTTTTCAGTGAGAAGGCCACGTTGTTACTGGAATCCAGGTAGACATGGGGCCCCGGTAGTGGTTTCTTTCTCGGGTGTGAGGGGAGAACAAACTCATTTTGCTAAATGGATTTAGATGGCGGTGCTGTGTAATTTAGCCGAGAGAGCCACCGAAATGTCTTGGAAGGAATCGTGCCAGTCAAGCAATTAAGTAATTAGGCTGCACGCTAGTGGCTGGGAGGGGACGTCGGCAAAGCCTCGTGCAAGCCCAGTATAGAGAGTGAAAGCGAGCTTTCCTCTGGAATCGGTCCTGGGAGCCCCGGGAAGGGCTGTGTCTGGCTGTCAGCGAGAGGAATCAGCCCTACCGGAGTCTCTTCCGGTTTCTGCAGCAGCTTAAAAACTGCCATTGTAGTCGTGACTCGCGGTTTTATGTGGAGCTCGAACTGAAATTCTCTTCTCCTCATATCTGCCGGCGGTCATCCTGTGTGAGGAAATACCTCGGGGTGTTTGCCTTAAAACGAAAAAGGAGAAACGTTCCGCACGTTCGTGTTTTTAAAATTAACCTTTGGGAGCAGATTGTCCCCCTCCCCGCTTCCCATTCTTCCGAGTCCGTCGTGACAGCTGCTTGGGCTTTGGGGCCAGAAGGAGCCGCGCTTTCCTCTCTCAGGGCCCCGGCCTCTCCGGCCACTTCCTCGGGAGCCGCGAGGAGGAAGAAAACACCGTTTAAGGAAAATGGCAGGCGGGTGGTGTGTGTTCAGTGAAAGTGTTGCACTCTCCTCCAGTGTAGACAGAGAAACGGAGCCGCTAACTCCTGCCCGTGACTCTTGGCAAGAGCCAGGAACCCCACTGTCTCTCCTGTCGGTGGACTGAGCCTCATCGGCGTTTCTGTAGCTAAAATAGGACTGGAGCATCCTGTCAGTGTAAGCTCAGGCAGGCTGCCCCTTCCCCAGTCCCTGGCATCCGTCCAGCATTTTCCTAGCGCGCATCCTCTTGGGGGCACATGTCTAGTGCCCCTCCTGGCTGATTGTCACAGGGAGTTAGGTGCCCGTGGTTGACGCTTGAGAGTTGGAGGATTTTCTCCACGTCGGGGTCCCACACGTCACATCAGAGCTCGAAGATGCAGCTCTCCTTCCGGGGAGCGCCTAGGGATGTGCCTGGGTCATGTGAGCGGGGGGACGGGGGACGAAGGGGGAAGAACAACGGGCCGTGGTGGGCATGTGGGCAGGTGGGCTCCCTGCTGGTGGGCGGGAGCTTCTTAGGCCCAACTGAGAGCACAGGGGCTCTCAGCCTTCCGGTCTTTCAGCGGAAGCCCCCAAATTATATTCTAAGTCTCCTGATTTTTGAAAACGCAAACCTAGTTACGTTTTTCCAGGAAGCATTTTCTGGGCCAACGCCCTGCCTGCCAGGGGGCAAGCTTGTGACAATCCGTGGTTCCGTTACCTGTGCCCTGCAGGTGACTGTTCTGTAGGCTTTCGGGCCGCGCTGGCCACTTGTAGTGTCAGAAAAGGCTTTCTTACACCAGCCTGGATCTTCCGTCTTGTTCTCCGGACAGCTGTCCTTCATGGTGCACCGCTGAGGCCCGTGACAGTGGACTCGTGGCTCCGAGGGCCCTCCTGCAGGCCCGACCGTGGTCGGCACCCCCGTCCGGCACGCACACCGGGCATCACGTGCCCGGTCGCGTTGCACCCTCACGCCGGCCTTGCATGCCGCTGGCGTGGCGGTAAACACGGGAGCCGACCTCTGGGGACCTGACTTTCCCTTAACAAGTAAGTGCTAGGAGCTGTTGGTGAATTTTCTGGGATAACCAGGATTTTGATCGGTCAGGGAAACACCAGCCTTCTGCTTAGGAGTTCCCTTTGGGTCCAGGCCGCCACCGTCTGTCACCTGGACTCCGGCAGCACGACCTCCTCTACTGTCCGTTTGCCACAGAGAGGCTGCCGTGATTTTTTTTTTTTTTTTGGCCAAAGTGACCTTTTTGTTTTTATCTAATTTAATTTAATTTAATTTAATTTAATTTAATTTAATTTAAAAGAGACAGCAAGCAAGCAGGGGAGGGGCAGAGAGGGAGGGAGAGAGAGAATCCCAAGCAGACTCCACGCTGTCAGTGCAGAGCCTGATACAGGGCTCGAACTCCCCAGGCGTCAGATCATGCATGACCTAAGCTGAAGTCAAGACTTGGACGCTTAACGGACTGAGCCATCCAGGCGCCCCGTGCCACAGTGATCATTCCGTTCCATGCTTGAGACCCTCCAGCGTATTTCCATTGCCCTTACAGTAAGATCAGAGCTTCCTGACCTGGCTCCCGCCTACTTCTCTGTCCTTATCACTTCCCCGTCTTGCTCACCGAGCTCCGGCCATGTAGACCTCCTCTCTGCTCCTCAGGCATCCTGGCTGGTTCTCACCTCAAGGCCTTTGCAGTGGCCGTTCCCTCTAGCTGGAGGGCTTTTTTCCTAGGTGTATGTGTGACTGGTGGGGTCTCGGCCGGACATCAGCTCTGTTGCTGACCACGAACGGGAAACCTTGCTTCTACACATGGTCTCAGGACCTTCTCCCTCCTTCGCTTCCCTCCCTCAGTTCATAGTACTTATTATTGCTCTACCTGGTCTTATTTAGTTATCGACGTATGTCTGAATATCTGTCTGTCTTCTTAATGAAATGGGAGCCCCTCGATTCCTTTTCACTATGCACGCCTGCTGCCTTACATGGCAGTTGGGAGGTGCTCCATAAAATATTTCAGTGAGTGCAGATGATCAAAAAATTAGAAAATTAGAAAGAGGGTAGTGATTCTTTGGAGTCCGAAAGATCCGGGTTCCGGTCTTTGTTCTGCCCCTTTGCTAAGGGATGCTGAATCTTTACGAGCCCGTTTCTTCATGTGTAACATGGGGTTAGCATTGCCTCACCTCCTCGTCTTATGGTGACAACTAAATGTAGTCAGTGTGGGGCACCTGGGGGGCTCAGTCGGTTAAGCGTTTTGATGCCGGCTCAGGTTGTGATCTCGCGGTTTTGGGGATCGAGCCCCACGTCGGGCTCCAAGCTGCTAGCTCAGAGCCTGCCACCCACTTGGAATTCTCCCTCTCCCTCCCTCTCTCTGCCC
Organism: Panthera uncia; assembly: GCF_023721935.1. Lineage (NCBI taxonomy): Eukaryota > Metazoa > Chordata > Mammalia > Carnivora > Felidae > Panthera > Panthera uncia. Next base: position 77,502,380 of record NC_064807.1, on the reverse strand, counting down.
TTTCCCTGCTCACGCTCTCAAGTAAATGAACTTAAAAAACTATGAATGTAGTCAGTGTATTTAAAGGATCTGACACACTTAAGCGCTTCACGAACGTCTGTTCGTCTCCCTTTACACCTTTTCTCTGTGGCAGAGATTCTCAGGAAGGGTGTATCAACAATGTTTGGGCCTCTGGCGAGACTCTCGACTGAACCATTAAAAAGGTCCTGATCACAGCGATGGCTTAATGAATCCGTTGCTCAGATTCCTGGCAAAGTAACACTTGAAATGTTTTATTTAACAGCAACCCCACTTTAGTATATTGTAATGGCCTCTTTCGCCACCTCTTACTACCCATTTGTAAAGTCTTTTCCCTGGGCTTCACTGTGTGTTGTTTGTGGTGAGTAACAGGGCTCCTTTGGCTAGCTGAATAGCGATTGTCATTATTTTTAATCTATATTAAGGGAAAGAGAGGAAAGGAAAATTTAGTTTAACGTGCTTAAAGTACCAGAAATATTTTTAAAGTCTGGATTTACTAAATTTTAAGATGGGTTGTGTAGTCTAGATGATTCCATATTAGGAGTGAAAAATGCACCATACATTTTAATTTTGTTTTGTAAGCTATTTGATTTTTTACCCTGCTTCGTCGTGCTGTGGCTGTGTGATTTGAATGGAATCGCCTCTGCCCCAGAGCTAGACGATGGGAATCCAGACAGCAGTAGGGCCTCCCCCTGCCGGTAGAGGGCTCAGCAGGGAAGGTGAGACCAGGGCTCATGCCAGAGTGGCGGCAGGGACACTGGGAGGGGGACGGCCAGGGAGCCGTCTGTAGAGGCTGGAGGGATTGCAGAGAGAAGAGAGAGGGCGCAACACCGATGAGGGCCTCTTCCATCCCCTGTCACTACCACTACCGATTGATTGCCCCCACCTCTCCTCCTGGTAACCCTTTCCTGGAAGTTAACAACAGCTCTCCCACTGGCCTCTCCTTTCCTTGCCCGCTCTGTTGCCTTTTTTCTTCTTTTTCTGCCTCAGTCTCCTGGTTTCTTCTTTCTTAAATGAGTCACTTTTTCACCTTAAATGAGTAGCTTTTTCTCCTTTATGTTTTAGATGACTTACACATACTTATTTAAATTTTTTTTAATGTTTATCCATTTTTTGAGAGAGAGGGAGTGCTTGAGCGGGGAGGGGCAGAGAGAGAGGGAGACACAGAATCCGAAGCAGGCTCCAGGCTCCGAGCTGTCAGCACAGAGCCCCACGCGGGGCTTGAACTCATCAGCTGTGAGATCATGACCTGAGCCGAAGTCAGATGGTTAACTGGCTGAGCCACCCAGGCGCCCCTATACATAGTTATTTTAAAATCTTCAGGTTGCTTTATTGATATTATTTTCTTGAGTGTGAACTGTGATCTGTTGGGTTGTGGCCTGTTTGTCTGGACTGTGCTTGGTTTGCCCGTGTAGACAGCCGGTTCCGTCCCCCGCGCTTCGTCTTCCCCCTGTGGGGCGCTGCAGTCACCTCTGCTTGGCCCTCTGGCTCCTGAAATCTCCATGGTTTTCTCCACCATGTGTGGTTCTCCTCCTCAGTTTCTGACCTTCAGATAAATTGTACCTTGTTTTTGAGGCCTATAGTGCACCTTATAATATGTTTTTGTTAGGTATTTTTTGCTGTCACTTAAGTGTGTTTTGAGCAGGGTGGGTGGGTTTCCTGAATGTACTCACTCCTCCCCCTTGACAGAAGTCTCTCCGTTCATTCTTTCCACAGCAGCTAGAATCACCCCTGCAAAGCACACGAGTGACCGGGCACTCTGCCACAGAGCCTTGCAGTGGCTCTCCTTTGCTGTCACGCCTCAGTTCCCCCCTCCTGGCTTTCAGCTTCACCCCCTTACCCTCCAGCATGTCTCATCTGTGTTCCCCTTGTTTGCCTGGCCTAGAATGTCCCATTTCCCTTTGCCCTGGACACCCTGGGAACGTGGCTCCGTAACCCATTAAAAGTTGTGCAGGGCCCACGTTTGCTTTTTTACCCCATGGAGCAATGATTTGTTGACATACCTGTCGCCAACCCAGGCTAAGGCCTTGCAGGCAGTTTTGCACCCTCAGTGCCTGTCCCAGGGCCTAGCACAAGAAACACCCACAGGGATTCTTCTTGAACTGCTCTGCAGCCTTTTACATGCTGGCTTTGTTTGAGTTCCTGGGACAACAGAGCCTGAAGTAAGGATTCGGGTACAAGTGGCTTCTTGGGAATATGACTCCAGGGAGCAGAGTGAGTAAGATAGGAATAGAGGCAAAGCCAGTAAGGGTTCCTGACTGATCTGGTTGGTGCCATGGGTGGCCGCAGCGTTGTCTCTCCAGACATTGGAAGATGGGGACGTTTCCCCAGTAGCTCTCTTCCCCCGCTGCTTGAGGGTTCCCCTCCACATGTAAACTGGTTCTCACTTCCCACTGCCCTGCCGGGGGATCAGGGAGCCCTGGAAAAGCTCCAGTGCAGCAGAGAAAGGCCAGGAGCGCTTGAGGAGGGACTGTCTGTGTCTCCAGGTGCCGTCCACACAGCATCCACGCGGACTGAGCTGGGGTCCACGGGAGCCTGGGGCATGTGGCCAGGGGCACGAAAGGACCTGCTACCTATACACCCTCTCGTTTAATCCTCATCGCTGTCCTGTGGCGGGGGAGCCTGACCTTCCAAAGAGTCGCTGAGTTAGAACTTGAAGCCATTTTCGTGTGATTTCAAAGCCACTGCTCTTCCTATTATGAGTGGTTCACAGCATCCCTTCATTCAGCACCTATTTCCAGAGCACTGACTGTGTACCGTGATGGGCCTGCTCACTGATGGGTCCACGAGGTTGGCTGGATCCACCGCAGCCATATTTGCCCCTGGATGTAGGAATGGAGCTGGGGGCGGGCGGACCTTTCACTTGTCAACAACACTTGATGACCCTGTTTGCTCCTTTGTAGGCCCAGCTTGCGTCTCTTAGAGCCACGTGGCCCCTCACCTGTATATACGTGTGTTAAATCAATTCTCCTCCTCTTATCCATGAAATAGACAAGGTAGTACCCACCTTGTGTGGTCACATGAGGTGACCTGGGATAAAATCTTTGGTGTGGGTCCCGGCACTTGTCGGGCGGTCAGTGTGCTTAGTTTAAGCAGGCTTTAGGCCAGTTGGGAAAACTTGGGATACTGGGTAGGGCACAAGAAAACCGAGTTCTTCTATTTCCTTCCCTTTTGGAAAAACAGGCCTGACCTTCTGAAAGTGCTGTGTGAACTACTTCTGGGACGAATATGCTTGGCAGAGCAGGGAGTTTCTGCAGAACGCCTTGACGGTAAAACTGAGACGTCACTCAGGCAAATGGTTGTACAGCTGAGAGGTGAACTCGGACATTTCACCCGACCCAACTCGTTGTCCAAGTCCCACGATGAACTGAAGTCGCCTCGGACGGCCCGGCTAGAAATGGCAGGTGAAGCATCCAAGCCGGAACTGAAAGATGCCTCCGTGCAGACCGTGACCGTGGAGGGTGACACGCTCGGATTCCAGCAGGAGGGCAAGAGAGAGGCTTGGGAAGAGAAGCCACCGGATGCCGTGCTCCACATGGAGGGTCAGCCGGAGAACTTGTGCACGATGTCAGGGAGGCACGTCACCCCCCTTGCCTTCCCCGGTGGGACCCACAAAGTAAGCTTGTTTGTATATTATTTATTAATTCCTTCTTTTATACAGAGGTAAGACTTCAAAACTCACCTCTGATCCCACTTGATTTATATAAAATCCAGTATCTCCCTCTACCTGTACTTAGTCTGGCCTCTACCTTGAGGTGTGTGTTTTGTCTTAACCTTCCCCCCAGCCCAGTCTTATTTATCTCTATAGCGTGACATTTATGCGGTTTCCTTATAGAATCATATTTATGTATCTGTTTGTGTAGCTTTTTCTTTCATGCCGTGTACCAGGAACATCTTTCCTGGTAATGGCTTTGTAGAATTCCATCGTGGGGAATGTGCCAGAAATTGTATGACTTCCACCTCCAGGTGGACACTTACTTTTGTAGGTTGCAGCGAAATTGTGATGACTTGAGTCGGGCCGAGTCGGGCCGAGAACCTAGGTTTTCTCCTACGCAGACTTTCTGGTGGAGAGGTACTTTTCTGTGAGCTTTGTCTACATTCTCGTATCCTTACAACACCTGTCAGAGCTGAGGAAGCCGGATTTTGAATGCTCGCAGGTAGCCAGCAGTTAAAGGGTGGAGCTGGGACAGCCATGCCCTTTCCCAGGCTGGCCCCCAGCTCCTGCTGGCCCAAAGTGGTAGGGTCCGGTTTTGTTGGGTTGAGTGCATTTTGCTTCGGTCAAGATGCTGTCTCTATGCTTCTCCTCAAATACCATCACAGATGCCAGATTATTAAAAGCCAGGCTCTCTTGGCAGTGTTCGATTGGACCTTTTACTCAAATCCTCCTGGGCCGAGGGGTTGGGGTTGGTTGGTCCCCGCAGCAGGGAGATGTGAGTGTTCTGGTGGAGAAGTAGGTCATGTTTCTAATAGAGCTCCAGCGATGGCTGTTGGTGTTCTTGTTTCTGATGGGTGTTTTGTATCTGAGAAATCAGCTGTACACACTGCTTCATAGCATCAGAATGGAGAATTAAGTTTATTTTCTGACCACTAAATTACTGCTTTTGTGCATACCAAAGGGAGTTAGATATATCATTAGCAAAATTGCTTTTGATTGTTTTAAATTATGCACCAAAACTGTAATTTCTAGAAAAGGGTTTTCTAAAGATATCAGTAAAGACAAAAAAAAAAAAAAAAAAAAGACACTGCCATTATATTAACGGTACTCCAGATGCAAATTTGTGCAATTTGGCTGGGATAGAAATGCTCTCATCTGCCCCCAGCCCTGTTAGTTTGTACCTGTGTATTAGGAAAGCTAGCTGTTTTTTTTTTTTCTCCCAGTTTATGTGGGGGATAGCCTCCTTTGTGTAGGAAAATTGCAAAATCGAATGAACTTATTAATTTCCCTGAATGTATTTAAAAACTATTTATTTTTTAGTTTGGAGTTCTCCTTCTTGCTCGTGTCTTCAAAAGGAAGGCAACTGTGTTTATTTTTTAGTGTCTTCTGTTTATGCCAAGATTGTTTGTGCTAGATCATCACATTTAATCTTCTCAGGAAGCAGATGAGGTAGGTAGGTATTCCCTACCTTTTACACATGAAAAATACAAGCTCGGAAAGGCTCAGAAAATGGTCCAGAGCGAGTCGGCTGTTAGGAGGAAGAGTAGGGCCGGAGGCCGGAGGCCAGCTTCAGAGGCAGACAGGGATATTCTACACAAACCTTTCCCAGGAAGGGAGGAACCCTTTTGTCACCATTCCAGACGTACCTGGGATTGCTTCAGGCCTGACCGCTCACCTTTCTCAGTGGCTCGGATGGGACGGGTGTGACCTGGAACCTGAGGCTGGCGCAGTGGCGACTTGAGGGAGTGCGTGGCGAGCGCCGGCTAGTGCCTCGTACGTGGCCGTGTGTGTGCAGGTCAAGTGCGGTGTGTGAGCCTTCCTGGCCCGCTTCCACCGGCAAGTGAGGAGTCCCGTCATGACATCTTTAATAAGGTGGTAGGTGGGACTCCGCTCAGCGTCCATAAGGTAGCATTTTGTGCGGTGTTATTTTAGAACCCGCGTTAGGTTGACTGACGGCAGTCTTCCAGCCTGAAATTGGCTTGGCATTTGTGTACTTGCAGATATCTTTTCTCCTGCCATATGACACACAGATTTGGATCTAAGAATAAAGATTGGTGGAGACTGAGGACCAAGCAATTGACTGTTATTTTCCAGTCCTCTCTGATGAGGCATGCACTTCCTCCCAGCTGGTCCCCTTCACCACCTCAGACTGTTCTTGTCCTTGAACCTGTTCTCTTCCCTCGAATTTCAGGACAGAGAGTGTCTCACTTTCCTTAACTGAGCAGCAGAGGCTGAAGAGCCGTTGCGAGGTCCACATCTCTAACCTTCTCGTCGTATGGCCTCGGACGGGTTGTTTGACATCTCGGTTCTTGGTCTGGAAAATAGGCCTGCTAATTTCTGTTATCCTGCGAGCTCTGGGAATGCAGTTTGCCTGAGGACTGTGGGAGAACGTGCTTGAAAGCATCATACATCCTAGAACGTGCAAGCAGGGCTCCTGCCTCCCTTTTCCTTCTTGGGAGACCTTGCTGATTTCATCATTCAGGGTCCCAAGTATTTCCTGTTTTCCTCCCAGGTTCCTTCTCTTCCACTTAAAAAAATTAAAAAGGATAATAGCTTCATTGAGGTATAATCCACATATTATACAGTTTATCCATTTAAAGTATATAGTGCAGTGGTTTGTTTTGTTTTTGTACACACAGAGAGTTGTGGAACCATTACCGTAATAAGTTTTAGAACATGTTCATTATCCAGAAAAGAAACCCTGACCCATTAGTGGTCACTTGCCATTTCCCCCCGTCTGCCCTAGCTGTAGGCAACTGCTAATCTGCTTTCTGTCTTTCTATGTTTGCCTATTCTGGATATTCATATGAATGCACTCATACGGTGTGTGATGTTTGGCGACTGCTTCCACTCAGCGTAATGTTTTCAAGGTGCATCCGTGCTGTAGTCTCTGTTAGTACTTCATTTCTTTTTATTGCCAGATGATAGTCCATTGTATGGATGTAGCACATTTAATTTATGCATTCGTCAGTTGATGGTCATTTGACCTGTTTCCACTTTTCAGGTATTATGAATAACGTCGCTGCGAACGTTCATGTACTACAGGTTTTTGTGTGGACGTGTGTTTTCATTTCTCCTGGGTGAATACCTAGGAGTGGAATTGCTGGGTCAGGTAGTAACTCTATGTTTAACCTTTTTTTTTTTCTTTTTGAATTTTTTAAAAAATACTTATTTATTTTTGAGAGAGAGACAGAGTGAGCCTAGGGGAGGGGCAGAGAGAGAGGGAGACACGGAATCCGAAGCAGGCTCCGGGCTCCGAGCTGTCAGCACAGAGCCCGACGTGGGGCTCGAACCCACAAACCGTGAGATCATGACCTGAGCTGAAGTTGGACGCTTAACCACCTGGGCCATCCGGCAGCCCTCTGTTTAACCTTTTGAGAAGCCACCAAACTGTTTTCTAAAGCGGCTGCTCCTAGTTTACGTTTTCACCAGAAACATGATAGTTCCAGTGTTTCCACGTCCTTGCCAACACTTGTTATTATTTTGATTATAAGCTGTCCTGATGGGTTGGGAGTGGCAGTATTTCACGGTGATTTGATTTACATTTCCCCGATGATTAATGATATCGAACGTCTTTTCATGTGTTTTTGGCCATAACTCCATCTCCTTTTGAGAAATGTCTGCCAGATCCTTTGCCCATCTTTTAATTGAGTTATTTGTGTTTTTTGTCATTGAATTGTAAGAGTAGTCCGTATATTCTAGATTTGGTCCCTTTCCCCAGCTTTTGAATATATTTAAAATTCTCCACACTCAAAAGGCACCCCCATTTGGCCTCTTAAATTATTTTTTGTATGTTACTTCCACGAATAGTTGAGTACCTACCGTGTTCTTGTGGTGAAGGCTGTGGATAGAGCATGACCAAGAAATGCGGAGTTCCTGAGCGCTGGAGCTTGTAGGCCAGGGCAGAAGACAGACGAGTAATTAATTGCACAGGCAGTGTACCGCCCAGTGTAGGGGGCGGTGTGCGTCCTTAACAGAGAGACCTGACCTGGTCTTGGAAGTCAAGGCCCATTCTCCCGAGGGCGCTCTGAGTCCTAATGTTGTATTGGGATTACGCGAGGGGTGGGGGTCGGCAAGAAAGAGTGTTGTAGACACAGGAGGCGGTGTTGGCCAAGGCCCTGGGCTGGAAAGAACGCAGACACCGAGGAACTGATAGAAGGTGAGTGTGTGGGCGTAGGGAAGCAGGAGAGGGGCAGTGACTCTGCGTGGAGGCTGTGGTGAGGATTTTGACCTTTGTCATAAGGGAGCAGGGAAGCATTACAACAGTTTTAAGCAGAGGCCAGGAATGGTAGGTTTGCCTTGCCTGCCGCAGTGGGGAGAGTGGACTCGAAAGACCAGGGCTGGATGGGGGAGGGCGCTCAGGAGGGGGTTGCCGTGGCTAGGTGAGCACCAGCAGCGTCTTGGGGCTGGTGGGGGGCGAGGAGAGCCGAAAGACCTCAGAGACGACTCGGGGGCAGGGATCCGTGGAGCCCGGCGAGTGGGGTGCGTGGGTGATGAGCGTAAAGGGCAGTCTGATAAGGACTCGCGGGTTTGGGACACACGGTGAGGGGACGGTAGCGTGATTCACCGAGAGTGTTGAGGCGGCGTGGCTTTGGGGCAGGGGCAGGGGCTGGGGTGGCGCGAGCGAGGGGCTGAGGGCTGGGCTGGCCAGTGGAAATGAAGGTGCCCGAGCCAGGCGGGTGGGGAGATCTGAGCCCGCCTGGGCGGTAGCCGCGGGGTCAGTGACTCGGTAGCCAGGGAGAACTTCGGTGGGAGGTGGTTCTGGTGGCCTCGCAGGGGCGGGAGGCAGGTTGGCTTAGACCGAGGGGTGGGGCGGGGGGAGGAAATAGAGAAGGAGCAAGAAGGTGCTCCTCAGAAGATCGTGTTGAGGACAGGACTGCCGTGTATTGAGCATCTGCCGTGCCCGGAGACGGTGGGCCAGGGCCAAGCAGGTGTCGACGAGGAAAAGCTTGGTGGCGGCCAGTCGGACGAAGAACCTGCCAAGACACTAATTCTGCAGACCGGGAGATAAACTTAGATGCCACTGTAGGAACCGGAAGTGTGGACGGCCGGCTTGAATCCTGTTGTACGAGGTCGGCCTGAGGACGTGTTGCCTGCGTGACCAGAGGACGTATATTCATTGTCCTTTTCGTGTGTCTCTTCAGGATGCCAAGAAGTCCCGCTTGCCCATCCTGGTAAAAGCGTCCCGGTCATTGGGAAATGTGAACCGGCTCCCCGCCACGCAGGAGCTGGTGACCCAGCTGCAGGGCCAGGTCCTGGAGCTGCAGGGGGAGCGGAAGGGGCTTAAAGTCCGCAACAGGCAACTTCGGCAAAAGTTAATTCTGGCTGAAGCGATGACGGAGGGGAGGCCAGCGCCAGACAAAACTCTCCTGAAAGGTAAGCACCGGGAGAAATGTGTTCTCCGTGCGCGAGACAAACGACCCGATAGAGCTGCTCGAAACGTCAGCCTTGTTGTGCAGAGCTGCGGTAAGCTTGAGTATAGATTTTATGAATTACAGTGATTAATCTTGACTCTTGACAAACACACAATCAAAGGAACACAATAAGGGAAATGAATCTATTGTTTTCATTTATTCTGGAGTCCGCGTGAAGGGGACTTGTAAGCGCTCGCGGGTCTTGTGAGGTCACCGCTGCCTTCACTTGGGGTGGTCTGCGGGTACCCCGGCTGTGGGATGATTTCAATCTGGGTTTTTGTGTGTTTTTTTTTTTTTTTTTCTGGCTTTGTCTGTGGAAGCCTCAGGCATATGGGTAAGTCACGTGTGTAAGCGAGAGTCCTCGTGGTGGGGTTTTCTAGAATGTCCAGGCTACATCACTTTGGGTTCCTGAGGGCTAATTCCCAGCCCTGTTGGCCTTACGTCTTCCTCTGGAAGTGACCTGCCTCCCCACCCACTTTGAATCTGCTGTTTCTGCACTCGTGGGAGCCCCCAAAATGGAGGGCCCCTGGGTTAAGATGTGTCCAGGTTAGACTGCATAGACTCGGAGGGAGCGTGTGAGATAGCGTCCCCTCGGCCGGAACAGTGACAGTGGTTTGGGGCCACCACCCCTTCGAGAGTCTGAAGAAAGCTGCCAGCCGTTACCAGAGAGCAGTGTAGGTGAGCACACAGGTAGTGTCGTACCTCGTTTTCAGAGGGTTCGTGAGTCCGCAAAAGCCCACGTGCACTCCTGATTTTGAACTTCTGCTGCAAGCAAATGATAGCAACACCCAGTACCAAGCAGTCTTTGATTTATCTATTCAAAAAGCAGTGGTTACATCCCCCTGTGTGCCCGGCACCGTTGTGGGCCCTGGGGAGATCGTGAACAAAACAGGTGACCTAAGTGTGTGGACAGCTTCCCTTCCTGTTGTGGGGAGGAAGACAATAAGCCGATAAGTGGACAAGCTGTATGTGAGATCGCAGGTGCTGTGGGGAGAGAGAGAAGGCAGGGTCAAGGGCATGGGTAACGTGGAATGGGGTAGAGTTTGCTACCACACATGGTATGAGCCTCCCTGATGAGGGGACATTTGAGTGGAAAACGGGAGGAAATGAGTGGAATCGTCAGTCAGCTTGGAAAGTGCGTTTTTGGGACAAGGAGCAAGGGCGCAGGCCCTGACGTTGCTTTGAATTTGGGCAGTCGGTTGAGTAAGAAGGCCAATTATGTGGCTGGAGTGGAGTGAGAAAGAGGAAGAGGGAAAGAGGTCAGGGAGGCCCCAGGAGGTCGTTCTAGGGCTTTGTCTTTTGCCCAGTTAAGACGGGAAACTGCTGGAGGGTTTGGAGCGGCAGAGTCACATGACCCGACTGCAGCTTTATAGCCGGGCTGGCAAACTGCGGCCTCTGGGCCATCCATGCTCGCTGCCTGCCTTTAAGTTTTACCGGAACACAGGAACATTCCTCCGCATCCTGTCTGTGACTGCTTTTGCGCTCGATAGCAGAGTTGAGTGGTTGTGATGGAGGCCGTGTGGCTCACAGAGGCTAAAATATTCTGTATTTGGCCCTTTGAGAGAAGCGGGCCGACCTGTGCTTTAAAGGATCACTGGTAACGTGAGCCATCAAATGATGGAGTTGTCTTGCACTGAGGTGGGGAAGGCCGCAGGAGAGGCAGGCGGAGGCGGGCACTGGGTGTCCGGTTTTGGTCTGACTTGAGATGCCTGTTGACCATCCCCGTGGAGATGCCAGGTTGGCACTCGGGAGATGCAGGAGTCTGGAGTCGAGGGGCTGGATCTGGGCTGGGCCTTTGAACTTAGCAAATGCCAACCTGTTGCTGGTCTTTGGAGCTCTGAGGCTTGGAGGGCTGCTGAGCAGACCCTGGAACTGAGACTGGACTGTAGTGGGTGGAGCCCGGACGGAGAAGGAGCAGCCAGAGAGGCAGGGAGGGAGCCACGAAAGGGTGCCATCCAGAAGCAGAGTGAAGAGCAGGCTCACTGTGCCAAACATTGTCAATAAGTAAGGCAAAGATGGCGGAGTGGCCTCGGGATTAAGGAACAGGAAGCCCTCACTAGTGACCCTGAAGGGAGCTGTGTCCCTGGCGTGGCCGGGCCTGCCTGCCACAGGTTCCAGAGAGCCACTGGAGGAGAGGAACTGAGATGGCAAGAAGAGACGGCTGTGAGGGATTTTTACCGTAAGGCGGTGTGGACAGGCAGGGCAGTTAGGAGCCGCGTTGTCAGGGAGTCTCAAGGGATTCGGTGGATGGGGACGGTGGGGACTGCGGCAAGGTGGGTAGTCACGGCTACGGCCTGGCAGCGTGAGCCGCAGAGCTGGAGTGTTCAGGGAAGAGATCATGATCTGGAAGGGTCCGCGAAGAGTGAAGGCACCTAGGCTCTTCCAGGTCTGTGATAACAGGGGTATGTGGGAAGGAAACGTCCAGTCCTGGGGGCGCTGCGGGAGAGGCAGTGTCGGGGCGCCGTCCAGGTCCTTGGAGCGAGGGGCAAGGTGCATGTTCAGGGAGGAGATTGAGGTTATTCGGGATTTTGCCATCGAGGAGTTTGCTTTCTGGGGTGGGAGACTGCATCCGGTTAGGGGATGGCCAGGGTGGTTCAGGGCTGGGCCGTGACCGGGAGTCTTGGGCTTCCTGTGTCAGTGATGAGAGAAGCGCCTGTTGTTTATTCGGCCTCACTGCCCACTTTAAATGCAAGATTAATTGATTCTTCTTCACAGTCCTCGAGGCAGGAATAGTCATTATCCCCGTTTGTCTGTCGTTGAGGCCACAGTTTCAGAGATGAAGTGACTTGGCTACAGTCATACTGCCACTAACTTCCGGCGGTAGATTTGCACCAGCCTGCCTGATTTCGAAGCCTGTGCCCTTCACTGCTTCATAAAGCCTCGTGTCTGATACCTCGCGTATGGATTTTCTGATGATCTGTAGCGTATGGTGTTTTCCATTTATGTTTAGGTTCTCGGGTTCACCTTAGTGGAGGTTTCAAGATAATTGGGGCTTTGGCATACTGCTCTTTCCTTCCCCCCTCCTTTCCCACTTGGTTTCCTTCCTTCCATCCAGACATCCATCCAGACATCCATCCATCCAGACATCCATCCATCCATCCAGACATCCATCCATCCATCCAGACATCATTCATGCATTCCCTGAGCACCTGCTGTGTGCCAGCCTCGTGCACTGGGTGTAGGAGACAGACAGAGACAGAGAGACAGAGGAATGAGATAGTCTCAGTGCCTTCTGAGAACTCCCTGTCCAGTGGGAAGGGGGCAGATAATTAAACACATCAGTGTGGGGCAGAAGCGGGGGGCACTTCAGGGAGGAAAGATTTGCACGGCAAAGGTGACTCAGCCCAACAGAGGCCCTGGCACTTTGCCCGGAGCTTGCCGTATGCACTTACCAATGTTTTTGTTTCTTGCTGAGACACCAGGGCGCCTCAACCAGGTGCTGCTCTCGCGGTTTCCCAGGAGACCCCCGAGGCCTCTCTCTTCCAGGGGAAAAGTGGGCATGAGTCTATAGAATTCATTTTCTCACTCGTAGTTTTCTGAGAGCCTAGACTTAAACCATTTCAGACAAGCTGCAGTATATTTATGCTTTTTATGTCCTGTTATGGCAGCTCGATAGATTAATTTTATCTTATAAATTGCATTTTGCCTCCCCAGTGTTTTTATTTTCCCCGTTGTATCTTTGTGTTCTTCTCAGTTGCTTGGCTAAGTTTCAAGTCTACGGTTTTATTTATTTTTCCTTCTCTTCACGAACGCCTGTAGCCCAGCCCCTTGTGGGAGCAGCCTACCAGGACAGCCCAGGAGAGCAGAAAGGAATTAGAACCATGGCCTGTGTCTGGAGAGACAAGGAAGGGGACAGTTATCAGCACACCAGCCACGAGACCGGTCGGAATTCAGCCTCTGTGTGTGTCGAACAGCTTCCGTGTGCCAGGCACTCCTTGGGGTCTTGTATAGAAAAAATTGTCACTAAGCCCTGCAACAGGCTTCTTAGGACATCATCATTATTCCCACTTCACACGTGAGGAAGCTGAGGTTTTTAGAAAGAATTGATCCAGGTCACCCAGCTGGTAAGCGGATAGACGAGCGGAGGTCTGGTAGACTGTGTGTCCGAGCTTACCAGTCTGTCTGCCACGCTTTCCTCCCAGGCCGTGGACTGGGTCCTGGCGGGCATGGTACGTGCTCTCAGGGACCTCACAGCCCAGCAGGCAGGCAGGTCTCTGTGTGGTGCTGGCTGGGTTAGGTTAGGTGTGCCCCACCGGCCTCCGGCTGCCCAGGAGGGGGGTAAGAGGTGAGCCCGAGCTGACTCCTGGTTTGTGGGGTTTGTCAGGCAGGCTGGTGGGAAAGGTACAGAGACATGAGTGAGGTCCCAGGCAAGTCACATCTATTTCTTCTTGGCAGTATAAAGTATTCTAAGCATACAGAGAATCACAAAGGGTGATAAAAGAATATTCATGTTCCCATTCATCCAGAATGAATAAATGCTTACATTTTTTCTTTTTACCTTACATCCATTCCCCTCTGCCTTTGTTAAAAAAAGGAGTCACCTTTCATCTGGACCTAATTCACTCCATAAGAAATAATTATCTTCAGGAATCCTAAATTTGTCATGGGGCGGCTATGAGAACACCGTCTCTGGGGAAGTACTGAGTTACGATGTCCGCTTCCCCGAGGCCTCCAGTCAGTGCACTGAATACCTGGTCACATGCTTCTGAAGGTTGTGGGCTTTGAGGAGAACACCACTCTACCAGGCAGTAAAGTACTCTTAGCTGAATTGTAGAAAGTTCCAGAGCTGCAGTATTTCCTCTAACACAAATAAGTGGTCCTGGAGACATCTTTTGAGTTCTTGGTCACAGCCAGTTGGTTACTAAAGGCTTCGTGTCGAACTGGCACTTTCCTTTTCCCTCCCAAATCCCCATCATTGGTGACCTTCTTTCCTTTTTCTGAATGTGCTTCTAGAACTTTGCATGTGCTGTTGCCCCTGCCTGAATTTCCCCCCTTCAGTTGAGGCCTAGCCGAGGCCCCTGTCTTTTAGGTCTCGGCTTAGGTGTCATTTTCCAGGGAAGGCCTTCCTGAATCCCTCAGTTATTTAGACACTCCTGTTGGCCTCCCAGGTTTTGGTCTGATTCCACAGATGTTATTGGCCTTCACACTGAGGGTTGAGGATTGCCCCTCCCCGCTCGTGCACCCCTGCTACGGGAGACTCCAGGCGTGGGAGGGGTAGACACATCAGGAGGCGGCATTCAGAGCTGGAGGCAGGTGGCCAGGCTTTGAAGGAGGGGCTGTGCTGCTTACTCGCCCTGACCCTGGGGCAGGTTCTTACCTCTCTAACTAAACCTCGAGTTCCTCTTCTGTAAAATGGGGATACTGGTGACGCCTCGCTGGACTGTCGTGAAGACTAAACGGATATCGCAGGCGAGGTGCTTGGCGCTCGGCGGTAGGCCAGGTCCTGGCATAGTTACGTGTCCCGAGGCCTTTCTGAATGTGCTTCTAGAATTTTCTAGAGCCTTCAGGCTCACACCACATACTACAGCTTGTGATCCTCCCTGTCCCACACCCGCCGTGCAGTGATTTCTGATGAAATATCTGCCTTTGGCCCTTCATCGAGGGCTGCTGGGCCGCGAGTGGCAAAGCCACGCTGCAGAGCCCACGCTGGGCCGCGAGACGTGCTGGATACCGGCCTTGGCACTGGGCCACCGCCTCCTCGCTGCTGCTGAACACCAGGTGCTGTGGATTGGGGGCGCTTCCAGAGTCGAAGTTACGAATGCCGAGCGTGTGAGTGTGAGACTGGTCGCGCCGTAGGGTCAAATCCTCCAGTGGAGGGTAAGTGTTGTCTGAGTGGGCACACCGTCCCCACCATCCAGAGATGCACGTGCCCCTAAACGTCAGAGCCGGCCGCGGTCTGCACCACGGCAGGACATTTGTGTGGGTCTTACGTTTGTCTCTGCCTCATGATTACTTAATGAAAATCATCAAAACTGATCATTATTCCCCTGAGTGAACATTGCTGCTTGCCATGAGATTCCGCTGTCATGAGGTTGTTATGGCAGAGATACTTCCTTGACTTGGAAGGTGATCTGCTGGGGAAAAGGCCTGCCGAGATGTCTCGCTCTGTCTCTGTCTCTTACACCCATTCAGCCGGCGGTTACTTACTGAGTCCCTTGTCTGCCCCAGGCGCCGGGCCAGGCCCTGGATTGCAGAAGGACATGCCTGCACGTGAGAGAGCGCGGGGACTGGCGACTGTCACACATTTTGTGCAGTAGAAATGCTGTGCGGGGAATGCTTCCTTTAGGTCATGGAGCAGCTGCTTTCTAAAATAAAAAGAGTTATTTTATGGTATTTGCATCGTGAACAGAGAGATAAGAAGGGGCTTACAGCCACGAGGAACAGTTGCGGAACCCAGAAATTGGAATATACAGTCTGCCGAGGGTTCTGGTGCGCTTTTCCTTCTGAGGGCTCCCCCAGGCCCTGCCGTCCAACCCGCACGGCTGCTTAGGCAGCGCTTCCCCTGGTCCTCAGCCCCGGCTCGCGGGCCTCCCGCCTCCTGCCATCAGCATCCTCTTCCATCTTCAGACAGTTTCAGGGAAGCAAAGACTGTCAGCATTAGCTGGGCTCCTTTACCACTGCGAGCCAGATGCTTTTTGCAGAGCTGTTGTGCCATGTGATCCTAAGAACACAGCAAACACAACCCTTCACAGTAAGCGATGTTCTTTCCATGCAGCGCGTGAAGCGACTGAGGCTCAGAGAGGTTAAGGAACTTGCCTAAGGTCCCGCAGCTAGTAAGTGGCACAGCCAGAGTGGGAAACCAGATCTGTTGGATTTTGAAGATGGGTTTTTCTCCTGTATTCTGCTGCCTCCTAAGTATTCAGCAACCCTTCTATCAAGCTGAGGCTTCCCCAGACATGGGGTAGTGTGGTATGTGATTAAGGACAGGAGCTCTGGACTTGGGCCTGAGCTTGAAGCCTCATAACAGGCACCCTAGGCATCTTTTTTGGGGAAACTGAGGCTCTGGGACGTTAGATTACTTGCCTAAGGCGATGGAGTCAGCAGGTGGCAAAGCTGGGTGTGAGCCCCCTGCTCTTTGGTTTCAGAGCTCCGCATTCTTTCTCCAGCACCGCCCCAGTGCTTAGACAAGTTTGGCCGCACGTCTGGGGATTTAAACTAGCTGTCAGGAAATATTTCCCGGCAGGGTCGTGCATCAGTGAAACGGCTCACTGCGGGGGACATTGTGGCACCTCCTGGAAACTGTTAGACGTGGAAATGAAAAGAAGGCTCCCATCAGGGATGGGTTTTAGAATTGCTGCTCTTAGTGGTACTTCACGCACTCCCCGATATCTCTCAGGCCTGCACTGAGTTCTGGTCTGGGCTAAGGACTGTACCAGGCACTGGGAACGTGAAGGTGAAAGGCAAGCCCCTCCTGGGAAGGAGGGAGAGAGGAATCCAAATAAACAATTGCTAGGTAGATAAATAAGCAAGCCGATGTAGTTCCTCTGGCAGCATCCTGCACATGGAATGTTTGTCCCGGGCAAGACACATAAGGGGCCGTGGAAGCACAGAAAGGAGGCACTGTTGTGCACAGTTTGAAGATGGGCTTGCAGAAGGAGAATTAGATCTGGATGTTGGAGGGTGAGTAGGAGTTTGTTGAGTAGGTGTAGAGGACCGGGCATATTCCAGGCAGAGGGAACAGCACGTGCAAAAGCATGGGGGCACAAAATAGCCTGGTGTGTGCAGGGAATTCTGGCTAATTTAGTAGGGCATCTCCATAGGTGGTGTGAGGGGATATTCCTGGGAAGCCTGCCCAGAACTAGATCGTGGAGGGTCTCAGATGCTGTAAGAGGGCGTTTGGGTTTGATCCTCAGGATAGTGGGGTTATCGATGGATTTTCGGTGGGTGTTGGTGGTTATCATGGCCAAGCTCACTTTTCAGACTAGTTACTCTGAGGAAGAGGGTAAGAGGAAGGACTAGGGTCAGAGAGGCTTGTTAGGCTGTGGCCGCACAGGGCCGGGGGGGTGGCTTTCGGCAGAGGAGGTACTGATATACGCATGTCTGATTTGCAGACTCTGAAATTTACCAGCCCGATGGCCTTGCCGTCTTGCCAACGTGCAATGAGAATCCTTCTGAAGATTTTCCGGGCCCGACCTCAGTAGCTACTTACTTGAGTCAGCTTCCCACTAAAGTCAGCGTGATTGGGACCCACCAGTCGGAGAACGTTGACACCTCGGGTGATGCAGAAAACTTAAAACAGAAAATCTGTGACTTGGAAACTGAGCTCGAGGGCTACCGGAATTTCTTATTTCAGCTTCAAAAGCACTCCCAGTGCAGTGAGGCCATTATCACAGTTTTGTGTGGGACAGGAGAAGCGGCCCAGGATGCCTTGAACAAGCCCAAGGGTAGTGCCGACGAAGAAGAAATGACCTTTTCAAGTTTGCAGCAGGTTCGGTATGTGAAACACATGAAGATCCTTCATCAGCTGGCTCCAGAGGTGACCGACGGTGGGCTGCTGGAGGGCCTCAGACGGCAGCTGGTGGATCAGGAGTGTCAGCTGCAGAAGGAGCAGAACTTGAACGTGGAACTTTTCAGTGAAATCCGTAACCTGCAGAATAGGTTCAGAGATCTCTCCCCCTCCAGGTACATCCCACCTCTGCTTCTTCCACGGTGGCAACCTGCAGTTCCCCCACGTTGCCTCTAGGTCGGAGCCTGTGAGCGAGGGGGGGGGGGATGCTGCTCGGTGGGTTGTGGTTGTGGGTTGTGTGCTGGGCAAGGCTCGATGGTGGGTTTAGGGCAGGTGGGCCCGATGAGAGGTGAACGCGAGGCCACAGGGAGCGGTGGCTGTACAATTCTTGTGTTGTGTCTTCCGGAATTGGCAGAACAGATTTTGCCCTCCTCAGGCTGGGAACAGGGTGAAGGTATTATGCCAGCCACTCGGGGAATCCTGGTACATTTGCCGAACGGCAGTGTTTCCTCCTGGACCCCGTTATTGGCTTTTACTGCGGGGTTGAAACTGATGTCCTAGCTGGGGTAGGAAGGATATAAATATTTCCCGTATCTTTACCCTTTAAGGTCATCTTAGAGAAATAAGCCTGTGTTGAAAGAGAAGAATTCTTACGTCATGTTTTACGGGCATAGATAGGTACTGTTTTGCTTTATGAGATGTGACAAAAAAGCGATCAGTTGCAAAGTTGACCTTCATTCGTCACTAATTTGAGACAGACACATTATTCTAAATTGTCAGGAGCCAGAGCGAAGTTTTTCGAGCCTTCGCAAACAGCAGGCTGGGAGGAAGCTTGCATTTTATTGAAAGACAGTAGTGTCAGATGCCCGGGTAGGCACTTTTCTTATTTAATCCTCAGCATCGCCCGGAAAGGTGGTGTTCCTAAATATGGATGAGGAAGTGGAGCCTCGAAGAGGCCTCCCTGACCGAGCAGATGGCCCAAGGAGATGGGTGGTGTTGCTCAGAGCTGTTGCCAGTGCGCGAGCCCGCAGTGTCCTGCCTGAGCACCCCCCCCCCCCCGCCCCGTGTTCTTCCTCACCCGCGAGGCCTGCCCCACCTTCAAGGCTGACGTCACATGGTCTGTACGTGCACGCTCACCACCAAAGGCGGTCAGCAGCCCCACGTACTGCCCTCATTTCAGGAAAAGGGGGACACGTTGAACTGAAGGGTCAGCATCTTTGCCGAGCCACACTGGGGCCGAGTTACTGTGGCCACGCCGTATATGAGCCACGTTTTGCTTAACTTGGGTTTTTCTCCGTGCCTTGGAGTACTGGTGGGCTCACACGGGGGAAGACAGATCCGGCGTCAGGAGAGGTCGTATCGTGCGATGCAGCATGGGCTTTGAAGGCGGGCTGTTTGAGTCTGAAACCTTCCCCATTTAACTTCGCGATCTCGGAGTCCGTTTCCTCACGGTAGACGAGGAGGTTCATACATTTGTTGAAAGATTGGGAGGAACGGTTAACTTATAAAAAACACCTAATGCAGTGACCGGCAGATCATAGACCCTCCATAAATGGTAGTTAGGATAATGATTACCCCCTGACCTTTGGAGAGGAGAGAGTCCCGATTTTGTTTTCCTGTGTCAACAGTTTCTTTTTTCTTCTTCATGGGAATTTGTGGCGGGTCCTCTGACCCTTGGAGCACTTGTTTCTATAATTCAGAATAATATTTTTGAGGAGTTTATGGAAACTAAATGTTCTCCCGAGTTCTTGCCAGTCTGTACTGTAATTGGGGGCTTTATAAGGTTGAAAATAGCGCAGGAGAACCTTTGTTCCAGCGTTTGTGGGTTGTTTTGAAATCGAAGGAGTGACCTTACATACTTCCAATTTTTCTAGAAGTATATATACTTGTACAGCTGCAGGCTTTAAAAAATTGTGCTCTGTCATTTTTCCAATTAGTGTTAAGGTCACAAAAATGCAATTCTGAAATGGTACAAGCGTTTTCTCCCCCCTCTTTTATCAGATACGATTCATTAGTTCAGTCCCAAGCCAGGGAGCTCTCCCTTCAAAGACAGCAGATTAAGGACAGCCATGGCATCTGTGTCATTTACCGTCGACATATGAACACCGTGATTAAGGCATTTGAGGAGTTGCTACAGGCCAGCGACGTGGATCGCTACGTGGCGGAGGGCTTCCAGGAGCAGCTGAATCAGTGTGCCGAGCTACTCGAGAAACTGGAAAAGCTGTTCCTCGACGGTAAGTAGGGCAGGGGCTTGCGAGTCTTAAGACACAGCATTTATCGGTCTAAGACTTCTTGGCAGTACTTAGCTCTGCTCTGATGAGGTGACAGTGGAGCCACACTGGCTGCTGTCCCTTCCGGTGACTGCTTCTAGTGGCTGGTGGTCCTCACTGCTCCAGACCCGGGGTCCGGCTGGGGAGGGACACCCCTCCAGTGCCCGCCACATGGCTGCTCCAGATTTTCAAGAGAAGATGGGAATCGGGATTTTTTTTTTTTTTCGAGGGGGAGGAGGGTAAGAACTCTTGAGTTTTAAATGTTGGCAACAACAGACAAAACAAGCAAACAAAAAAACCCCAAACATTTATCAGTTAAAAAAAAATCTATTCAAGGGTCAGAGGTGGTTTAGAGCAAGGATGAAAGAAAGCCTCTGCTAAACAGTCACTATGTGCTAGGCACTTAAATAGGGGCTGTTGCATTTAAGTAAAAAAATAATCATTTGCAATTCTTTTGAGACTAGAACGAGAATTCTCTTATACTCTATACCCAGCTTCATCAGTTTTGCCGTATTCGCTCTGTCGTTTTCTCTCTCTGTGTGTATTCAGATCTTCCTCGATTTGTGATGGGGTCGCATCCCGGCAGACTCATCACGAGTTAAAAGTATCATAAGCCAAGAACGCATATAACACCCCAACCTCCCAACACCATCGCTTAGCCCAGCCCAGCTGAAGCGTGCTCAGAACACCTACAGTAGCCCACTGTTGGGCCCTGTCCCCTCGCGCGGAGCCCATTTTATAGTGAGGTGTCGAGTACCTCGTGTTGTATGCCGAACGCCCTGCTGAAAGTGAGAATCAGAATGTCTGTGTCGGTCCAGAATGGTTGTATCAGTTATTTCCTCTCGTGATGATGGGGCTGACTGGGAACCACAGCTCACCGTCTCTGCCTGGAGCCAGGAGGGAGGATCGTGCCGCCTGTCCCCGGCTCGGGAAAAGATCAAAATTCAGCATCTGCAGCACAGTCCTTACTGGGTGCCTGTTGCTTTCACACCGTCCTGAAGTCAAGACCTGTAAGCTGAACCATCATAAGTCAGGGACCACCTGTGTTGGCACGTATATACACGCATACGTATGCATATATGTGCGCACATACATTATTATTATTGTTATTTTCTAAGACTTTACGTTATGTTATTTTAAAATGGGCTTCACACCCAGCACGGAGCCCGATATGGGGCTTGAGCCCAAGGTTCTGAGATCAAGACCTGAGCTGAGATCAAGAGTCGGACGCTTAACCGACTGAGCCACCCAGGTGTCCCCCCCCGCCCCCCACTGTTTTTTAAGATTTTATTTTTAAGTAATCTCTGCACCCAACGTGGGGCTCAAACTCACAACCCCGAGATCAAGAGTTGCACACTCCACCGACTGAGCCAGCCAGGCACCCCACATTATTATGATTATGATTGTTATCTTCTCCTAACCCTCTGAGGATGGATTGATGGTGTCCTGTCCTTTCCCCCTAGATGTGTCAGTGTGTGGCCCCTCACACTGGAGACACTCTCTTAGCCAAAACACCGCTGCTAAATTCATGACACAGTATCATCGTCTCATATACAGCCTATACTAAAATTTCGCTAATTGATTTCAATAATGTCTTTTAGGAATTTTATTCCTGATTCTGTTCCAGGACCCACTCCCTATGTTACATCAAGTTGTCTGTCTCTCTGGTTTCCTTTAATCGGGGGTAGTCGTTCACCCTTTGTCTTTCATGACACGGACCTATTTGAAGAGTTCAGGCCAGTGCCCCAGTTTGGGATTATCTGTTTCTTTAGGATTAAGTTAGGAAAATTAGATGAGATTATGTGATTTGGGGAAGAATACGATGTTAAGTATTGTGTTCTCATGGTATTGTGTTCACGAGGCCGCATGCCGTTAGTTTGTCCCGTTTTTGGCGAAAATAACTTTGACCGTTTGGTTGAGCTGATAGGCGTCAGGTTTCTCCACTCTAAATGACAACATTTCCCTGTGTCATATAGAAGCAATTAGTGGGAGGTACTTTGTAACCTTGTAAATACTTGGCTCCTCTTCAAATTTGTACTCGAGGTTTGCACAACGTTTCTTGCCTCTGTTATTAATTAATGACTATGATGGTGGCCACCTGGTGGGTTTTTTTTTTTCCCTAATGTCGTTATTCTGTCTTCATTTCTTGTTAGATGGCGTCTGTAGAAGGATAAACTCTTCCTTTACCTGCCCTTTTTTATTCCTAGATTTGTTGTTTATTAGCAGTGTGGACTTAGTTTAGGTTCTTATTTTATTCAGGGGACTATTACTCATTCTGTCATTCATGCCGATGCTCAAATTGTTCCTCATTTGGCAAGTGGCAATTCCTTTTGACAGGTCTCCATCTTTTGGAGGAGCTTCCTTCTGTACATCTGTGCATCCTGGCACAAAAAAAGATGTTCCAGCCCCATTGATACTGTCCCTGCCCCTGAATCAGCCATTTCTCCAAGTAGCCCTGGTTCATCTTAAAGGAGAATGCTATGTAAAAACTATGATTTGGAGGGAGCGCCTGGGTGGCTCAGTCGGTTGAGCGTCCGACTTCGGCTCAGGTCATGATCTCGTGGCCCGTGAGTTCGAGCCCCGCGTCAGGCTGCGTGCTGACAGCTCAGATTCTGTGTCTCCCTCTCTCTCTGCCTCTCCCCCGCTCATGCTGTCTCTCTCTCTGTCAAAAATAAATAAACATTAAAAAACAACAGCTATGATTTGGGGCTGTGTAGGTTCATTGCTACTAGGGGATCATTGTTTCTAGACCCTTTAGCAGGCGGGACTAGAATATAGCTCACATGCGTACACGTGCATATATATAACAATATGTAATTTATTTTAAAAATCGTTATTTCACAGTGGGGCCTCCAATGCCAGTCCAGCCCACCGTGCCCTTTATTGCTGCTTCCACTTCTGTATTTGTGTTTCCTGTCTCCAACAGTGAGAATCCTGGCTCTCACATCAGTATATCCGCTCCTTTGCTTAGTCCTGTAAGACACACAGATAGTTCCAGAATTGCCCCATTCTTAGCACTGTGAGAAGCAAACCTACTAAGAGATCAGTTCTTTTAGTTTTTAGGCTAAGGGTATGTAGTCAGGTATTAAATTGAAAAGTTATTGGATTTCATTCTTTATGCAGTGTTGTTAGGATATTCATGTGAAATATAATTAGATTTATTTGTTTCCATTTGTGCTCAATTTTAGGGTTAGGGTTCCCCTCCCGTTTTTACTGATTTCATTTTATGTTTCGAATATGAAAAATATTAAGGTGGTTCTCAAGCTAAAACTTTCTCCATTGAAATTGCCTCTATGAAGTCATTATTTTTGTCCCTCTCCTTTATATCCATGAGTATGACTTTCTAGTTCCCCTTTCTCAAACCTTCGGGAACTGGGCTTTTAGGCATCCCAGCCTCTCCACGGAATGGGCATGTGCCTGAGACACTAACACCTTCCACTTTGCTAAATCCGGTGATCGCTTTTGGGTGGCACCTCACCCAAACTCACAGCAGTATTTTTTGGATGTGGCCCGTCCCTCCCTCCTGGGGGAAATCCTTTCCTCCCTGGGCTTCTAGGAGGACACCACCCAGAGCCAGTTCTCCTCCCACCCCACTGGCCGCACCTTGGAGGTTCTGCCTTCAACATGTACTGCAAATCTGACCGATCTCCCCTTCCTCATTGCTGCTGCGGCTCCAGTGGATTATTCCAGGCCTGGCCTCCCCGGCCTTCCGGCCTCCACCTGTGTCCTGCCACGGTCCATTTCCGTACAAGAGACAGAGTGATCTTTTCAAAATGTAATCAGGTCCTGTTCCTTCTGCTCAAAATCAAAGGCTTTCCTATGTGAGTTGTAACAGTTAAATAATGAGCATGAAGCCTTGACTCAGCGCTGGGTACATGGCTCCTATGCACTCCGTGCTTGCTAATAGCTATACCTGTTGTGAGCAGGGGGCTTACTCCTCAGAACAACCTGTTTTACTTGAGGAACTTAGCCTTACAGAGGAAAGTCAGTTGCTCAAAGTTATAACTGACTTGGTGAAACCAAGATTTGACCTTAGTTCTTCTGTCTTCGTACATACAAAACAGATGACTCACGAGGGTCCACCTATATTCAACTTAATTTCAAGATAGAACGTGGGATAGTTTGGGTTTCTGGGTCTAGAGAGCTTTTCCTGATTTTTTTTACAGAACCTAACAGCTCAGGCCTGTTGCACATTGATTGTCCTAGGACCAGCTCCCCAGGACCCTGAGGGCCAGGACACAGGAGCAGTTGACTTTTCCCAGCTTTGTGAAACCCACTTTCTTCTGACTAAGGGTTTCCAAATAAGCTAGTTTCCATTGTATTATTGGAGAAATAACTGGGTCCTCAAGATAGAGCTGTATCTTCCAGGCCCGAGGCGTTTTTCTGTTTGTCTCTCTTCTTCCTGCAAGCCCTCAACCGGCCTGAGGAGGTGGGAAGCCTGGGAAGCCGAGAAAGACTGCCTCTGGCACCAGCTGCCCTCCCTCACTCATCCAGCCGCCCCCCTTGATTTATTTTTTAGTTATTTACCTTGACAAGCCCAAGGAGATCTCACTTCTTGTTTCTTGCTGGTTCTGGAAGTAGAAAGCACTTCAGGCTTAGCAGACAACACAAACACAGAACTTTATTTTCTTGTATACAAAAGGCGTAAAAGTCTCAGGTACCTCTCTCTAACTTCCTTTCTTAGTAAAATGTAACCAAGGTGGGTCTTTCTTGGATGCTATCCGAGGGGTCTGGCTCCTGCATTATGAAAGGAGCTTATTGTAAAGTAGTTTTATATTTGAGGTAATTGCATGGCATGAGTTCCTAAAAATTTTAAATATAACTTTTTTTTTATTAATACAAAGCAGTACTTGTTTATGGTAGAATAACAGATAAGCAAATACTCCTATAATTGCATTATTTATACAGCAAAAATGAACGCCCTGGAATTTATACTTTCAGTTCTGTTTTATACGTATATGTATTTTTTGTGGAACTAGAACTCTTTGCAGCCTTTCCCTCTGTCCAGTTGTAGATAATAAATCTTAACCTACATTGTAAGTTTTAGTGACGGCAGAGCATTCTTTTGTATGAATGTCCCGTAATTCACTTAATCATTTCCCGTTAGGTGGACATTTAGATTGTTTCCAGTTTGGGGCTATTGAAAGAACACCATGCCGGAATCTTTGTATATATCCCTGCTTTCCTTTAACAATATTTAGTTGGTAGGATGATGGTGTGGTTTCTCACTCCTTGTAAGGATGAGAGCCGGGTGTGTTTTCTAGCTTCACAAGCTAGGGATTTCACTAGGGGTCCAGAACCCTGCAAGATTTCTCTGCCTCTGTGCATTTTTCTGAGATGAGGATCTGCAAATTTCAGATTCTAAAAGTGGGTTGGGAGCCAAAGTAGATGGAGAACTGGGGTTGCAGTCCCAGGTTTTCCACTGTGTCCTCGCCCAGAGTGCCCCCCAAGGCCAGTAGCGTAAATGAGGAGGACGGCGTTGTCGCCAGGAATGTCTGAGTAAGCACTGGGGAAGATGGTAGGAGATGGTGAGGTAGCCTCTTTCCTCCAGCAGCTCACCAGGTTTGTCAGGGTTTAGCCACGTGAATAGAAGGCAACCGCTGGGGTCCTTTCTCTTGACTCTCCTCTGCCTGCAGGAAGAACCTAAACTGTTCATTACTTTCAAGGCCTCCCACCGTCTGCCTCGTCTAGCCCACTACCATCTCGGTGGTGGTGGTGATGATGATGATGATGATGGGGAAGCCATGAGGAAGGCTGGTCTTTAGCAGCTGCATGTTGTATGCTAGGCATTGTTCTCAGCCTAGGAGAAGGTACGGTTCATCACCTTCATTTAAAATTGTTTTAATGTTTATTTTTGAGAGAGAGACAGAGAGCAAGCAGGGGAGGGGCAGAGAGAGAGGGAGACACAGAATCCGAAGCAGGCTCCGGGCTCTGAGCCGTCAGCACAGAGCCCGACGCGGGGCTCGAACTCACAGACTGCGAGATCATGACCTGAGCCGAAGTCGGACGCTTAACTGACTGAACCACCCAGGCGCCCCCATCATCTTCATTTAAGAAACAAGGAACAGAGAAGTTAACATACTGGCTCAGGACTGCACTAGGTGTAGCAGGGTCTGGATTTGAGCCCGGGCAGTTTGCTTCCACAGCCTGACCTCCTGACCGCCATGATGTGGTACTTCCCACACTCTTGTCACTTCGGGTGTCTGGTCTGTACCTCTGTGCTGTGGGCCTTGCTTGCAACTCCCCACTTCTGGGACTTTGTTCAAACCACTCCCTTTGCTAGCAGGCTTTCACTGTCTCTTCCCTTCTAGAAAGCTTCTAGGAAGCTTTCTTTGTTCACCCCAGGTGGAAGCAAAACTGTTTGGTTTTTTATTCTGGGTTGTTCGTAGATTGCACATGACAATTACGTCCGGCCTTGTGAAGGACACTCTGCCAGGGTGGACAGAACAGACCCTTTGGAGCCAGACAGACTTGAGTTCAAATCTCAGCTTTATGGTTCTCTTATCCCTTTCATGGTCAGATTTCCTCTGTGGGGGAGTACTACCTGTCTTGCGCAGTTATTTCTGAGGATTAAATGAGATTATTTCAAGTGTCTGGTATCCTGCCTGACCAATCTTGGGAGCTCAGGAGGTGACAGCAGTGATTTCTCGTGAGCATATTTTATTTCTTGACAGCATAAACTCCTGGAAGATGGGGACCTCGTCTTGTCCCAGCCTTCCAAACTAGGCCGGGGCCATACATGTGGTGCCCAGTCAGGATTTGCGGGCAATACTGCTAGTTTTGTGTGGTTTGGATCTTACGCTGGGGCTCCCTTCCATTCTGTGTCTGACTCTGTCTGACCCGCATAGTAGGGGCCTGGAGGGAGAGGTATCTCTGAGCTCGGAAGGGAAGTCTTCCAGGAGGAAGGGGTATTGGAGGGGTATTCCGTATTGGAAGGATTCATAGTTGATGGGGAGAGGTATTTTGGGAGCCGTAATGGGCATGCGGGGTCGAGTTAGCATGGTGAACCAGGCTCTCCAGTAAAATGGAACATTCTTCCTCCTAAGTAGCCCTGGGATCTGCCCTCCACGTAGCGCCTTAGCTGCTTCCTATCTGCATACAGCAGTCCTTTCCTGCCTCAAATATCTGTCTGTCGTTACCTCCTCTAAATTTGCCCCGATGGTCCAGGCTGGGTCACGTTCATTTCTTCTGTGCGCCCTCCCGTGGTATCCCGTGCTGTCCCTTGTCACAGCTCAGTAGTGTAATTGTCTTTTGGGTCTCTTGTCCCCACTCAGCTGTGAACTCATTGAGGGTCGGGTGGCCCCTCAGTCACCTCTGTATCCTCAGTGTCCAGCACGGGCACCGGGGGGAGAGTGTAAGCACGTTATACAAATTACTGGCGGACGGAAAGGAAGAAACATTTGGGCCGTGGAGGAGATGCCAGGCTATGATATTTGAACCGGGTTCTCTACGACCGATGGACTTTGAGCAAAGGCGTCCTGTTTCAAAAGAGGCCTCTCAAATGGAGGCAGCATACTCGATGGACCGGTGCAGGGAGGAGGGTGGGTCGGCCAGTCCTGCAGGTCCTGCGTGATAATTCTCGTGTTCACATGTGGAGCGGGTGACTAGACGCGTTTTTATTTGACAAGGTGAGGCCCCCGCCACGACCCAGCTTTTAGGCGTAGCGGTAAGATTTGCCTGAAAGATGGAAGCGGTGCCTTCATGCCACGCTCCCTAAGCTGTTGGAACAGCCGGACAGATGCTACCTGTCACCCGTGTGGAGCGGTTTCCACCGCGAAGTTCACCGCACCACTCGTAATGACGTCCCTGTGACTCCCACGCTAACCATTTGTCGTTTGGTTTTAAAGAACTCTGTTGTGGCTGGGGAATGGGCAGGATACAGTTGTTGAGTCCTTACAGACTCCTCGAAGGACGTCCTGTTTGAAGACAGAGAAACTCGTGCTTTGGGTGGTCTCAGGACACTTCCTTCTGTGGTCGTGGATTTTATTAAGGAATTGAGGAGAGGTGTTTTTTTGTTGTTGTTGTTTTTGTTTTTGTTTTTTTTTTGTTTTTTTGATAGTTACAAGATGAATTTTTGGTCGGAAGTCCCAGAGTGCTTAAAGCCTGCCCCCGACCAGTGGTACCCTGCCCTGTGCGGTTTCTGAGGCGTGTGTCTGTGCTCCTGGAGGGCGATTGCACGGTGAGGCAGGCTGTGGTGCTATCGTGTGCTAGGCTGGTACGTGTAGACTGCTGGGCCCCTTGGAGGGCCGGGCTGGGCAGATGGGCCATCCTCAGGGTTTTAGGGCCAGAATCTTACCGGCTGAATGTTGGTAAGCAGCCCTGTGCAGGTGCGAGATGGAAAATGCCGAGTTGTTCTTCTAACAGCACTTGTCGCTGCCCGTTTACGGGGGTCTTGCCGCCTGGGACTGCAAGTCAGCGTCTTGGAAATAGACCCAGTCAAATGGATATTTCCCCTCTTGCCCAGGAATGTAGAAGACAGAAAGGTGGAACCCGTCCACTGTGGTAGGGGCCTGTCAACCTCTCTCTGCCTTTTGGGGAGCCACAGTGTCACTGCATTTTTGATCAGGATGTAACCAAGAGGATCAAGACCTAGTTTTGTGGTTGAGCTAGCTCTGGAGTATCTCTGAATCCTTTGCTTCACTGGAGCATGTGTTCAAGTAGGTGATCGAGTGAGTTGAGCAGAGTAAGAGGGGCCACATCACACCTTCTGGATTTGCACCTCTTTTCTGTACAGTGGAAATCCTGCCACTGTTCCGGACAGGGTCAGTGTCAAGGAGCCATCTTTGGGGCCGGGCACCTGATCTCGGGGGCCTGGCTGGCCCTCTCCCGGTGCCCGCCGATGCCCTGATCTGGGGGCCTGGCTGGCCCTCTCCCGGTGCCCGCTGATGCCATGCCATGGCAGGTGACTCTCAAGCCCTCGGGACATCGTGCTGGCTCTCGGTGCCCGTGGCTGTGCTGCTGGGGTGTTGAGGGGACCCCGAGAGCAACACCAGCCGGCCCCGGGAGCACGTGGTGGGGACCACAAGGCACGAGGCAAACACGCGAGGCTCCGGGTGCTCCTTTCCTCTGCGCTGTGGTGTTCGAGAACTTTCCCTTTTAGGAGTAGTTTTGAAAATGGTATGTGTGGGTGCACTTTAATTATAGTCTCATGTTTCAAGTACGGCCACAGAAGGGTTTGTTTTTTCCTTTAGCCACACGTTAGCTTCTTCAAAGAGCTCATCCCAGGCTGCAATTTCCAGAGTTCTGAAGTATTTTTAACATGAAGTTGTTAGTCTCTTTGAAATCTGGGCTCCCGTGTTTCCTTTCAGACAGCAAACTGGGCCGTGCAGGGGGAGCCGAGCGTCTTCTTCCCAGCTACGTTTCGAGCTTTATTTTGTTGTCTTTCCCCATTTCTTGTAGTCATTCCCCTGCTGCAGGCGCTGGCTTACTCAGCTGCACTCACATACTCCTCTGCCTGCTAATCCCACTTCTGAGAGTCTTTCCTGAGGAAATCATTTAAATGCAGATAAAGCTGTATGTACAAAGATGTGTATTTCCTTTATTTATAAAAGTGCAAAATTGGAGATGACCTAAATGTCAGATAAAGGGACCGGCAGAAACTGGTACATGCGTGCCTACGGTGGAATATTAATGCAGCCATTAAAACCTATGTTTCTAAAGCAAATTCAGTAAGAAAAATGCTTCTAATAATAAAATTCGAAGGGAAAACAAGCCCCAGTGCAGTGTCACCCAGGCCAAAACGCGTGGGAAAAAAGGATGGAAGGAAGTCCATGGCATGTCTGTTGTAGGTACCTGGAGGACGGTCATGTTCTTTTTCTTGTCTCTGTTACCCGTTTCCTGTAATGAGGATATATTCTGTTGAGAGTTTTAGAGAAGGAAAAAGAGCATGCACCCAGCAGTGCCTTTGTGATCGCTTTTTAGACTCAGGGCTGTCCCGTCCCTCCAGAACTGGTGCCAGAGCAGTGATGAAGGAGGAGCCTGTGGTCTGAATGTGTTCTCGGTCATCCTACTTTAAATACCCGGGATTGTTAGAAAAAGCGTTTAAACAAATGGAGCAGGGCCTCTGCAGATGTATGAGTCAGAGATTATTAGGGATCACTTGGGGTTTGTTTGTTTGTTTGTTTGTTTGTTTGTTTTTTAATGTCTTCCTTCTTCTTGATGTTCTTTCTGCTTCCAGGGAAATCGGTTGAAGTGGAAATGAGCTCCCAGAATGAACCGACGGAGAGGTGAGTGTGTGGCGTCCGGGAAGAAGACGGCGGTTGGTCGGTCTGCTGGGTACACTGTGGCTCCCTCCCGTTCAGCGAGTCCCCTGCCTCTTGTACGTAAAGCGTAAACACCTGTGAAACTGACGGTGCCCTCGCAAAGCGAGCAGTTTACGCTGTTTCCCGCAGCCTTCAGTCAGTTGTTTTAGGTCATTCGTGGCATTTCTCTGTTAGGTTCTGTGACTGGGACGACACGTTCCTTCTGCCGGCCCCTGGGTACCTGCAGGCTAAACGTCACATGCCTTAGCCTGACGCTTGAGGCCCTCCTCGGTCTGACCCGTCTTTCTTTCTGTCATGTTCCCCGTGCTGCGGTCTTATCTGACCTGTTGCTGTTCTCCAGCCCGTGCCTGGACACGGGCCGTATGCTCGACTTCCTGTTGTAGTTTGGAAGTCCTTCAGCAGAGTCGGCGTTCGTGGCGATGAACCTGGCTCTCCCCGGCGCCCCCGTCTCTCTATGACTTCCCGGGATCAGCGATTCTTCCTGTAGTATTTGGCACCTCGTCACATTGTAGCACTTACCACATGGCCATGTGACGCTTCCTGCATTTACCTTCCCGCTCCCAGAATTCCCCGGAACGGGAAAGCGGCTAACGTATAACCGGGTGTTGGCGTGTGTCCGCTGCTGCCCTAGGCATCCGCGTTCATTATTTCTGACCCTAGGAGGCAAGCATTGTTGTTCCCATTTTAGGGAGGGTCAGAGTTGCATGCTTGCCTTGAAAAGGCAGAGCTGGAGTTTGAACCTGAGTCTGTCATACTCCTGAGGTCTTATTACCGCAAATTGCCTTTTTTGGGGACAGAGACTGTGTCTCGAATTCCAGCCCCAAGTGTGTAGCGTATAGTTGGAATTCACAAAACGTTCATGGAATAAATGTATACTTTCTTAGTTTGCCTCGATGGCCCACAGGGAGGGTCAAGGTGTCGTCCTCCTCTGTTTACTGGTTAGAGGTTCTGACTGTTGTTAGTGCTATGGGTATTTCCCTCCTCTTTGGAGCAACGACCCTTTGGGCTTCTGGGGCTAAGATAAAGAAGTAGAGACCAGTCTGGGGTGCAGAACTGTAGATTTTATGGGCCTGTCGAAGGCCACATCATCAGAGGGAGCAGGTGGGGAGGCATCACTGCTCACCGGAGGAAGTTTTAATCAGAGCTTCTGTGAGTTCGGAAGAAAACCCCTTTCCCACTGTAGTATTTTTGCAGATCCCTCCCGGCTCGACCCTCCGCTCCCATCCTTCTCATAACGGATCACATTGCAGTGGCGGGCTGTGGAGAGGGCAAGCAAGGCCTCCAGGGTGGAGGCGGTCGTAACTGAGAGCTAAAGGATGAGGCCAGGGGCAGGGATTGCCGGAGAGTGTCCGTGTGCGAGGCGAGGGAGACGTGGCCCTGCGAGCTGGTGCCGGGAACGTAAGGGTCAAGGCCAGAGGACAGGCAGGGCCTTGCTGGACTGGTCCTCAGATTCTCTGTTAAGAGCGCAGATTCTGTGCTGCAGGAAGAGGGGAGTCTTTGAAGGAGGGTAAGCTGGGGCCAGGCAAGAGATTTGCTGTTGTGAAAGACGCCCATGGTTGCTTGGAGAATGGGCTGTGGGGCGGGGGGTGGGGGGGGGGGGCGGTGCGTGGAGCCTCTTTCAGCCCCCTTAACCATGTGTCACCCTTCCCGTTTCCGACAGGTTTGTTTCTTTTCCTTCTGTTCTGCCTTTTTCAGCTGTAGGCTTAGCGCTCACACGGGTCACTCCTAAGCTAATTAAATGGGTGCCCTTGGCCCATTCGGCACTTTGGCAAGGCAGCGACAAGCCCGTGCGTCCATCACACTGTCTGGGTGAAGTTGCATCTGGTGTTTACCTGTTAATGAATGCGTGGCAGCTCCGGAGTCCTTTGCTCTTGTCTGAGCTCATGAATAATGAGACAAGAAGTAATAGGAAAAAGTGGGAGAAAAAAAAGAGCTTAAATTAAGGAGCTTATCTATAATGGAGATTCAGGTGGGCTTTTCGCAGAGTTCAGGGTGTTCTTCCTTATGGCTTAGGTGGCTCTTGGCAAATACAGGTTAATAACCAGATGATTGCCAGAGTGGTGGTTTTGGGACCTGCTTGGAGGCCGTGAGGGTTTTGAGAGTTTTAAACCCATAAGGCCTCTTCATGGGTTTGAAGTGGCCTCCCACTTTCTCCTGGGGTCCCAGAGCCAGACAGACCTGGGTTCAAGTGTGAGCTCTGCCACTAAGAAGCTGTGAGACAGTGAGCAAATTTGTGATGCGGCTCAGTCTCCCCAGCTCTGAATGAGGATGGTCGTCCCTGCCTCAGAGGGTTTCTGTGGGGACCAGGTAAGGTAGTACGTCTAACATGCCTGGTACAGAGGGAGCCCTCGATAAGCAGCTGCCTTTGACCCGTGCTCTTTCTTAGGCTCCCTCCCATAAGCCACATAGTGGCTCCCCCTTCACTGGCTCCAGACTCAAGCCCATGGAGTGCTTTTTGTTTTTAGAGCGTCCTCACTAAAAACTGCTCTGGGGAAGCAAAAGGGCTCCAAAACAAAGTTGTAAATACGGGGAAATGACAAGGGGCCAAGTGATCTTAAGTGTTTGTTCCCAAGTCATGGTCCTGGCTTGGAATCTTAGTGTGGGAAACGATTTCTCTTTCAATCCCTATGGTCAAGGATTGAGGAAGACAATTTAACCTACCAACACATCCTGCCTGAGTCTCCTGAGCCTTCTGCCTCTCACGCGTTGTCCGACTGTGAGATGTCCGAGAAGTCCTCCGGCCTCTCCCGAGACCAGAAGCAAGACAGTGAGACCGGGAGGACCTCGGTAATGGCGAACCATTTTTCTCAAGGTAAGCTGAGCTTTGCTAAGCACTTCAGATGCGGCCAAGGTTTCCTGGTTTAAACAGTAATTTGCCGTCTTGCCTGAGTAAGCAGAGCGTAGTGACATTCGAATATTTGTCTGATGAAAGGAGATCCTGGCAGGGCCAAAGCTGGTCATTCAGACTATCATTTATCACCAGGGAAAGCTGCGGTTGTTGAAAGTGTTGGT
This sequence comes from Panthera uncia, assembly GCF_023721935.1. Taxonomy (NCBI): domain Eukaryota; kingdom Metazoa; phylum Chordata; class Mammalia; order Carnivora; family Felidae; genus Panthera; species Panthera uncia. The sequence continues at coordinate 77,469,303 of NC_064807.1, read as the reverse complement.
GATTGGGGAAGAGTCATTTTTATTTCTTAATGATGACTTATTACGTGATTTGCCATTTCCTCGTGCTTCTGACAGTGGCAGAAAACAGGCTGGAAAGCAGAGGTTATGTGTCTGTTCCAAGTGTGGTTAATTTCCTGGTGTTCCTTTCAGACGCTTTCCGAGGCACTGTCGCTTTGAAGACTCTTGCTTTGAATCGTACAGATTCCCCAGAGCACCTAACACCCCCCCCCCCCGCCCCCACCACCCACCATTTGAACATTTTGTACTTCTGTCAATCTGCAGTATTTCCCTTTAGTGTGTGACCCTTCATCCTTCGGCTCAGTCCCTTGTCCTGCCTCTGACTGTGACCCATGGGCTCAGTCGGTAGAATCAGTCTCCCAAGCCTCCATCTACCCGAGCTCCCTTTTACCTCTTCTGCATTTACAGTCTTCATTACCTCCTGTTGGGTGTTAGGGAGGGATTCATGTTTATAAGTCAATGTATTTCAGAAGTTCGAGGGATAATATAGGTGAGGGATTGGCAAATTTTTCCTGGCAAAGGCCAGATAGTAAATATTTTGGGCTTTGGGGAGCATATGGTCTTTGTTGTAGTTACTCAATCCTGTTGTTGTAGCAGAAAGCAGCCATAGACAAAATGTAAATGAGCGAGTGTGGCTGTGTTCCAATAAAACTTTATTTACCAAAACAGGTGGTAGGTGGGTTCGACCTAGGAGCTGTGGTTTTCTGACCCTTGGTATACATTCTGGACCTCAGCTGACATCCTCTGGTCTCTCCTTTCTTCCAGTGGTTGTTTGCAAGACACCCAGAGTGGACCCAGAGCACGAATCAGACACTGGCACCTCCATTCTAAAAGCCTTTTGCTGACACCTGATCACATAGAACGTGGTTTTCGAAAATCAAAATCTTTTTTAGCAACAGAGCTCCACCCCCCTTTTTTTCAGATGAAACTTTACATGGAGGCCAAACATGTGAAAGGGCTACAGGTAGAGCCTTTATCCTCCCTGGTGGCTTCTGAGGCTTCTCTAGGATACCCCGAGCCCAGAGGAGCACAGTCTGAAAACATACCTGGAGCATGGAATATACACGTGTGATATAACTGAGGTGTTACCTGGGTTCTTCTAGTAGCCAGTTACCTAGATTTGCCTTCTTTGGATCTCTGGCTGTATCCCTGTGTGACTTCTGTGAGTTTTGTGTACTAGGTCTCTCTCGGTTATTTCTGGCTCTTTGATCTGCCTTCTGCTGATTTGGGTCAGACGTATGAGTTGTTTCCTTGTCCTTATTTGCACTTCCTTCTGTACTGTATCAACCTGGCATGGAGCTCAGTCCCTTTCCAAGAACCCCCGAATCGACTCCTACAAGGCCTTTGTGGGAGAAACATACTTGATTGAGGGCTTGAGGAATTATAAGGCAGTGGGGGGTTATAGCGCAGCAGGCCAGATCATTTAATGGGAATGTTTGAGATCTCTGTTCTTTCAAACCCATCTGATATGGTGCTGGGTACCTCTCTCTGCTATCTCTCGCCTGCCCCTCTTTTTTCCTACCCTCCCACATGTCTGCCCCCCCCCCCCCCCCCAGCCAACCTTGGTTTATTTCCAATATAGAACCGTTTAGGCATCTCCTCTACGTCTCATTATTCTGGGCACCCCTGACCTTGGGCTTATCATGCCCTCCCGGTGAATTTACCAAGCACTTTCCTGAATGGGGACAGTGTTCTCTGGAGCCCTCCTAATACACTTCACTTTTAGCTTTTTTGGTTTGCTTCTCTTCAGACTTTTGGTCTCTGCATCTGTTTTTCCTTTTGTCGTGTTTTTATTCTAAGTAGAGAGATAATTTAAGGATTTTTCCTTTTTTCACTTGACATTATATCATAAGCTTTCTGACATGTTGTTACATAACATCATTTTTAGTGGCTTTAGAATATAGTCCGTTGAATGGCTGAACTGCAGTTTTCCTTATGTTCCCCCGTTGCTGAACATTTCAGTCCTTTCTAAAATTCCACAATTACGAACACTGCTGCAAGGGAGTATCTTTGAACACTAAGCTTTCTTTCTCCTTATTTTGGGGCATTTTCTTCTCCTCGATTCTGTGAAGTGGAACTCCGAGGCCAAAGATGCACACGCGGGTTTTAGCGGTTGCTTCTTGCAGGATTTTTGGCTTTAAAGAGTTCGCGTTCGTCAGAAGGATATTTATTAGTTGTAAGAGGGACAGCTGTTTTTCTCCCGTTTCGTAAAGATGAGTGTCGTGTTTCCCCTTCTCGGTTAGGGCTGCATAATTAATAAGTGGTGTCCAGTTCCACTGGGGCTGTTTCCTTAAGCCCTAGCGATGCTTCCAGCCCCTGGCCAGACTCAGCGGGAGGTGACACGGGCCGATGGCTGCCTAGCGCTGTTACCCCAGAAGCCGGCAGCGGGTGATGCAGATCTAAACCCGCGCGGAGGACTGCGGTGGAAATAGAGAAGTTCCCGCCTCACTCCGTCCTGACTGGCCGCCGGCAGATTTGCGAGGCAGCCAGGCAGGGACGGGAGGTGCCACCAGGACCTGGCTGCCCCGGCTGCGGGCTGCGGCGAGGGCCTCGCACGTTCCACCAGATGACTGGCCGCACTTCCGGCATTAATCGAGATAGCTGAAGGCCCGGGAATTAAGTCACCTCATAAACATTCAGATTCATGGCAGAATTACTATTTAATTAGGAAAAGATCTGTAACATGGTGCTACTTTTAAATGAAAGTCATTTTGGAGGAATTAAAACTGGGTCATAACATTAGTCTAATGTTTTAAAACAAACATTACTAAGACACACTGAGTGTACCCTAATTGATGAATTAAAGACATTAGTTTTGCCTTTGGATACCTAATGTGGTTAGGCTTTAGATCCTGATTCTAGAGTGTACCTCGAGATTGCAACTGTGTCTCCTCCTTTCTTTGTTCAAGTGAGATGTGGCAGAGGCTAGAAAAATAGGACATGCTCAGTTTAGAACATTTGAGAAATTTAAATTTTTACATCTTATTAAATGTTATATTGAGATACAGTGTAGAAGTTTTGAGAAACCTGAAATCTAACACCCAAAGGCAACTGCTGTCAATATTTAGGTATCTTTTCTTTTTTGTGTGTTTATGTGTCTTTTCTGTCTGTAAACTTTTAAATACAGTTATAATTGTGCTGGATAATCCATTTTGTATCTGTGTTTTTCTGCGATATTACATGGTCCTCGTGATAGAATTTCAGTAGCTGTGTCATATCGCGTCACGGTGGATGTAACACAGCTTACTTAATAATCTGAGTTATTTTCAGTTTTAAGTGCTCCGTATAGTGCTGAAGATTAACATTTTCATGCATTCTGGCACATGGTTGTCAGCATGTCTGGTGATCTCTTTGAATAGATTCCTAGAAGTAGACTTATTTGGGGAAAGACATTGGAAAAGAACCCTTCTACGGCTAATGATAAAAATAGTTCCCCAAAGTCACGCACATTTATATTCACACGAACAGGATGTGCCCTTGAGAGTACCCTTCTTACAACTTTCACTAGCACCGGGATTATCATTTTGCTTTGTGTTTAAGTCTTAAATTAGTAAGTGGCAAATGGATAAATATATTCCTTCCGGAGAATTAGTCTCAAAAATATCTGGATTCATTATGAAGGTAGTTTAATCAACTCTCAGGCAATTCAGGCAGACTTGAAAGTGATCTGTTAGTTTCACCATAAGGAAGATTTTAAATTAATATTTGATATTTAGAAGAATAAAGGGCTGCATTACAGCTAGCATTAAAATTGTATGGAATATAATTTTTCCATGTGCTGTAAAGCCCCCTCCTTGTGGAGGGCTGCAGAGAATCATTATAGAGCTGTGTCTGTGGGCTGTGGTCACCATGCCTGGGAAAAAATCGCCAGTTACTGACTGACTCAACACATCCCGCACGATTTAGAATTTCAAGATTGTGGCATAATCCGTAAATTATTCCATTTGTTGGGGGCTTCAGACTTTAAATTAAAAATACTCTCCTTCCCGTAGACTTAGTAATGGAACATATACAAGAAATTCGAAGCTTGAGGAGACGTTTAGAAGAATCAATCAAAACAAACGAGAAACTTCGGGGACAACTGGAAAGGCAAGGGTGTGAATTTGATCAAGGTAAGGGAGGACCTTGTCGCCAGCCTGCCTGTGCTTCATCCGGGAAGGGACTCCGGTTACGTTTGCCTGGATAAGCTTTCCCCATGTTGGGGAGAACTCACCCCGGTGGCCAGAGAGATTTCCGCTCAAATCCTGACCTCACCGCTCACCTCCACGGTGACCTCACTTAACGTTGCGGAAATACTGTAACGTGTTAGTTACAGTACTGTGTTCATGACGTGGGGACGATAATCCCCGTTTTATCCTGGTGCGATGAGGATTGAGTGAGCTAACTTCAGCAGGGTGCCCGCACGGTCCCTGGCACGGAGTGACTTCCCAGGCACTGAACGAGTCCGCCGGCCCCTGCACCCTGGATTGTGCTTGGCTCCTCATGTGACGTCGGTGGCTGTAGAGAAACAGATAGGGGGTTTTAAAATAAAACAGAGCGGCGTTTCGTCTTTTTGTCAGTAATGGATTTTAAAAAGTATTAGCGTGTAGGCAGTTTGGTGAGAGTCTCACACGCCCGTTCCCAGGTCGCCATTATTCCTGCGTAAACACAGTTAGATCTGAATGGAATATTCTTCCATGCGGAACTTAAAAATGGGTTTTTCCGTAGGGAAGACATTCACATGGTACAGAACTTAGTACCTCCGTTCTGTGCCCATCCATCCTCTTCTGGCTCCTCTCCTCCCACCTCTGGTAGGTGTCTTCCACATCCTTACAGTGGTTTTTCAGTGCAAATGCAAATATATCTTCTTACTCTATCCCTCGCCCAAAAGGTAGAATACTTTATGCCTGTCCCTGTTTTCCTTGAACAGAATATTTTTGGACATCTTTCCTTGTTGCTCCAAAGAGATTGTTTTCGTACCTGAAGAATGTGCCTTGGGAGCAGCTTTGTGCCCTGGGAAAGAGCCCGAGTTTGCTTGGGAGATGGACTGAGCTGAGTGTGGACCCCGGCTCTTCCGTGTATCAGCTGGGGGCTTTTGGGCAAGCCACCCCACCTCTCCCGGCTTTCATTATTGTATAAAACAGAGTCATCGTGAGATTTCGATAAGGCAGTGCTCTGAATAGGGCGTTGCTCTGTGCCTCACTCAAGACGTGGTTGTTTTCTTTGCCATTATCATGTTATTTCACTATTTTATTTTGTACAACGTTATTAGTTGGACATTGCAAAGCTCGGCAACAAGTGGGGACGCAAACGTTTTTAGAGATTAAGTCACGGCGTTCTAGAAAGATGAACTCCGTAGAAGCACTTGAGTCCTTGGACCCCTGGTCTGTCGTAGCCATCAGCCTGGAAGGATCTTTCCAGAGTACTGTATGTGCTGCGGTGTGCGAGATAAACAGAGTGGACCCACCCACGCCTCCCTCTCCCTCCCTCCCCCACTCTCCACACCACCCCCCATCCTGCTCCCTCCCTGTCTCTCACCCCCAGAGAAATTGATTAACCTGAGTTATTAGTCCTATCAAACCCTGGGAAGAAATACATGCCTGGACCCTTCACATTCACTCTTGGTAATGCCTGAATTAGATTCATTCTGTTTTACATTTTTCCTGGCAAATCCAATTATAGAATTATTTGGGGGCTCACATGGCCACCAGCTACAACGGAGCTGGCAGTTGCTCTGGAGAGTAATTCACTCTGATGGGAAGGTTTACAAAAAAGGCATTCATAAAGTATTTACGCTGGTGGCTGGTGGAAAGACGCGCTGTTCTCACCTTGTCTTCACAATCTCTGAAAAGACAAAGAAAGAAAAGTGGCTCCGCCTCCCCCCTGCTGTGAGTCGTTCATCTTGGGAGCGGCTTTGAGAAAGGCCTGGCTCCTTGTGATTGGAGGTGGAATATTGTTAAAACTGTCATCTCACGTGGTAGCTTGTCACCAGTTACGGGAAGCTGGTAGTGACGCCTTCAGAGGAAAGACTGGCCTCTTACCTCAGCACTGGACCCCGCTGGCTCGGGCTCTGTCAGGAGCCCTTCTCTGGCCTGGGTCTCCCTTTGAGAAGCGACCACGCTAGCTGTGGTCAGAGCAGACTTCTTCTGCAGAATGTTTCCTGTTCATCCAGATGGCTGTTTGGTCCTGTTTTGGGCTCTAGCCTATCATCAGTTATGATATTAATACAGACGGTAATAGCAGTAATAATACCAACATTGATCATTTTTATTGGGCTCGTGGAGACTTGGGGAAGTTGTGTGACGTACCTGAGGTCATACAGCCATTAAGAAGCCAGAGCCATGATTCAAACCCAGGTGTCTCTGAAAAGACGGCAGAGTTCATAGGGGAGAGACATACGTGAATGAAAAAACGACGTGACATTATGATTTGTGAGTCATTAACCCGAGGAAAGGGAGTGCTGTCGTGCAGAAAGACTGTGGAACATTGGCTTCTGGGAAGCCTGATGTCATAGCTTCCTTACGGGGAGTTTGAACGTTACAGGGAATCCTTTGTGGACCAGGATGCTTTCAGCTGCGGAGAGCAGAATATGAGGAAAAACCGGTATGGACAATGGGGGTTTGTGTTGTCTTCCATAACAAGAAATGCAGATGCAGGCAGTTCCAAGGCAGGTTTAATGACTCCGTGAAATGATAGCAGGGCTTGGACTTAGTATCTGTGATGGCCGCAGTCACTATAATACCACATCCTCTCAGGACAGTGTCCAAAGCACGGGGACGAAGATGGTGGGGCTTCCCCCTGCTCTGCTCTTTTCATCCGGGTGAGAAACCTTTCCCAGAAGCCTCCAGCAGGCTTCCCATCACGTCTCGTTGACCGGAAGCGGCACCTGGCCGTGTTCTAGCTGCGCCGGGGTCTGGGAAAGCAGGCTCTGGCATGTTGGCCGTGTGGTGTAGTAAGGAAGGTGGGGGGAGGGAGGCACCTGCCTGCCTCACTCGGAAAGCCCTGTGCTCTGCAGAGGGTAGGTAGCACGTCCCCACGCTCTGGACATTACACAGGGTGCAGTGCAGAAAGCTGAGGTGGAGGGAGTGTCAGAGCAGCTGTCCGGCCAGAGGAAGGAGTGGGATTTTCGGAGAGAGACCACAGCCTGGGCAGATATTTACAGATGAGGAAACTGGTCAGAGTTTGTAAGTGACCTCAACCCCGGTCTCTCTGGCTGTGGACCCTGATCTTTGTTGTATTAAATACTCAGAGGCTGTGAGCTTGAGCTGAGAGTTGAAAGACAACTGTGATTTTGACAGGTGAAGAAGGAGCTGGGCATTCGAGGCCCAGAGAATAAAGACCTCACGACCTCACTGTACAGGGTCTGGGAGATGTGTGACCGCACGGTATGTGGGGGCACAGAAGTAGCTCAGTTTGGCGGCATCCGAGGCCACTAGAGTCCAGGGTAGACAGGGAGCGGGCTGTGCGTGAGATTGGAGTGAAATAATGGAGGTCTGAAGTTTGGGCCTCGTGTTTGGTTTGTCTGTCTTCGCAGCGGAGGGCCGTCAGGTGTTTCTGAGCAGGGGATAACCTGAGTGGACTGCGTGCCCCCCACTGGCAGAGTAGCAGGGGGGCAAGGTCAGGGCGTAGTGAAGAAGCTTGAACTACAGGGACGGAAAAGAGTGGGCCGGCATCCGAGGCGCTGGTGAGGAAGAGCCAGCGGTCGTGATTGCCTGCTTGGGCAATGCCAGAGAGTGGTGGTTAGGATGACTCCAGGTTTGCAGCTCAGATTAGGGGTGGTGGTGACAACATCTATAGGAGCAGAAACAAGCAGAAGAGGGCAGCTTTGGGAGGTGAGGGAGGAAAGGGGAAGACTTCAGCTTTGGCTCTGGGGCCCGGGAGCTTGCCTCAGCGGAGAGGTCTACTGAAGGTGTGGACCCCAGGAGAGACATCCGTGGAGGTTAAGACCGTCACCCACTCACCTTCGTTCACCCTTAGGGCAGGTAAGAACGGGAGGGGGTGCCTTTTGCCTCCTCTTTAATAAGCTCACTCTTATTTCCCTCTGGACTCTTGTGATACCTCATCTGCTTCACTGAAGTCATTTCCATTGCATATTGTGTTTCGTCCTCGTTTAAAACTGTTTTCTAGAAAGTTCCGTGCATACTGACCTGGCAACTATCCATAAATCACTTCACATGTGTGTTTTTATAGGTTCTACGAACAGTTTGGCTTATGGATCAGAGCTGCATAATTCTCTGACATCAGAGATCTGTTTCCTGAGGAAGCAGAACCAGGCTCTCAATACAATGCTCTCCAAGGGATCCAGAGGTAGGAACTAACGGAGCCATCTGCCGGCTGGAACCCCACAGCCCTCTGTGGCATGGGAAGAATGCATTGGAGTCTGACCAACCTAGGTTCAAATTCTGTGGCTCTGTGACTTTGCGCAGGTCCCTTAACCTCTCTGAACCTCAGTATTATTAGCTGTAAAATAAGAGTACCTCAGGGGGCAGTTGTGACGGTTATCTCTGTGAAGCCCTTAGCACAGTGTCTCTAATAAGTATACAGCCACCTCTCGTTTGCCTCAGTTTACGGTGGAAGAGAGAAAGGCTAGAAATGCATTACTCTGCCAAAATCTCATCCAGAGACTCCCTACTATCAGGGAGGTTTTCTAGTATTTCTTAGGAAGATCCTTTCTCTTAATTCTTTCTTTTTGGAGCTTAGTCCCCAAGAGCTTTCACCTACAGTATCTCTCAATACTTAAGATGTTTCTGGAAGGAGGAATTATCAGTCCTGTTTTATAGGTAAGAAACTGAGGCCTGGGGAGTTGACCGGCCTGTGGTCCCTTGTCTAGAAATGGGCAGAGCTGGACGTGGGTCAGCATCTCTACTTTCCTTAGAGGATACTGATGTGGCTGTTGTCTTAAGAGACAGAGTCCAGGCTTCTGCAGATCATTCATTCACTCAGCAAACATGTTAGGGCCTGTGTAGACCGATACAGAGATGAATGAGACCTGGTCCCCTCCCTCGAGGGACTTGTGGTCTGATGGGAGAGGCAGCCGGGCAGCCCGTGGCAGGCCAGCATGAGGATCAGGCTTGACAAGGGCAGGCTCAGGGAGCACAGCACCCAGGAGAGGCTCGGCTTCAAGAGCTCAGTCCAGAAGGCTCAGCAGGGATTAGCCAAGGTGCCTAAGATTTAGAAGAGCCAGGGCCTTTTAAGTAGAAGAAAGAGAGCAGACAGAGGCCTGGGGATTAGTGGCAGGGAGAGTATCCACCGCTCGGGACTTGTAGGAAGCTCACTGTGGCTGGAGTGTGAAGGAGGAGGGGAGCACTTGCTCAGAAATCAGCATGCCGGGGCGAAGAGTGGGACCTGAAAAGCTCGGCCCCTCTTTGGCTTTGTGACCTTGGGGAAGGAAGTCTTAATCTCTCTGTCCCTAGATTCCGAGTAGGCAGAAGAGTGCACTTGAACATGCCACTGTGCCCCCGGGGCGTGCTCTTAACTGCCCCGTCTCTGGGTCCTGGGCGTGTTTTCTCCATCAGGAGAGGTGCTCTCCTGGGCTGAGGAGCAGATGGGGCCCCAGGTTGCTTTTTGCACAGCCCTGCTGGCCTTACCGGAGGGCTTACGGACTTTCCTCACATCCGTTGCCAGAGTTTGGGACTGTTTCTTGCCTGTGTCTATAATTTATACCCACGGTTTGCTCCGCGACGGCAAAGTAACTAGGTTTGCACGGCCCATTATTGTATAGAAAATTAAACAGGCCCATTTCATCCCAGTGACGTTTAATCTGCAGCCTTGATGTTGACAGATTTATCTGCCCAAAATGCATAAGATAATTGGAATGCCAAAATCATAAATGCCAGATTAAATCTCATTCTGTTTTGTATTCCTGGAGTGCTTGAGCTGAAGGGCCGTATTTGCGTAATAGGGTTGGAAAAAACAAATGGTGTCTCTTCTCAGTGGTGCTTTTTTTGTGTTTGCAGATAAACAGAAGGAGAATGAGAAATTACGCGAGTCCCTCTCCAGGAAGGCTGCGAACCTCGAGCTCCTTCGGCGAGAGTACGCCTGCTTGAAGGAGGAGAATGAGAGGCTGCAGAAGGAGATCTGCGAGCGGGACAGGCACTCCCAGCAGCTTCTCCGGGAAGTGTGCAGCACCCGCAGCGAACTGAGCAGGTAGCGGTCAGGGTCCCCCCGGGGCGCGCTGACCCCTGCCCAAGTGCCGGGGAAGGCCAGCAAACACTCAGGCACACGACGTCAGGTGGGAACAACAAAGCACAAGGAGCAGAATCGTCTGAGGGAGGAGGGTAGGGCCTGGGGGGGGCAGATGGCTGGTTTTCTCCGGGGGTCGTCAGGGTAGGCCTCTCTGAATTAAACAGCGACCTGAAGGCAGCGAAGGGGTGGGGGCCCTGGGGCAGGGTGTCCTTGGCCTGTGCGGGGCGGAGCAGGGAGGCCAGCGCGCCTGGAGTGAAGGGGGACCGGAGAGGCTGGGTGCTGAGTCCCGTAGGCCCTCGCAGCCGTGGGGAGGACTGGGGTTTCACTCTGAGTGACTGGGAAGCCACGGAGGGGAGTCTGCGCAGAGGAAGGATGTTTGTCCGACTTAGATATGAAAGGGCTCGTACTGACCGCCCCCTTTGCAGTTTCCCCTCGCCTCTGTCTTGTCCCACGTTTCCAGTTGTCCCCCAGCAAGATCGCTCTCTTGCCATCGTGCAGTCCCGGGCCCTCCCGAGCTCTGCACCCCTGGGTGAGACATAACCTTTAAGCTTCACTTCCTCATATGCTATCTGTGCACTGGGGACTGAGAGCACGTACGCTTTGGGTGTCGATCACGCACGTCCGGGCCGGGCCCAGGGGGCCGCTCGGGAAGGAGTGGCCGTGACTGGAATTGTCACCCACGCTTGTCAGTCTCGTCCACACTCTGGCGGCTGTGGAGTCAGAGCAAGTCCCCGTGCGTCAGAATTAACGTCCCCTCCCTGTGGCCGGGGGGCCTCTCCAGGGTGCAGGAGGAGGCGAAGTCGAGGCAGCAGCTGCTCTCCCAGAACGACAGGCTCCTGCAGTCCCTGCGGGTGGAGCTGAAGGTGTACGCGAAGCTGGACGAGGAGCACAGGAGGCCGAGAGGTACTGGGCGCGCTGCCCGAGGCGCTTCCCGTCCTGGGGCTGCTGCGTCGGGGCTGTGGGCTGGCCGCTCTTTCCGGAATGCCGCCGTCACACCCAGGCTTGCCTCCTGGGCGGAGGGGCACGCTTCGCAGCGAGCCCCTCGGGCCCACTCTTCTTCTGCAGCAGCAAGAAACTCGGAAGGACGCGGGCTGGGGGGTCAGGCCAGCCGAGGCCCTGGGTTCTCTCTGCCTCGCTCCCGGGCCGTGGGACCTTCTGCAGGTCGCCTCGCCCCTCTGGGCCTGGTCCTGCCTCCATCAAACATGTGTCCTAATGTCTGTTCTGTGGAGTTTTGAGAATTAAACGAGCTCATTTCTGAACAGCACACTATCACAGTACCTGGGACACAGTAGACACTCAAGGAATAATCTGATTACACGTTTCCTGCCAGTGCGTGTTTCTTTGGTCCATTCATTCAGCACATGATTATGGAGCACCTACCACATCGCAGGGCATTGCTGCGGGATGGTGCTTGGCCCCGGTCCTCTAGACACCAGATCAGAGGGACTTGACTGTCAGGTCTAATGTTTCAGAATCTTTTTTGAGGTGTGCTAGGGTTTTTGTTTTGTTTTGTTTTGTTTTGTTTTTTAACTAATTTTCCAGATGGTTTCTCCCTACTGAAAGTTTAGCTAGAAAAGGGTCACCTCACAGCTTTCATTTTCTCCTCAAGTCACTTTTATTCTTGCTGTTGTGCCTCTTTAATATACTGTGGCTCTTAAAATCAGCCCCTTTCATTCTATAATTCCAGCCCAAATAGATTTTATTACTACTAGACATAATTTCGGGGTTTGGTGTGCAATTTGCGAGGCTTTTATGGCCAGAAGCGAAAATTAATTTCCAGCTCTTATTTAGGCTGTGGAATAGCGGCAATTAAGTCTGCCAATATTTTTGTTTTTAAGTCAAGTTGTTATTTTAAATTGTACCTAGTTCTTAGGAAGGGGAGGGCGGTGGCGATGGCGGGTTTAAGACCCTGTTGCGCTCCTTTGATGGCTGACCTTTTGGAGGCAGAAGACGTTCAAGGTTTTCCCTTTGCGCTTGTTTCCAGAGCCATCAGGAGAAGGCTGGAGGGGACAGGACCCTTTCAGTGACCTGCACGGTCTCCTAACAGAGATCCAGGCTCTGCGGGGACAGCTGGAAAGGAGCATCGAGACCAACAGCACGCTGCAGAGCAAGCTGGAGGGGCAGCTGGCGAAGGAGGGGAAGAAGGCTCAGGAAGGAGCCCTCACCGGGGCTCTCCAGACCCCGTGTGTCCCCGAGTGGCCCCTGCAGCTGGACAAGCACGGTACTGCCCCCGCACCTCCTAACCTCCTGAGATTGCGGCCCCTGTGCATGTCACTGGGACACGTGAGCTTCTGAATGGTGCCCTTGCCCCGTGGAGGTGTCCCTCCGCTGACTGCAGGCATGCTGGACCCCAGGAGCCAGGGGCCTGGCCACTGAGCAGTCGTCACCTTTGGCAGGGTGGTCCGATCTCCGTCCGGGGCCCTCGGTTCTCAGGGAAGTGGAGTTTGGGCTGCCAGCACTCTCTTCGCCTCCTGTCTTGTCCCCCGTCCCCCATCCATTTGGCCCTGCCCATATCGCTCCACTGAAAATCCTTTTTGGTCCCTCTTACTGCCTTTCAAAGAGAATCTAAACTTCTTACACTGGCTCTCAGTGTCTTTCAGGATCTGAAAGCATCCCGGTAGGTTTGAAAACTGATTCTGTTTTGCCATTTGCTTGTGGGTTTATTGTCTAGCCCTGCAGAAGCTGTGTAGGGTAGCAGAAAAAGGACAGGAGCGGGTCCCCATCATTCCTTTGTCCTTTGCCCAGCACAGAGCCAGGAACAAGCCAGAAAGTGGTCAGACTTAAGGCAGTTGGCCAGGCCATCCTCTTTGCTCTATGGATGGAGAGCCTGAGACCCAGAGAGGGTACTGGGCTCACCCAAAGTGACATGGCAAGTAGGGGCAGAGCTGCAGCTGGAAATCCTCTTTTAGCTCCCGAGTCCAGTGCTGTCCCTGGAGTACCGCCTGACCCGACGGAGCCTCAGGTGTCCGGGGTCATCACCCGAATACCCGCAGCGTGGGTGTGCACATCCAGTGGGACAAGGAATGTCAATATACTTTATACAAAAATACTGTATAAAAGTTTGGACTTAGTCTTTGCTGGGATTGGGAATTCTGTTTATTGCCCTTAATTAAAAAAAAAAAAAAATTAAAATCTCTTAAAGAGCACCCAGTGTGCTTTAGAACTTACCGTGATTGATTTATTGATTTCTCCTTGATAAAGAATTTAAAGTTTTAACCAGAAGATGATGTGACGATATGAAAAAAAAAAAGTGAAGAAAAATCCTTCGTGATTCTACAAAATGATAATATTTTGCTTTGCGTATTTCTCTTCATTTGATAATCACATGCCAGTGTGAATTTATATTGTTCACGTTGGGTTTTGTGCCATTCTACGGCCTTTCTTTGTTTTTGCCCAGTGTTACATCATGAATGATTCCCAGTCTTTCACACGGGCTTCCTAATTACTGTTTTCAGATTATCGCCAGTCACGAAACCATTACCGCGGTGATTATTAAAGTGGTCTCTGATTTGGAGCTTTAATAAACGTCGATGTTAATATGCTTTTTGCTGTTAAACAGCATTCTTAGGATAAAATCCTACTAGTGGAATCTCAAAAGACTTGGAAAGGAGCCACGTTGCCTCCTTTTGCGTGGGATGTATATCAGTAGTGGGTGTCTGTGTTTTAAACGTAGGCTTCTCCTGGCCCTACTTCGGGCTTAGCGGAGATGGGACTGAGGAGATAGGGGGGTGCTCTGGGGACCTTGGGGCAGGGAGGACGATCCAGGACCAGGGCTGCCCAGGAGGGACAGTTGGGGCAGCTGAAGGGAGGCGGCCATTGAACAGCATTTGCTGCTTCTGAAACCGGTCCGGGGTCAGCCTAGGTGTGCCTCGCAAGAGGACCCGGGAGAATGTGTTGAGAATCCACAGTGCTGTCCCAGTGCCGCAAGTGCTCCTGTGTCCTCGAGGGGGTGTTGGAATTCTTCCTTCGGCCGGGCCTTTCTTCCTTTGCAAAAGACTTTTCAGGATTGTATTTAAGCGCGCTTGTTCCAAAGTTCTGCTCTGAAGATGGCTGTTTTGGGCAGAAAGCAATCCCTCTGAGGGGCCAGCTCCTGGGCCCTGGAAATGAAGTGCGCCCTTGGAGGCGGCTGGGTGGGAAGGGGCTGGTGGGGCGTCCGAAGGCCTGGACACTAGGCACGGTCCTCACTGTGCCTCCACACCCTGGGTAGCGCTGGCTGGATCACCTGCTGTCCCTGCCCCTCGGTCGTCCCTCCTCCACCAGGTCTGAATGACGGTGCCGTCCTGCGCACGGTGCCACTGGGGGTTCAGGTGTACAAGTGCTCTCGAGATTTCACAGGGTGGCAGGCCACCTGGCCATCTAACTGACTTTGCCCCCTTATGCTGTTTCCAGCCCAGCGCTTCCCAATCTCTACTCTGGGTCCTCTTCTCTCTTGCTTGGGTGGCTCCCGCAGCCTCCAGACTCACTGCTCCAGTCCAGAACACGGCCCTCAGCTTGACCTTACCCTGCCTGACGACCTCGAGGGGGCCCCACCGTCCTCCTTGTTCTGACCGTGCTGCCACCAGGGCCCTCCCTTGCGCCCTGGGCTCCGCCTACCCCTTGCTTGATCCTCCCCGAAGGCGTCCTGTGGCTCAGTCCCCTGTGCCTTTGCATCTGTTCATCCCTCTGCCTGCCTGCCTCCCTCTCCCTCCCCAGGGCCCACAGCCCCTGTGCTTCCCTCCCTTACCCTGACCACCTGGAAGGGAAGCTGCCTGTTCACTTGTTGGGCAGGAGGGTCCTTCCAGAGAGGAGACTGGGTGTGCTCCCTCTGTGTCCCCGTGTCCTGCAGAGGGGATGCCAGGAAGATTGGAGTGAATGCTCGTGTGTGGCTGGTACTTTACTGTTTTCTCATTCAGTTCTTTCTCAAACGCCCATGACAGTGTATTTTCCTTCTCTTCTTTTGCATTTTGTAGATGCTGACAAGTGCCCCATGCCTGGAGATAATTCCTGCGACCTGTTTGACTCCCGCCTGGTGGCGCCACCACGGTCAGGTGCGGAGCTGAAGGCTGGGTAACTGTGGCACGATTGGGTTTGGCAGGAGGACTTTTTAAGTTGAACGAAAGGGGGTCCCCGGTCTAATCAAGAGGGTGCTTGCCAGGATTTGGGGTTTCACGTTCTCAGCAGGTCTAGCTGGTGATCTCCTCCTCTAAGCCAGTTCATCTGTTCCTAGCTGTTACCGACCTTAGCAACGTCATTGGGTCCTTGTCGCCGTAGATGAAAAAGTGTCACCGCCTTGGTGTAGCTTGTAAGGCCCTCCAGCGTCCAGCCTCACTGGGCCCATCCAGCCCTGTCCTTGTGCATCCGTGCTGCCGACAGAGGGGTCGCCGTCCTGCAGACGGGCCTGCACTTTCCTCTCCCTGGGACGGTGCGGTGTGGCTCCTCCTTTTCCAGACCACCTTTGTCCCATTCTCTGCCAGTGCAAGCCCCGTTCCCTCCCTGAGACTCATCCTGAGTGCAGACTGGTCTGTGACATGCCTTTCTGGAGCCCCCCAGTCAGAGCTATTCGTCTAGACTTTTATTGATCCAAAGGTAAAGACCAACAGGCTTTACCTCTGTTTAGTGTAATCTTGCTTCGTGTGGAAGCCCGCTCACTTGTTGCTTCTCCTAGGAAGCCTTTCCTGATCTCCCTTCCCGCACAGAGAATTGATTATTTTCTCCTCTGCGCTCTGGCTCTCTGTCATCGTGCTGTTACACCTCCCGCATGGTGTCTGATTAGACCACGGGCTCCCGGAGTGCAGACACTGGCCTGATTCATCTGTGCAGATCAGGGGTCTCTGCAGACTGGGTGCCTGAGAAGTGTTGGCTGAATTGAATCGAGTTTGTCCCGTGAGACGAATAAGCCCAGCGTGGGGTAATCCGCAGACAGAGGCCCTAGAGCCAGGCCTCCCCTTGCACGGTGCCTCATGGCCTTGGGGTCTGAAGGCCTCTCTTCGTCCTCCCGCCTGGCTTCAGCATTGGTGAACACAGGATACCGGCCCAAATAGATCTCACATCTTCCCTCTCGTGTTGTAGCTTCGGAGACTCCACCGCTCTCTGGAAATGACACGGACTCCCTCTCCTGCAGCAGTGGCACTTCGGTCACCGGCACCCCGTGCGCGTCCCACCTGGTCCCTGGCTACCGCCTGTGGGCCGACGACAGCGGCTGCCACGTCCTGGGCCTGACTGGGGACTTCGAGGCCCTGTGCCAGCAGATTGGCCAGGGCCAGAAGCTCCTTGCCGAGATGGCCCTTCAGATCCAAGAGGCTCCCCACCCTGCAGGTCTGGAGCTGGAGACAAAGGTGAGCTGACGGACGGCTGGAGGCCAGGAGGTACTCACTGAGAGCAACACGCCCAGGGGCCGCCTGAGGGCCCTAAGACGGCGAGGGTGCACAGCTTCTCGGGAAGGCCCTGGGAAGAGGGTCCGGGAGACGTAGCCCGCCAAAGCTCAGAGCTCAGGTCCAGTCCGGGCGGCTGTCCTGTGGGGGGCACTTGTTGTGGCTTGTCACCTGTGTTAGTGAGGTCTCTTCGCTGGGGTCACTCCTTCCTGCCTCGTCCTCCTGGAACCCTCCTCACTGTAAAGTTACCTCTTGTTGAAGAACCTCGTGCCAGGTGCTTGGCATAAAGTTATTGATTCACTTTCTCCAAGGCTCGGGGGTCAGATTCTCTTTTCCTCCCCAGCCGGACCCCCAACTGCCAAGCTTCCACGGGTCACGTCTTCTGGTCCCTGTTCTCAGGTCCTTAACTGAGGCCCCGTGCTTCCCGATACCCGATTTGCCATTTTGTTTTGTTTTATTATATTGTAGGAGTCAATTCCATATTTTATATTTCACTAGGTAATAAGCTTCAGGAGAGCAGGGATGGTATTTCTTTTGCTCATTATCGTGTATTTACTACCTAGCACAGGGCCTGGTGTGCAGTGTGCATGCACATGGTGAATGGGTGTTGAACGTAGTAAATACTAGTAAGATCATTGTTCTTTGCTGATCATCTTTGGTGTACAAAAGGTTAGAAACTGTAGAAAAGTGTAAAAACATCACATAGCACTCCGCTAAAAATTTTGGTACACACACACACACACGCTTTTAGCTCATTCATGAAGTTCAATAAAACTGACTCCTACTTCTATGAATTTCATGGTTTGCCTTTCAGCTAACGTACTAACAGTTTTCCTGTCCCATTCAGTATTTTTCTAGAACTTGACTTTTCTTGGCTGACAAAGAAGCCAACACGTGGATGTACCACCGTTTATGTACTCTTTCACCTGGTTAAGGTGTGGCGCACATCCTTTTAAACCCTTTAGGGGTTGTGAACCCTTTAGAGCCCCTGCTGATCACCGTTGATACATTACTTTCCGGAAGTATCACTCGTATCCCCGTTTACAAGTGAGAGCATCCTACTCACTACACTTGCATCTTCGTTGCGTGAGTTGGTTTGTAAGTGGGTTGTTTTGTTTTTTCTTTTTTTTTTGCCAACTCGGTAGCTAAAAAGAGTAGGCCGTTTTATCTTGTACTGATTTTATTACTTGTGAACACAGTGCTCTTTTAACTTCTTTTCTTCTTAAACTTTATTGTCTTTTCCCTTCTCTGACTCGTGTTCTTTGCTTTCTCGTGCCCTTGACACCCGCCAGGTAGGCTTTGCCCCTGCCAGCAGAGGGTGAGGGAGACTTTGCCGGCCCCGACTGGGTGTTGGCAGTGTGCACACGGCCGTGTCAAAGGGGCTGCTGGAGACGGGAACGTTCGCGTCCCGTCACTTGCCCTCGGCACCCTGTGCCTTCTGGAGAGGCTCCATGGTGCCGAGCCACGCGAACCGCCCTCCCGCGGACCCTCTTCGTGGCCTAGTAAATACGGTTAATGCAGGTGGTTATTAGTCGTGGTTATTGATTGGGCTGAAATCACCACCGAAATTCTCTCATAATCTATAATTCACCAGTCTTGAAGAACAATAAATTGGTGTCGTCTGGCCCCAGGCCCTCGCTCAGCGTGTGGATACAAACCCCGTGGCCTGGAGATTTACGCTGCCCGTTAAAGCCGGCTTGTCCATAATCCTTTTCAAGGCTGCCTGTAACACCCTTCTCATCCCCCGCCCCTCCCCTTCACGCAGGGTCCACACTCGGCGCTCCCGGGCGGGTTTGTCACCGGTGTGGGCACAGCCAAGCTGATCCTCGAAGAGGCCGCGAGGTTACTGACGCTCTTCTGGAGGGTCTCGCTCCCCACAAATGACCAGTGCTCGCTTCAGGGTGAACAGGTAGGAGGGGACACAGCCTTGCTCGCGGCAGATGTGCTCTCAGTTTGGGGAACAGTCAGAGGGAGGGGAAGGTGCCTTGTTTGTCAAGAGTGACACGCCAGGTGCCGTGCCGGCTGCTTCAGGCGTGTTCTTACCTGCTCCCCCAGCGCCTCTGCTGGGCCGGCCTGTGCTCCTGACTGACCGCAGGCCCACTCCTGGTACGTCTTTGTTGAGGGAAATCCTGTCTGCATCTTGTACAGGAAGCTGAGACTGCGGGAGAGAGGCCGGACCAAGGGTACAGAGCTGATTTTGAAGGCACAAGTAGCAGAATCCAAAAGATACGCTTTTATTGTACAGGTTTTAAGTCCTAGTTTGTCCTCATAGACTAGCTCATTCCCTTCCACTCTAAATCTCTTTCATTTTAGGTGCCTGTCTCCGGACTGTCTGATGCTTCTGGCATCATATTTTAGTGGGTCTTGCTCTAGTCTCTTCTACTACTAAGAAAGGTTTTTGTTTTTTTTTTTTTAACCAATGAAAATCATTTATCGTGAAACCACTGAAACTTCCCTTGAAAGCTTGACTTTGCAGTAACTTGAACGTGACTGAGTTAAGAACCGTTGCTCCCACCACCGCCCTCACCCCCATCTTTCACGGCACAGACCGGGCGTCCGGCAGAGCAGACGCTCCCTGGGGTTTAGTCCGTGGGAAGCAGGTCGAGCAGCCACTCTGGTCATGAGAGAAGCGTCCCTGGGAGGAAGGGCCCGCAGATGACGAAGAGTCAGAACTGTGCTTGGCGGTCTGACAGATTCGCTCCCCTTCAGTTACCTGACCTGTGACTTTGTGCCAGAGGCCAGCAGGCAGGCAGAGGGGAGTTTGAGTTCCACGCCGATACTTGCCCTCATTACACCCATTCTGACGGTGCTCGGGTCCCCACCCCCCCCCACCCCCCGTCATGGCAGGGGAGCAGCGGCGAAGCAGCTCTCTGCTCTGAAGGGTCTCATGAGCCCCTCCTGAGGCTTCCCTCTCAGGATCCTGGGGAGAAAGTGTGGGTGCACGAAGCTTGGTGGAATAGGTAACTGGTCATTTCGCGGGGAAATCATGTTTTGCCCACTTCTAGCAGGGGCGGGGGCCATGGAGAGGGAGAGGGCCCGCTGGGCTCCAGACCCATGTTGGCCTTTGTTTTCTGCTCACCCACCACGCTCTTCCCGTCATAGGCCTGATAGCACAGATGCTCTGACTGTCCCCCCACCCCCACCCCGGCCCACCGGCTCCCACTCGCTGGCTGGCTTCTTCTCACCTCTCAGGTCTCAGCTTAAAATGTTACCTCAAGGTCAGAGAGGGCTCCCCGATGGCTCAGTTGTAGCATCCTCTTCTGTTTCATCACAGCCCTGATTAAACTATATATTTGTTGTTAGAGTTAATGTCTGTTTCCTCTGTTTTCCAGGAGGGGCCATGGCTATTTTCATATGTTTGAATGAATAGTTTTTCTCTCATATTAGCAGCCTAGCACTTGCCCGTATGATTTATAAAGCACAGTGTGTCCGAACGAAACCCAGCGCAGTGTTTTTGTCCTCAGTACACAGTAATGTCTGTTAAGTAGACAGAACGCAGTTCTTATTTCATGTGTGTGTATAAATATAAATTATAGACACGTTGATCTCTCCCACCGGCCAGCTAGTCCGGCGACTGGCCAGTGCTTGTGATGACTCACCCTTCTTTCCAGACGTTTGTCGTATAATTGATTATGCTCACTTTAGCATCATAGAATTGGAGAGCCAGAAAAAGGACCTTAGAGACACTCCAGTACGATGGCTCGTGGACACAGACCCCCTGTGTGGTGTTAAATTGCCTCGAGCCACTTTTCTGCCCCTGCCTGTGTTTCATATGGTGCCTTTTTCTTAGTGTGAAATGTGTGTAAAGCAGATTTCCAAGTTGTCGCCAGCAACCCCAATGGTTTCTTTTACGACCTAAGGTTTTCTCTGTCATTAATTTGCCTTTTGCATGTACTATACCACCCCCCTGCCATCCCGAGGACTAGTCTGGAAAGTGTGTGTCATGCTCATCTGTTTATCTAAGAAAGTTGTGAGGAGAGATACGAACATATACACCTACTTGTTTAGAAAATTTTTGATTAGCTGGAACAATAAATGATCACAAGAAAACAGGCTACCTGGGGAGGTGGGAAGGAAGAGGTTGGAAGGACGGGCGTAGAACATAGATTTCTCTCCCGAATGGACCTTGTTTCGCCAAGTTTGACATTGAAACTATGTAAATGTTTTAATTAAAAATAAATCAAAATGAGAATAGAAGCAATCTCTTAAAATTCATAGCAAAATGAAACACACCTTCCCGTAGACATCGTTGAAGGCGTTACCCACGCAAAGAGGAAACATGTCAAGCCTAGAACATGGTAATTTGACTGCATCCCTAATGGAACTACTCGGAGGTTAAAAAGGACCTGCAAAAACCATTTTTGATTGTTTCTAGTGATATTGTTAATAATGATATTGGTGCTGATAGTTAAAACTGTCATATTTCTATTAGAGGACCAAACAAATAGCTAATTTATTAAGATTTTTACTGTCACGGAAGAGAGATAAATTTTAAAAAGTCAAAGAAATAAAAATCCTGCCATCCTTGATTTGAAAATATCAGCATGAACTCATGGATTTCCGATTAAAAACATTTACGCTTAGGTTTTAAAAATGTCCAATCCAGTACCAGTGAGTACCTCAAGCACCGAATTATGGTTTCTAAGTACCTTTCCCCACTCACGGGAACGAGGACTCCCTGGAGAAATGGCTTGATTCTAGGCCTGGGGCCGGAAGTATACACTATGAGCCTCGGACATCTTTTCATCCTAGGGAAGAAGAGGGGAAAGAGGGAGTAAAACAGATTTACGGCGGTTCTCAAAATATGGCCTCCTGGACAGCGGCATAAGTGTCGTCTGAAAACTTGTTGGAAAGGGAAATTTGGGGCCGCACCCCAAACCTACTGACTCAGAAGGTCTGCTTTTACAGGTCGTCTTGGTAGCCCTGGGAACCACTGGATTAAAAGGAACTTAAGAGACGTACAGTCACGTGCTAAACATGGAGTTTATTTGGATGCTGGGGAATCAGACCAGTTGTTCAAAAAAATTACGATGCACTCAGGGAAATGTGTCTCCTGACATGTGGTGATATTAAGCAATTTCTGTCATTATTTGAGATGTAGTGATGATGTTGTGTTTTTCTTTTTATAGATTTTGTTTTTTTTCTAGACCTATATAGCAAACAACTGTATGGCTGTGAAATAGAATTAGCTCCTGGGATTGAATTTAAAAATAGTTGTAGGGTGCAGATGGGCAGGGATGGAGATGTAAGGGGTTTGGCCGTGAGTTGATAATGGCCGAAGCTGGGTGGGTGCCTGGCGGTTCATTATCCCGTTCCAGGACGTTTGTAAATGTTTAAGATTTTTCATTACAAAAAAGAAAAAACCAACAACTACAAAAGCCAGCTCCGGGAGTCAGGCCGCCTACTCGTGCTGGGAGGGGCGTGGGGCCCAGCCCTGAGCTGGGCTCTGTGGCCCTGAGGAGGAGTTGGTCTTTTGAACTCTCCCAGGTGTCGGGCACCCTGCTATGCACTCAGCACCTCCTTCCATCCCTTCCGGGAGCCTCCAGAGCTAGGTATTATTATTGCCACCTTCCAGAAGGAGGAACTGAAACTTCTTGCTTTGTCATCATCACAGCCGGAAGTGACCAAGCCGGGTCGAGCCCTGTTGTGTTTACCGTGGCGAATTCATCCTGTAAAAATGAAGATTTTAGTTCAGTGGAGCAGCAGACAGACACAATTAAAATTGCTCGTTTTAAAGGCTGGATAGAATATGTATAAGGTGCAGGGTGCCAGGGTGGCTCAGTCGGTTGAGCATCCGACCCCTGATTTCGGCTCAGGGTCACGACCCCAGGGTCATGGGATTGAGCCCTGTCGGCTCTGCACTGAGCGTGGTGGAGCCTGCTTAGGATTCTCTCTCTCCCCCTCTGCCCCTCTCCCCTGCTTGCTCTCTCTCTCTCTCTCTTTAAAATAAGGCATTTGGGGAGAGCAGGTGAAAATTAACCCACCAGTTGGCAAAGGGTCTCGCAGCACCTACTGTGTGCCAGGCGCTGGTGGTCAGAGGGAAGAATGGGGTCTTGGGTGAAGCAGCAAACAAGTAGATGACCAGTTACGGTTCCACATGAAATGGGCAGTGATAGAGGGAGCGCTGGGCACAGTGGGTGCCCGAAGGAGCGCTAACCAACCTAGACTCGGGGTGGGGAGGAGTCTCAAGGAAAGCTTCCTGGAGGAGGTGTTGCCCAAGGTGACTTTTGGAAGAGGACTGGAGGTTAGCCAGGCAGGGATGAGGGAATAAATCATTGTCTGTCTGCAGGTGTATCTCCTTTGCGTCTCACTCTAGATGGATGGGTCAGGGGTTATCCAGGTTGTGTGGCCTAGGAAGCCATGACCTGAACACAAATCTTTGTGGGCTCTTAGCATGAGGAAGAGAATCAGAGAAAACCGAAGGTTTAAGTTCGGGTCTGTTGTGGAAGAACCATTGACAGTCTTGGAGCTGACACAGTTGGTGAATCTTGAAAGTAGGTTAAAGCAGGGAATCAAGAGACGATACATACCTTAAACACTGTAATTTAACTGAAAACAGCTCAACGTACATTCATTTGGCATTCTTTTGATGTAGGGCCGGGGCCTTTTCTTTGAATACGGGTCTGCTGATTAGGGTTTCACATCTTCCTTCTTTCATAAACTACATCCATAATGTATGTCTGTCACTTCCAGTTTCTGTTTCTTTAAGATGAAGAAAAAAACGCAGACACTTGTAAGGCAACTCGAATATAGAATTCTTCTAGACTCCGATCCTCCCACGTCTTCCAGAGTTGGTCCCCCCCACCCCACACACACCTAATTTGCCAGAAACGTGGTTTTTAGTGACTTGCCTTTATCACGTCTTTTCTGAGGCATATGTTTTCATAGTTCTCTGTTCTCATGCATGTATTTCACGGGTTTACTAATACTTAATTAAATCCTGTAACCGATTGCAAGTACAATTGCCTTATAGACAAGTTTGGGAACAAAGTAAAGTGGTTCCTTGTAAGCTGACCGCCCAACATCTGCCCTTTCGGGAGCAGAGGTGTTTCACGGAAGCAGAGGGTAGCCTGTGGTGGGGGGGGCTTATGAGAGAGGAGGGTCCTCACCTCTGTGAGCTAGTTCCCTGGAGATGGTGGAGAGAGCCCCCGGGGTGTCCACATTCCACGGGAGAGCTGGGGACTCTGGCTACCCATGCACTCTCCCCACCCCTCTAAAAGATGGAAGCTGTCCGAAGGATTAAACTCTCCTCATAATGCTTTTACGTTCTCTTTTCTGTACCATTAAAAAATTTGCTTTATTGTTTTTGTAGAAAACCATAACAGAACCTCACACAATTCTGATACATTTTAAAAAATGAAAAATAAAACTTCTAAATCACATCCCTCAGAGATAAATCACCGTTAATCATTTTGACGTTGTCTCTTCATCATCAGTTTTTTAGACATCTCCATATACGCATGTACGGATATAGATAGATGTATGCGGTTTTCTGAAACAGGAATGCCTGATATACAATAGCTGTTCTGGGCTCTTTTTGTCACTAATTGTGATCATCTTTCGACGTCAATAAATAGAGTTCCACAACATCGTTTTTAGCAGCCGCACAGTTATGCCATTGTCTGTAAGACCCGCGATTTACTCATCCAGACCCCTGTTGGAACAAAGCAGGTTGTTCATTGGCTCCTGCTATGAAGAGCGCGGAGATGAACCTCCTGGGACGTAGGCGTCTTCCTGTGCTTGTGTGGTTACTTATTGGGGCAGATGCCCAAGTATAGAATTGCTGGGTCAGCAGGTTGAGTGCGTCTTACGGTTTGGGAAATCTTGCCAGGGCATTCCCCCCCCGGGCCGCGCCTGCGGCCACGAGAGTGCCTGCCCCACACCCCGGCTGTCCCTGGACTTGGCCCATCTGACCAGCAGAACATGGCTTCTAGTTTTCACTCAACTAGCATCGTCAGGAAGGTCGTGCATCTTTTTGTGTGTCTTTTAATTCTCTCCTGTGTGATACACTGTTTTGTACTCTTCGTTCATTTTTCTAATTCCTTTTCTCCTGAGGCTGGAGAAATGAAGGCAGAGATCACCAGACTACACAAAAAGCTGTTTGAACAAGAAAAAAAGTTGCAGAACTCTGTGAAGCTTTTGCAGCTGAGCAAGCGCCAGGAAAAAGTCATCTTTGACCAGTGTAAGTGAGCGGTGGGGGGCGGGCCGCCACGTCCAGCCACTTTGTGCCTCCGAGGACAAAAAGCCCAGTCCCGGACACCTACTTTGGAGCCCAGATCATGTGTCCTCATGCCTCCTATTTATGGGTTTCCTTTCATACTTCGTCCTTTTTGACCCGCACAGACAAATAAATTCACTTAACAGACCTCAGTGGCGAGGCCACGTGGTGCCAGGGACAGTCATCTCGGTGGGGACACAGGTGTGTGGGGTGTGCTTTGACGGGAACGTGTGTGGGGTAGGGTGTTAGGGAACCCTGAGAGGGGAGTGGGGGAGGGCGTCCTTCTGTCCTGGAAGGTGGGCTTCTTGGACAAAGTGGCCCCTGAGCTGAGTCTGCCAGAAGGAGCAGGTGTTGGTCAGATGGAGTGGTGCAGAGGGGCAAGAAGTAAGGGTTCGTACATGAGAAACCTACAGTAGCTCACGTGGCTGGAGCAGGACTGCGAGGGGCAGGTCAGGGCTGGAGGGGCCGCTGGGACCAGGACTGCGGCGTGAAGGCCTTAGAGGGCAGGCCCAGGGCGGCTGGCACGTAGGGCAGGGCAGGGACCTGTCACCGCGGCTCCCCTGGTCCGGGAAGGCGAGGAGGAGGGCCTCGGCCGCACCGCGCGGATCCAGGGGAGGGGATGGTTGTGAGGCCTGCTTCCCAAGGCAGATCCACAAACTCAGGCTCAGAGAGGCTAAATGACATTTGTAACGTCAGGCCTCGTCCTATCCAGGAGCTTCAGAGATCGTGGGAACCCGCAGCCCTGGGGCGCCCCTCGTGTCTGTCACAGCCCTGGCCGGCCTTGCGGTCTGCCTGTCACCCTCCCTGTTGTGGGAGGGCCGCCCACTGCGGACCTTCCCTCCGGAGGTGTCAGTCTGCCCCGTGCTGCTCGCTCACCAAAGGCCGACGTTTCTGTGGCATTTCTGAGAAGCACAGAACCTAGATTGTGGTCGGGTGGGAGTTCTCCTTAGCCACCCCCCGGGGACCTTCTGAACACGGACTCCGTGAGACTGACAGAGTTTGAACTGCGGAAGAAGGAGACGCGGTCGAGGAGCAAGCACTGACGTCCTGCTCGTGCCCCCCGTGCCGGGCTCTGGGGACGGAGGTGAACGGCACCGTTCCTGCCAGCACAGGGCTCTGGCCTGATGAGGGGGACACGGAAGTTAGCTGCCGGGCAAGGCACTGGGTGCCTCCCCCGCAGCCTCGGTGCTTCGAGGCTCTGGACCTACTGGGTCTTGAGTAGGAGTTAGAGAAGGGCTAGGGACAGGGTTGTGGCAGGTGGCCTCGAGGGTGGGAACTAAGTATTCAGGAACACAGGAGGTGCGAGGGGATTTGCCCTGAGAGACCTCGTGAAAGAGATAAATAGGGACCAGGTCCCAAGGGGCCTGTGGATGGACTCCAGGGGCTGTTGGTGTTCATCATGTCTTAGAAGGTCCTTGTGGCCGAGCGCGGAGGGGCCAGGAGGCAGAGACCTCTGTGGGGGCTGTGGCAGTCCCCCCGCCCCCCGCCCATGACAGCAGGGCTGGGGCGGGGCTGTGGAGGGGAGGGGATGGTGGGCAGATAGTGAAGACGTTCGTGTCACTCAGAGAAAAGGAGCCCTGGCGGGGCCTGTGGGGGACAGTGCCAGTCGTGGCCACGTGTGAGGCGGCTGTGGAGCATTTGGGTCCGACCCCAGGGCAGCAGGGGAACGGGACAAGTCCGGGACAGTTAGGACTCTGCGTTAGCACCTCCTGGGCAGCCCCGAAGGGTCACGGGGCACTTGCCGCTGAGGAAGTTTTGGAAGCGGGCAGTAGGTTCAATGCTGTAAATTACTGTGGTAGATCCAGAGGACAGAACCCAGCCTCGGGGTCCTGCCTCAGTGACATGCAGCCATTAATGAGTGCCATCCTGTGTCCCCTGGACTAAATGACTCCCCAAGTGTCTTATTCCTCATTTCTAACGGGAGACAGTAATTCCAAAGGACTCAGATTGACCAGACAGGCCTGGGTTCTAATCACAACTTTGTAAAAAGCACCTCAGTTTTCCTATCTGTAAAGTGGGATGGTAAGAATACCTAAACTTTATCGTACTCTGGGAACAAAGCAGATGCTCAGCAGACCCTAGTTCTCTGCCTCTTCTTTTCCTGTTGGCTCGGACTGAATTCCGGGTGTGCAGGTGGCAGACCATTCATACAAAAAAATCACAAATGTCTCACACCGCCTCCCGTGCTGAAATGGCGTCACCCACCTCCGTGTCTCCAGGGCCTGGCCCCGAGCGGGGACCAGCTCAGAGCTGGGTGAGGGGTTGCCCAAGGTTGCACAGCGGGCGGCTGACTCCAGCTGGGCTGTGTGCCTCATCCCAGTGAGTCAGGTCCTCGGACGTTTCCCCAACCCTGCCAGCCTCACGGGGCTGCTTCTGGCTCTGAGGGGCCAAGCGGAGGTCGACGTAGTGTCCCCTCCCCTGCCTGCCCTCACCTGGTGACTGGGGAGAACCAGGGCCCGGGGCTGGTCGGTGCCGGAGGCAAGCAGAACACGTGTCCCGGAGCGTGCAGGGGAGAGGAGGGACAAGTGTCACTTCCCTCACGGCCTCTGACGCAGGAGAGCCTGCTGCGCAGGGTCGGGGTTATTCGCTGAGGTCACAGTTCACGAGCTAGACACCCGGGTCGGCGTCTTCCCTGCCAGCAGTGAGGCAGGAAGAGCCCCGTACTGAGTGGGAGAGTCGTGGGTTCGAGTCGCACCTCAGCCCCGGGCAAGCCTGGGTTTGGACGAGCTCGTCACCACGCTGTCTTCCCAGGCTGCTCCTTGCAGCAGGGATTTTGGGCTCTGCAAGGTGAGCGGTACGGTTCAGACGTGAGGCCTCTGCAGCTGGGGGCGGGTGAGCCCTGGCTCCTCGCTGGGAGCGTGGCACTTTGGGACTCCGGTACCCTTCCGGTATGATGTTTAACCTCCATACCTGGGAGGCTGAATCTTTTCTGGGTCACAGGCCCCTTGGCCGGTCTCAGGAGAGCTGTGAGTTCTTGCTGCAGAAAAACGCACACATCCAGATGCACACAGATTTGCGCTTACTTTCCAGGGATTTGGGACCCTCCTAAAGCAGATCCCGGACCCAGGTCGAGGGTTCTGCAGCCTGGGGGTGGGGGAGGGCACAGAGAGACAGTGGGCACCTCTGAAATTGACGTCGGCCGGTTAAAAACAAAGCCCACACCGGCTGTCTCCCTCCGCCACCCCCCCCCCCTCAGCGTCACAAATTGCAAACAGACTTTGTTACCCCCAGATGGAAATTTTTTTGTAAGGCAAGAAATAAATATTTTCCCCAGGCCACCACGTGGCTCCTGTTCTGAAGGAGACGCTGGGGAGTTGGGCTGTATGTGTGTTGATGGGGAGTCTGTTTCATCCTTGGGCACCATTGGCCAAAGCCCTAATTCCAGAAGCCTTGGTTCTGTCTCCTCCGGGGAGTAAATGGAATCTGTGACCCTCGCCAAGGCCTGTTTAGAAAGGACCCCGGATCAAGGCAGAAATGTCTTTCGTGGCGGCATTCCCCCTGCTGCCGGTGTTTGTGCCGGACAAGAAAAGGATTGAGGGAGGAAGCGGCCTTCCTGTACATTCGGCTGCACCCCCCTTCCTCCCTGGGGTTCTGACACACTGACGATCTGCCTGCATGCAGCTGAGAGCGTCCGGTCGGCGGGACCTCTGAAATCGTCCTACCCGGGGAACCACGTCGGGTTCCTGTACCTGCTGCAGGGAGTCCAAGGAGGAAAAATGCCCAGAGTTCATGCTTTCCCTCGGCTGATGGGAAGCCCGCCCTAAGGGTAAAAGTTGACTTTGCAGAACTGCCCGTGACTCTTGCCTTGGGCCTTGGCACACGGGATTGCTTGGAGTCGGGCACACCCCCTTCCCAGAGAAACCACAGCGTGTGGGGGCTAGTCAGTCACAGGCCTCTCCCCTGCCCTGCACCATTGGCCCCCAGACCCATAGAGGTGAGGCTTTGGGGTGCCTGGGCGCCCGCCAGCCTTGTGGAGCCTTGGTTTTGTTACCTAAAACATGGGCCGGTATTGCTGTGAGGTTGTGGCCTAGCATGAACGTGAAAGGGTGTCTCCAGTACCCCACGGATTCTTTGGTCTTGGGCCGTGTGATGGGGCAGATGGAGCCTCCCACACCCCTCTCTGCGTCTGGATGCCTCGGGCCTGTCCACGTGTCTGTCTGACCCATTTGGGGTTCAGGAGCCTCCTCCCTGCAGCTGGCTTTTACGCTGTCTTCCTGGGCATCTGTGTCTAACGATCCCTGTTCTTTCTTTCTCCTCAGTGGTCGTAACCCACAAAATCCTCCGGAAGGCCCGAGGAAACCTGGAGGTAATGCCCCTTTGAGTTCTGTTACTGAAAGCCCATTTGGGGCATGGGGAGTGGGTGCAGGGCAGGAAATTACTTTGGAAAAATGCAGTTGAAGGTGGAACTGGGACACACATCCTCCACGATTCTATTTTTCTGCCAGTAGCACATAAAAAGTTTCGTTTTAGCGTGGCATGGTTTCAGTGGTTGTTCTAATCATTAAGTTTGTGTGCTGTTTTTACGAGTGACGAATACCACAAACAGTGCCTGGCACATAGTAGGTGTTTGATAAACGTTTCTTGAGTGAATGAATGAATGAATGAATACAGTATGATCTCACTGCCATTTGGTTGTATAAATATTTACTGATCAAACAGCATGTCTTTGAAAGTAGTTTCACAATAACAATTTTGCCTTTAACTCTGTCAGGGATCTTAACTTCAGAAACCCTCCACTGGACCTAAAATTCTCCTTTTCTCCCTCCCTTTTCCTAGCTTAGGCCCGGGGGTGCCCACCCAGGAACATCCAGTCCCGGCCGACCAGGCTCGTGAGGAGAACTTGCAGCCAATAAAGCCTGTGGTTCCCACCGAGCTCATGCTGTGTCTTTGTTACAAGTGGGGTTTCTATTTATTGAGGGGGGAAAAGAAAGGACTGTCTGGCTGAAGGAAATCTACTTTTCCCTTTATGTTTTCTATCCTAAAGCTGGTTGAAGGGCTGTTATCAAACAGCGTTCAGATGCTCAGTAATGAGGCTTTTCACGGGCCTCGAGCTTCTGGGCGCTGGGTGTGCCCCCCCGTCCCCGAGCTGCGGCCTCGTGTCTGTGCACGGTGGTGGGCTTCGTGTCCACCATGGATTTGCCGAGTGCTCAGCCCAGCCTGCGGTTTGAAGATGCTCAGTGAGTGATTCGTTTCAACTTGGTGATTCGGTTATTGCGTGTAGAGCCCCAGAGCCCAGGCCCTCAACTCCACAGAGGGACAGGCCAGGGTTTCGGCAGTGGCCCGGCCCTCAGATACCTCACAGGCTCTCTGTCCAGGCCGCTTAGGTGTCTAGGGATGAACGATGCCATGCGGCGTGGCCAGGGCACTGGTGCCTGTATCTGGCCTACGCTGGGCAGTACATGGTCACATCCTAGAGCTGTCCCCGGAGCTGGTGCGTTCCCAGGGCAGGAAAGATCCAAAGGTGAGGCCCGGAGCGGGGACTTGTCACTGCAGCGTCCCCCAGATGACGGTGATCTTTCCATTCCCCTGTCCACAACACTGCCTGGTGCTTTGCTACAATCTTGTCACTGACCCTCATGTTCAGCCTTCGCCTTTGCCCTGAGCGTCATGGTTTCCCTGAGCAATGCACAAGGTAGGGCTCAGCCCCCTTTGCAGAAGAAGCCCCGGCAGCCCTGAGGGGCCCTGCTCTGCCAGGACGCTTGCTGCTCAGCTGTGGCCTCGCTGCCCCCCACCCACCTCTGTGCCACCACCGCCTGGGCATCCGCTGGGCCTGGGTGGGGAGCGTTCTGAATCCTGACTCCGTCTCCCTCTGTACCCGTTCTGGCCATCACTCTTGGGGCTTCAGTGTCTGGGCGACACTTGTTTACTTGTTTACTTGTCTTCTGCAGTTACTCTGACACTTTGTCCTTGAACTGTCGCTTCCTGTCCGTCAGCTTGCTCGCTCCCTCGTCCCCTCCTCTGACGTCTTGGAGGCCCTAACCTCCGGTCCCTCTGCCTCTTTCCCTATCCATGGGATCCTCGTTTTTAGTTCCTTTCCTGTCAGGCGTCTTGAGTCCTGCCACCCACACCTGAATCCCTTTTCTACCCTGAGGTGTTGAGAGAAGGCACCATCAGACCCCGGATGCCGCTCCCCCTGAAACAGTTGTACCCTCAGCTCCGAGCCCAAGTCCCTAAGGAGGTTTACCAGGACCCACTCTGGCCCCGTGTGACTTGTCCGAGGCCCTTAGCTTGTGAGTGGTGCAGCTGGGCCCTGATCCTTCCTGTCCTGCCAAACCCCACACCGTCCTCACTGCTGCTCCCGCAGCCCCTGGGACACGGGGATGATCTGAAGTGACTGATGCTGTGAGCTACAGGTACAGGGAGTGGAGGTGCAGGGGTTGGGGGTCAGGGAGCTGGCCTCTCCTGGGCTCCCCACCTCTGGACCTTTGTTTCCCATGAAGTGAGGGGGATAAGGGGTCAATGGGTGGGGGCGGGGACCCGCTCTGCTTGGGTTCCTGTCATCTGAGCTTCCTTCATAAGGACTACTTGCACAGATGTGCCTTATTTTAATACTTGCCAGAGTGTGGAAATGCAGGTTCCGGCAGAAAATAATGGAGCAGCTCCTGCCTCCAGAAGCTGCACAAACAGATTCCTCAGTGGAAGCCCCCATCTGCA
The DNA here is from genome assembly GCF_023721935.1 of Panthera uncia. NCBI lineage: Eukaryota > Metazoa > Chordata > Mammalia > Carnivora > Felidae > Panthera > Panthera uncia. The sequence goes on along the minus strand of NC_064807.1, from coordinate 77,437,899 downwards.
CACGAGGCCTCTTGGCGTGCTTCGGTGGAGGCCGCAGGGGGCTTGGCTTCCCCTACTGGTCTCCGTGCCCGTGAGATAGCCATCCCTCTTCTGCCGAGACCTGGTTACGGTTGTGAGCCCCCAAATCTGAAACTCGCAGAACAATGAGACCTTTTCCAAAAATCAGCGACTCTTCGCGATTCTCAGTGGCTGATCTCAAAACATTTTTGAAGCAGTACTTAAAGTTCACATGGCGGTTGTGCCCAAATGCGAGTGTGTGTGTGGGGGTGGGGGGGGGAGAGATGTGGGGAGTAAGCTGTATAGTGAGTGGTTAGAGCCTAGGCTAGGTGTGGAAGCGGGAGCTGGGTTCAGCTGTACCTGCAGGGAAAGTTGTAGGTATATTTGCACATGGTTACTGCATAGCCCTTGGGCACTGAACTTGGTCATTGGCAAGGGTGGGGAAGCTGGAAGGGTTGAGAGGATTCCACTTGGATGCTGCTACAGCCCAGGTCCATCTGGCTGGGAGACCCAGGCATGCCTGGGAGCACCGCCTATGGAGGAGGGGGCCCTGGGAATCCAGCTGGCCATTGGCTTAGTCACCCACAACTTTCCAGGAAGGCAGTAGCCAGAAGCAAAGTGTATTTTTGCACCCCTCCCCCACACAACACCAGTTTAGATTCGTGTAAAATATTCCCAACCTTGGGCTAGTGAAGGCCCCTCTGGGGGGTGCAGGAGCAGCCTGGTTTGTTTGGACTGGACTCAGGCCAAGAACAAACTGCAATAAGGACAATTTGGATCTTGGAGAAAGCTCCCGTGTCCCTGGAGAGTTCATGTTTGCAGCAGCTGAATTCAGGAGGATGTGTCAATTTCCCGTTGGTGAAATTAATCACCATGTGAGATGAGGCGCTCCCAGACAAGCAGCTGCAGGGGCTAAATATACAGAGAGAGAAGGAGGGGGAGAGGGGCACAGGGCTTCCAGCTCCCCCCGGGAGTCTCCTCGCCCCCCCCTCGGCTCACCTGTCCACCTCCCTGTCATGGGCCGGGATGGTAATCCCGGTCTTTCCGGGCCAGTGCCCACCTGCGTAGCGGTAACTGTGCTATGCATGGTCTCACTAACCTGTATACCCTGTGCCCTTCATGAATGAGAGAACGAGAGAACGGGTAGATCGTCCCCTCAGTAAGTGTTGGAGCCAGGATCTGAACCCGAGCCTGTTACAACCTGTTCTCTATCCTGTCCTCTGGACTATCCTGTCTTCCCAGAATGCTATCTATTAAAAAACAAAAAACAAAAAACAAAAACAAAAAATTGCAACCCTTCTCCTACCTTACAAACCAAAGTATTCCCACTCTTTCCTGCAACAACACGTCTCTGGGTGACCAGAGAGGAGCTTGGAGGCCCACAATTGGATTCCTCGACACAGCACTTATAAAAGGGCTGTGGATGGAAGGAAGAGTGATCTTGCTAATAAGCTCTCAGCACCGTGGAGGCAGGGAGACCTGCCTGGGGGCTGTCGACCCTGCCAAATTGCCTCTTCAATCTTGGCTGTATTTTAAGTCTAACTCAAAAATTCAATTATCAAAATTACTCATCCCGTCTTCTGAGAAGCCCAGGACTGTGTGCCTTAGGGGCCAGACGTGTTTACCTCTTGCCACGGATGAGGCCTTCCCAGCTCTGTTGGCGTGAGGTGGGCTGGGTGCGGGCAGGTCCAGAGACCCCGGGTCCTGCCCTGGCCTCAGTTTCCTCACCTGCAAGATTATGATATAGACAGATAAGGGTGTGTGACGGCTCACCGCAAGACCCAGACATGGGCCAGATCCCGGGTTCGCTTGTTCATTTGTCTCAGTGAAGGTTCTGCCTCGGGGCTCCAGCACAGGCGGGGGTCCTCCCTGAGCCGCCTCCTTCCTCACCCTCCATATTCCATCCACGATCATGGCCACTCTATCCACTTCCTCTCCCGAGACCGTTCTTCGTTCATCTCCGTCACCATCTTGGCCTAGATGACCATTGTCCCTCACCTGGATCACTTGCTGGCTTGCAGGCTGGACTCCTCATATCCAGCCTTACCTCCTCCAGCGTCCCCACATCATAGCTAGAGGGATTCTTCAGAATGCAAAGCCAAGCATACCCTCTCCGTTTAAAATGTTGAATGCTTCCCATTGTGCATGATCTGCAGGCCCTAGGTGTGCTGAGTCCTGCCCGTTCCTTATTCCCCTCTGGCTGCCCACCCTCTCAGCTCCCCATGCTGCAGCCTCATGGGGGCTTTCCTCTCTCCAGCCGCAGGGCCTTTGCACATGTTGCCACTTGCCTGGCAGACTTCCATCCACTTCCCTGGCCTCTCTTGTTTCCCTGGCTAGTTGGGTCCTACTCATGCCTCAGAGCCTAGTCAGGGAATTCTTTCCAATGAGGAGCCTGTGTTATATACACTGTCACAGCATGATTCCCCTTCACAGGCACGTGGCCACTGTTGTGACTGTGATGGGATTCTTGAGCAGACAGCTGCGAAAGGATTCTTGAGACATCTTTGGTGCCAAAAGGTGATTTTATTTATTTATTCGTTTGTTTGTTTTTCTTTAACCCATTTGGCCTTTTTTTTTTTTTTTTTTGATACGAAATTTATTGTCAAATTGGTTCCCATACGACACCCAGGGCTCATCCCAGCAGGTGCCCTCCTCGATGCCCATCACCCACTTTCCCCTCCCTCCCACCCCCCCATCAACCCTTAGTTTATTCTCAGTTTTCAAAGGCGATTTTATTAACGCACGGGGACAGGACCCGTGGGCAGAAAGAGCTGCACTGGGGTTGTGAGGACTGACTGATCATATGCTTTTAAGTTAGTAGGGGTGAGGGGTAGCATTAAGTCTCTAAAGAATTTGAAAGCAAGGCTTTCAGGACTTCGAGGGGCCAGCTGCTGTTAAGATACGGTTACCTTTAGTCTTCAATAAAACAAAAACATTAAGGAAGTCAGGTAGCCCTGAGTTGCTTGAGGAAGGCCACGCAAGCTGTAAGAGTTCACTTATGTTCCATTTCTCTTGCCTTTGTTCCCCTCATCAACTGGACTGTGTGAGTGCGATTTTTGGGGGGTTAGGCCTCACCCCGTCAGTACCTAGAAGTTCCGTTAGGGCACAGACCCGTGTGATTTGCTCCCCACTCTGACCCCCATGCCAGCCACAGGGCAGCAAATATATTCACTCACCAAACATTCCCAGGGCTCCTCCAGGGTCCCTTTGGAAGAAACCAGACTGGTGGGGAAGACTTGTTCAGGGGGGTCCTGCGGACCAGGCTGTCTTCCCAATGTCACCACAGGCAGTCATGCGGTGGGAGGCTGCTTTTTCCAGCCGAAGGACGGGGTCCCAGAGTGGCCTGCCCTGCATCACGTGGCCATTATTCACTGGAGCCGGACTCAGAGGCAGGCCAGCGGGCTGCGGAGCTCAGCCCCCACCACGGCGCCGCGTGTAAAGGCTAAGATGGTGCAGGGTGGCCCCGGGGTGATCCACACGGTCAGTGCCCAGAAGGTTCCCGCCATCAGGTGCGAAGTCCAGCCCTGCCCCTGGCGTGGCCTTAGTCTCCCCATTCTCAACGGGAGACAGGGAGTGGGAGCCACATCGACTCCCCCCTCTTGGGCTCCTGTCCTGCTCTTCCACCTCTGTCCGCTTGCCCCCGATCTTGGGGATGCCGCTGCCCCCAGCTGACCCCAGAGGGCAGCACTGGGCACAGCGGGTTCCTCTCCTCCCCGACCACCACCTTGGTGAAAGGTGCAGCGTCAACTAACCACCTTCCCACGCTTTCCTCTCGTGCCGTAATCACATCCTCGTCAACAGGCATTTACAGGAGAGCTTAATTACAGGTTTTCAGGTTTAAAAGGATCCTCTGTTTGTATTAACGCCACACGGAACAACGTGTGGCACTGGCTTGTTTGTGGCGCCACGTGGCCAGGGACGGCACACAACAGGGAAGAAGGGGAACAGCACTGCCCTGGCTCTCCAGACTGACCGTGGGCTCAGGGGTCACAGACAGGGGGTGACCAGCCCACCACCTTGGTTCCTTGGTGGTGGATGCCCGTGCCGCCAGCCCAGCTAGATAGAACGCATGTGTGACTCACGAGGGGCGGGAGACCCTCGGCACCGGAAGGGATGGGGAGACCTTCACCTTCAAGCACCCACCGGACCCAGAGGGGGAGGGGCAGGCACACGGTTAACCACGTGAGGTGGGAAATGACAAGAGCGGGGGCGCCTGGGAAAGACGCTCCCCGCGGGCCTTGGAGGTGCCCTGCGGTGCGGGTGAAGGCTGGCCGGGAGTTCAAGAGGTGGGACGGTGGGGAGGAAGGCGTTCTAGGCCAAACAGCCTAGGACAGGCGTGCGCGTGGAGCCTGGGATCCGGTCAGCAGCAGGGAGAGGGCAGGCTGGAGGTTGAGGGGCCAGGGATTGCCCACGTAAGGCAGCCAGGCTTCTTTGGAAGAGGGTGTCAGGCAGTGAAGAGACACGGAGGGATCTGTGTTGGGAAGGGTGGAACAGCCATGGAGAGGGACAGCACGGGGGCCGGGGAGGCCCAGGGTGTCCTCACTCGGGCAAGGCCAGGTGTGGGGAGGTGGGGTGAATGTGAGCCACTTAGGGGGGGCTGGGGACCGGTGCACTGGCTGAGTGGGGCCCTGTGTGCACACACGAGGGGGAGGGGGAAGGATGGAAGAGTGTCAGGGTGGCTGGGTCCGGCGGTGGCTGTGGTGCGGCCTCATTCATGGAGAATGGGTGCACGGAGGGGTGCTGATGCCGGGTTTGTCCTTCAGAGCAGGCAAAATGTCATAGGTTGGGGAGTGGGGACAGGGCACCGGGTGGAAGGAACAGCCTGTACAGAGGCATGGAGGCCGCCAGGGCCCCGTGGTAGTGACGTGCGGCCAGGGCGGCCAGCGTGAGGTTGGAGACAAGGTATTCAGGATTCGGGCCCATTTTTTGGCGTTGGGGCACCAATGGGGACCCAAGGGAGGTGGGGGAGGAAGCCCAGAGCAGAAGGGAGGCGGGAAGACAAAGGCTGGAAGTGAGGCCAGTGCGGGGCTGAGGGAGGACCCAGCCCAGCGCCACGGCAGGTGGGCCTGGCCCGAGCACGCGTGACCCTGCTCTCTTCTTGCCGCTGCTCTAGGGAGGTTGATGGCCGGGCAGCGGTGGGGGATACCGGCCTGAGGTGTCCTCCTGGGGCCCTGCCGGGACTCCTGTTTCGTCTGCTGACTCTGGGTCCCGCCCTGGAGTGAGCCGGTGACCTGGCTACGGGCAGCTCTTCTGTTGGAAATGGGACCGTGATGCTGGTCCAGGCAGCTGTGCATGGCTTCCTGCCTGCCTGGCCTCGGGAAGGGATCTGAACGCTCCCAACCTCAGTTTCTCATCTTTGACAATGGGGTAGTAATACATCCTTTTTCCTCCTCCCTTGAGAGGTTCCTGTCCCCCTCACCCAGCCCCTGCCCAGCCCCCAGCTGCTTCCAGCCTCCCGGAGGCTGTCCTCGGTCTCTCGCTGCCTCTCAGTTGCTGAGTCTGCCCTGCTCCCTCCTTAACCTCTTCGCTCCTTCCTCTCCTCTCCATCCCTCCTCCTCCTTACTGCAGCCTCCCGGCCTCCTGCCTATGTCCAGTCTCTGTGCGCAAGACAGAGTGAGCTTATCAATCAGGAGCCCAGAGGCCATTTCACTTCCCGGCCGAGCCCCCGTTCCTCCTTGGCATGCACACCTCCCCTGCATGGCCCCAGCCTTCGGCTCCCGGCTCCCTGGGCTCCTCACTGCTGGTATCTCCTCCCTCTCCTGAGGGGCCTGTGCTGCCACACCCCTCACAGCCCCAGGGGCACCTCCTTTTCGCCCACAGTGCCAGCCTTCTGTGTCTCCTGGTCTGAAGGGCCCAGGCTGACTCCACTCATCCTTAAAGACTCTTAGGCATCACCTCGGCCCCCAACCTCTAAGCCTCAGTCTATCCCCCTGTTAAATGGGCACAATCCTATTTGTCCCCTTGTAACTGGAGACAGACTTAATGGTTTTAATGGACTGCAAGCAGCTCAGTTAACGGACTCCAAAGAAAGGGCCTCACATGCTAATGTTACCGTGGCTGCATTAATAAAGGTAAAGGCCAGGGGCGCCTGGGTGGCTCAGTGGGTTTGAGCGTCCGACTCCGGGTTTCGGCTCAGGTCGTGATCTCGTGGTCCGTGAGATCGAGCCCCACATCGGGCTGTGCGCTGACAGTGCGGAGCCTGCTTGGGATTCTCTCCCTCTCTCTCTGCCCCTCCTCCACTCTCTCTCTCAAAATAAATAAGGTAACTTAAAAAAATAATAAAGACAGAGTTCAAAACGAGAGGCGAATAGTCTTGTCCTGCCTGTGACCTGTCATACTGCGCTGTGAGCCCTGTGATCCTTTCCTGCACCTGGCTTTAGGGGGCATATCGACAAAGGGGATTCTCTCACTGATCCTTTCACACCGGTTCAGTGAATTTGTTTTTCATTCATCAAACATGTCGATACCAGGCACCTCGCAACATACTGTCACATTTAATCCTACAATCCCGTCCTTTCTATAGGTGAAGAGGAACTCACAGTCTGAACCCACAGTCTGCTAGGTATTAAGAAAGTAATGCCTGTGGTAGGCAGAACAGGGTCCCCCAGAGACATTCTCTAATCCCTGGAACTTGTGAATACTTACATTTCGTGGCAAAAGGACATTCACGGATGGGCTTAATGTTAAAGACCTTGAGGTGGGGAGCTCATCCTGGATTATCCAGGTGGGACGCTAATGGCCTGAGTCCTTCAAAGAGAATTTTTTCCAGCAGTGGCCAGAGAGAGAGAGAGAGAGAGAACGATGGAAAAAGGGTCAGAGAGTGGCTGGCTTTGAGGGTGGGGGAAGGGGCCATGAGTCAAGGGTGCTGATGGCCTGGGGAGCTGGAAAAGGCAAGGAACAGATTCTTCCCTAGAAACTCCAGGAAGGAACACAGTCCTGCTAACTGCTTGATTGTAGCCCAGTGAGGCCATGTCAGACCTCTGACCTCCGGAGCTGCAGGGTACGTTTGTGTTGTTCAAGCTACCAAGTGTATGGTGATTTGTTATGGCTGCAATAGGAACCTAACACAATGCCTTAGTCAATATAAATACGACAGTTTGGGGCACCTCGAGGCTTAGGCAGTTAAGTCTTGATTTCAGCCCAGGTCATGATCTCACCATTGGTTCGTGACTTCGAGCCCCGCATCGGGCTCTGTGCTGGCAATGCCGAGCCTGCTGGGGATTCTTCCTCTCCCCCTCTCTCTGCCCCTCCTCTGCACTCTCTCTTTCTCTCTCAACATAAATAGACTTACAAAAATATGATCATCTGAATTTAGAGATTGTAAGCCATGTGCCCCATAGCAACGTAGAGTAACTTCCTAAGGGCCCATCAAACAGGTGGCCTTGGAGGTAGTGAGCTCCCCATCCCCAGAGGTATGGTTGCAGAAGTGCCGTACGAGATGTCGAGGGGATTCTCGTCTAGATGGGCAGGTGCTTGGACGAAGCACCCCCCCTCTGAAGAGCGGCCAGAGATCGGAGTCAGAAGCCGGGTGGCTCCAAGCGGGAGGAGATTAGGGTTCTCTCCCCTGGTTCTCTGTCACCCGTCACCACACACAGCGTCCTCCCCTCCGGCAAGCGATTATATATGGTTACAGGACTCCATTACCGCGGAATGCTTCTGTGTAACACGTGGAAGGAATTATTGAAATGTGTAATTACAGTGTGCATTGTATTATAAAACAAGTCTATTATATTCATGTGATGGAACCGTGCTCCATAATGTCTATTCTAATAGAAAAGATTCTGCCATTAGAGTGTTATATTGCGTGATGCTAATTGTCCGTCGGCAGACGCCGTCTCGCGATCTTCACCTGGTTCCCACGCTTTCTCCTGACGCGTCTGCTGCCGGGCAACCCGCACACCTGAGCTTGGGAGCTGGGAGGGCCCGGGGTGGGGGTGGGGGGCCACTGGGGCCAGGCCTACGTCCCACAGTTGGGTGTGTGAAGCCTTGAGGGGCGAGGCCATCTGCCCGCGGCCCAGAACCCGTAAACTGGTGGCTCCTGTGTCCCTGCCGTCCTTGGGAACTGGAATCGAACCGTTTTCCACCGAGCATCTCCTGGGCGGGCCCGGCAGACAGAGGGGGTCCGCTGTGCGGGAAGCCGACGTGCGCGGCCAGGGTCCCCACCGCCGGGGAGCCCGCCACACCTCCACCCCCACGCTGGCGCCTCTGCGCAGAGCACGGGGGGCTCCACGGGGCCCCCTCTGCAAACCAGTGGCCCGGCGCCGTATCCGCCCAGGTGGGGAGTGCTTGCCCGAGGTCGGACCCCAAGCTGGGGCCACAGCTGGGACTCACAGCTCTCTCAACCCTCGCCACGTGGGGGGTTCCCGGGGACTCGCCGGTCACCCCGACGGGGAGGCCCAGCCCCAGAGTGAGGCGTGGTGGCTCGGTGGGGGGGGGGTACAGGAGTCCCCAGTTTTAACAGGCACCCCAGGGACCCTGCTGCACGGGGTGTTAGGACAGCTTCCTCCCTGTACCCCGCCGGCCTGCCCCGATCCGGGCCCCGTCCCCGGCACCACGGCCACCCTGGCACAGATTGACACGGTTCCTGTTCTGGGCCCTGGGGATGCATCCGTGGCTTAGATTCTAGCAGCGTGGGCGCAGGACGGAGGAGCGACCTCCTCTGTTAGGGGTGAAGGTGCTTTGGCCCCCGGGACAGGAGAGCGAAGCGGAAGGAGACGAGGGTACGGGTGTCCCAGGCCCAGGGAGGGGACAGGGGAGCACCACTGGGAGGCAGGAGGGAGCCCAGGAGCAGGGAGGAGGCTGGTGCGGGGTGGACACGGGCTCAGAGGACACCAGGGCCCTCGGACGGTCAGCGTGACTCTGAAGGAGATGGGCGGACACTGGGGGTCTGGAGAAGAAGGAGGGGTGGCCTGATGGCTTCCGGGAGCGTCGCCCTGGTTCCTGAGCCAGGGGGCATGGGCGCAGCCGGCTAAGGAACGGCTGCCTCCCTCTCCCACTCCAGCCCGCCCTCTGGTTTTCCCCGTGGCCAGGGCGTGGCCACCCAGGAAGAACGCTGGAGAAAAGAGTCCCCCTGGCGTCCTGCCTGCGGTGACAAACCTGTCCCTCCCTCAGTATGCTGACATCCTTACCGGTGTCGACACAGTCTTTGTTGCCTCGGCCTCCACGTTTACGGTATTTTCAGCATATTTTCTCACCGTTAAGTCTCTCAGCAAATGGTCCTGTAAACGAAGCTTCACGTCCTTTTCTTTTATACTTGAAGGAACATTTCAGAGAGGCGGAGACAGCCGCCTGAGGTCACAGAGAGGGTCTGGGGGAGCCAGAGCTCAAGCCAGCTTCTTGTCCTGTCTGCCACCAAAGGGGGAAGCCTTGGGAGGGTCCCGGTCCCCCTCAGGCCTCTTGGATTCCAGCAGTGAGAAGACAGAAGTCCCAGGCAAGGCACCATGTTGCAATGTGATCTGGACAGAATCGCACCCAGTCACATCGTCCCCTGGGGGCTCCTGTCTTCCCACTGGAACTGCCAAGAGAGTCTCCCCCACTCCCAGGGGACCTAGGGCAGAGAAGGGCGTCCTTCAAAGGCGTGTGGTGGTAACAGGCATTTGCTCAGCTCACGATGAAGCAGTCATCCTGATTCCTCCATTGCCTGGATCTGTGCAGTAGCACATCGGGAACAGAGAAAGATGTAGCCCTCCCACTTGCTTGGTTGTTTGCCTTAACCTTGGGCTCTGAAGCCCCCCTCCCCCTGCTTAGGCTGGGGTCTCACGGTCCCTCTACCTTCTGCCTGCAGCCTTGTGCACAGTGGCCAGTCTTGTCCCGGGCTGGGCTGAGGACAGGCCCCTGCCTTTGCCCCGGGGACTCCCCATCCTCAATCTCCTGTCCCCAGAGCCCTCCTGGCCACAGGATTAACGTGTGCAAGTCAATACTTCCAGTTTGCTGGAAGAGTCGGGCGCTGAAGCCTGGTTTGCCGCCCTCCACGCACCTCGTCTCAGCCCTCGAGACGGCCTCTGCGGCTGGTTTTCATTCTCCCATTTTGCAGACGAGGGAATAAACCTCAGCGTGATTAATTCCCTGGCTCAGGGGCGGGGCCCGGTAAGTCAAGGGGCCGGTACCGGGTCCGTGTGTGGCCACCGCGTTGTGTCACCTCGTTAAGGGTGTGCTGACCTGCCGACTGGAGGCGTGTCGGATCAGGCTAGCTGAGTTAGACCCCGGCGACTGGCGGTTTCGAGCGTGTTATTCAAATCCAGCCCGCTCCTGTTTCACACTAACTGCCTTCAAAGGCCGCTGTTAACAGGAGGCACATCTTCCTTTGTGCATTTGAAAACGTTCCGTCTCAAAGCCATCACGTCAGTGCAGTGACCGTGGAGGAGTCAGCTGGAATTAAATCAGGAGCCAGGAACAGGAAGAAGGGAGAGGAAGGTCATCTTTTGAAATGACGAGGAAGTGCTGCTTTCGCAGTCGGGCAGGCGCAGCTTCGGTACCATCAACCGGGCCGCAAATTTTAATCCCAGTCTCTGCAGCTGCTAATGTGCTTGTCGCTCGGAGAAGAGACACTAATTGACAAGCAACTAAATAAATAACGTGTAACACGAAAGCAAACATAAGCTTTAAAGGAGGGGAAGAAAATTGCAAAAAGGATGGAATTAAAAACGTGGGGGGGGGGGGGTGGTTTGAGCGGCGTTTTCCGCACTCCATCGGAGCGACATCCAAAGGCTTTTCAAAATATTTGTTTTATGAAGATACAGTCTGGAAGCATCTACGCTCCTGTCCCCACGTTGCTGCGCTGGAGATCAGAGGCGGCACGGTGAGAAAAGGAGACTGGTTTCTTCAAAAGGACCTGGAGAGGCACCAAGGCCGCAGGAGGGACGGGGCGGGGCGGGGGGGGGGGGGGGGGCAGCCTCTTTGTCTTCCGGGAGGACGGACTGAGGCCCAGAGAGGGAATGTGGCACCTCCAAGGTCATACGTTGGGTCTCTGGGAGGCTAGAAATCTGCTCTGGCTTGAACTGTATGTGTCCCTCAAAGATACGCTGACGTCCCAACCCGTACCGTCTCAGAGTGGGACCTTATTGGAAATAGGGTTGTTGCAGATGTACGTGGGGAAGACGAGGTCCTCCTGGAGGAGGGTGAGCCCTTAACTCCACGTGACGGGTGTCCTTATAAGAGGAGACACGCGGGGGAAGCGCCAGATGAGGACGGGGTGACGAGAGAGGCGGAGAATGGACTGACGTCACTGCCAAGGAACCCACCACCAGAAAGAAGGTGGGAGGAGGCGAGAAAGTGCTCCCTGTGCCTGGAGTGCCCTCCCCACGGACGTCCACGTGGTTCACTCCCTCACCTCCTCGGAGACTTTCTCAGCCGTCACCTTCTCAGCAAGGCCTCCGCTGACCCCCGTTTACAAGACACAGCCTGCCCCCTGTGCTTCTGGTCCCTCTTAGTAGGGTCGCTGCCGTGTGATTTTTATACGTGTTACGTCCATCATTCATTGTCTCGTTTCCCTTCGTAGACGGTGAACTCCGCGAGTTTTGCCATCTTGTCTGTTTTTGCCGAGCACCTCGTAGACCCTTGATCAATATTTGTTGGCTAAATGATGCTCCCCCCGAGGTAGGCCCGGGGCTGGGCACCGGGGCGGCCAATCCAGGGACTTCGGACAGCTCCCAAGTGACCTAACCCTGTAGCTCTGCCCGGGTGCCGCGTGCTGGAACTGGACGGGCGTGACCAGAGGAGGGGCGCGTCACTCTTTCTGGGGTGGCCTGAGGGCCTCCCGGAGGAGGTGTTAGAAATGCGTAGGCAGGCCGTGGTAAGAGGGCTTGGTCGAGGGAACTGATGTGCAAAAGCATGGCGGCAAGGGAAAGGGCAGCGAGCTCCTGTCCCCTGAGGCTGCGGGACGTGGTGTGGAGGTTGTCCGTGATGGACGCAGGGCTGGGAGATGGGCCGGGGACCTGTGTGTGAGCCTCCCGCGTGTGGGCTCTTCCCAGGGAGGCGAGAGGGGACGAGCACGCCGGGACAGGCCCTCCCTGGGTTTCAGAATACCCTCTTCTCTCCCCTCAGGCCTCAGTGCTTAGTGTCCCAGGACAGTGACCGGGAGCAGTTCCAGGGCCCCTGGGGCTCAGCTCCTACGTTCCTCCAGCTCCGCAAGCCCCCCTGTGCCAGTGAGGACCCGTAGGGCAGCAAGGGGCGGAAACCCCGTTCAGACCCGTCTGGACCCTGGAGGGGCCTCCTGGGCTTGTGTCGCCAGCCGCGAGCAGCCAGGGAGGAGCAGGCCGTGGAAGGAGCTGGAACCAGGGACTCACCACCCCTCTGCCTCTCCGTCTGTCTTGGGGCCACCGTCCTCCCTCCTCTGCGGGCTGGGGGTGGGGGACACACAGCCCGGCGGCTTCTGGGCTCACACCTGCTGGGCTTCATAACCAGGGAGGAGACCCTCTCGCCTGCAGCCGCAGGGAGGAAAACCCCAGGGAGGGGGCTACGGGTGCGAACGGAGCCATCGCTGAGGCACAATGAAGTTACTGTCTCGCAGGGACCCGTCCTGTCAGCGTCTGGGTCTAAGTCAAAGGGCGCGAAGTCCAAATAAGGCCCGTCCGAGTACCAGGGGCAAGCGGAAGCGTTATCAGGTTTGGAGGCCGAGCCTGGACCGGGCCCCTTTCTTCCAACGTGTGCTGGTCACGTCTCCTCTGCGAGCCTCAGTTTCCTCACCTATAAAATGGGGCTGACGGGCTCTGTTTCAGAAGGGTTTTTGTGGGGGGTCGTGAGACAGTAACGCAGGAGCCCGTCACCGACCCCCGCAGGGCCGTGCGCTCGCAAGGCCCGTTACTGGCTCTACCCCCCCGCCCTCCAGGTCTGGCGCAGTCCCCCCGAAGCCGGAGCCCCCGTGATAAATTGGTGCCGAGGCGGGAGCCTGGCCTGAAGTGAAATGGCTGATCAGAGAAATAATGCTAGAAGTAAAATGAATTAGACTTCGCACTGACGCCGTAATTTTAAAAATTAATTAAGAATAAAAAGAAGATGCATCTCGAAGGAAAGGAAAAGTCTAATTTTGACAGACGGTAATTAATTCCTCCGTTTAGGGATTCATTAACGGGCCTGAAGTACAAATTGCTCCTTTGCAGGGCCGGAAATTCATCCCCCGGGGCCTTCCCCAGGCGCCGTGGGGGCCCCGAGGGCCTGTCGCAGGGAGGTCACTTCTAGGCACCAGAATCCGGGCCCCCCATCTGAGACTGACCCCCCGAACATGCTGCTCGGGCTGTTAGCGTGACCGTCCCCGTGGGGGCGGGGGCGTCTGGCGGGCCCCCTCCCTGGTCTTGCCTTGGGCGGGCAGAGGGCACCTTGGAACTGAGCGCCCACTGTGCATGGAGGGGCTGGGGGCTGGGTCCCCACAGGGAACCGGATAAAACCCCCGTCCTCACTGACCTCACAGTCAGTAACGTGTCCTACAGTATATGCTGGGCTGTGACTGGGGAAGGAGAAGGGGCTTGGGGGGGGGGGGCACGGAGGGGGAGAGGTGACTCTGAAACGAGTCTTAGGGGATTATGAGGGACCGTCCAGGGAAGCAGGGGAGGGGGCTCTCCAGGCAGAGAAAGCACGGCAGGGGGGTTGGGGAGAAGGGGGCGCTATGGAGAAACAGCAGGGCTCTGGGAGCTGCTAGAAAGAGCACTACCTGGGGCATCTGCGTGGCTCAGTCGGTTAAGTGTCGGATTCTTGATTTCGGCTCAGGTCATGATCTCACAGTTCATGAGATCGAGCCCCGTGTGGGCTCTGTGCTGCCGGTGCGGAGGCTGCTTGGGATTCTCTCTCTCCCTGCCCCTCCCCCCTGAAAATAAATCAACATTAAAAAAAAAAAAAAGAAAGTTCTCGAGGTTAAGGTACAAAAGGTGTGCGAGGTAGGTGAGGGAGGACCGGTAGGGGGGGGGGCCTTAAATGCCAGACCCAGGGGCAGGGAAATTTTTTTTTTTTTTTTTTTTAAATTCTCAAGTTAGTTAACATACACTGTAGTCTTGGCTCCAGGAGTAGAACCCAGTGATTCATCACTTACGTAAAACACCCCGTGCTCATCCCAACAGGTGCCCTCCTTAATGCCCATCACCCGTTTAGCCCATCCCCCCCACCCAGCACCCCTCCAGCACCCCTCCTTTGGTTCTCTGTATTTAAGAGTCTCTTATGGTTTGCCTCCCTCTCTGTTTTTATCTTATTTTTCCTTCCCTTCCCCCACGATCACCTCTTAAGGTCCTCAAATTCCACATATGAGTGAAGTCATGCGATATATGTCTTTCTCTGACTCATTTCACTCAGCATAATACCCTCCAGTTCCATCCATGTTGCTGCAAATGGCAAGATTTCATTCATTTTGATTGCCGAGTGATACTCCATTGTATATATACATCTTCTTTATCCATTCATCCAGCGATGGACATTCGGGCTCTTTCCATACTTTGGCCATTGTCGATAGTGCTGCTAGAAACATGGGGGTGCGTGTGTCCCCTGAAATCCACACTTCTGTATCCTTTGGATAAATTCCTAGTAGTGCAATTGCTGGGTTGTATGGTTGTTCCACTTTTTTATTTTTTTGAGGAACCTCCACACCGTTTCGCAGAGTGGCTGCACCAGTTTGCATTCTCACCAGCAGTAGGAGGGTGGATTTTATCTTGAGGCAACAAAAAAGTCATCGAAGGGCATGAGGCAGAGGTGGCTTGATCCCATTTTCGATGGGATTCTTTTCAAAATAAATGTCTTAAGTTGAAAACCATCTTAAACGTACAGAAAAGTTGCCAGTGCAAGGAACTTTTTATTCCTGCGCCATTTGAAAAGAATGCCTCGTTTGGGGCGCCTGGGGGGCTCAGTGGGTTAAGCGGCCGACTTCGGCTCAGGTCAGGATCTCACGGTCCGTGGGTTCGAGCCCCGCGTCGGGCTCTGTGCTCACAGCTCGGAGCCCGGAGCCTGCTTCGGATTCTGTGTCTCCGTCTCTCTCTGCCCCTCCCCCGCTCATATTCTGTCTCTCTGTCTCTCTTAAAAATAAACGAACATTAAAAAAAATTTTTTTTTAAAGAAAAAAGAACATAATGCCTTGTCCGATGTCCCCGCAGGCCTGACTCCTTCAGCGGGTATTTCTTGCAAACACGGACATTCTCCTGCGTAACCACAATATAGCAGAGTTATCTGCTGCCTCATAACCTATCACCCCCAAAGTTAGTGGCTTAAGACGACAAACATTTATTGCCTCACAGGGGCAGGTTAGCCGGATGGTTCTGACGCAAGCATTCGGGATGCTTTTGACTCATAAGGTGTAGTCAGGCTGCTGGCCAGGGCCACGTTCATATTCACACTTGACTGGGTCTAAGGACCCACTTGTGGCCTCGTTCAGGCGGTTGTCGGAGGCTTTAGGTCCTCACAGGCTGTTGGACGGGGGGCCCCAGGTTGTCACTGGGACAGGAGAGCCTCTCCATGGGGCTGCGCACAGTAGGACAGCTTGCTCGTAGCAGAGTGGGTTATGAGAGGGGGGAGAGGGGAAGAGGCCACAGTCTTTTCGAAACCTGACTTCGGGAATGACGTCCCATCTCTTCTGCCGTATTCTCCACTCAAGGGGAGGGGATGACACAGGAAGGAGTATGGAGGCGAGGCCCCCTGGGGACCGTCTTAAAGGCTGTCACCATCGCCATTAGGAAATTCGCGTGGACGCACTCTCCCATCTGACCTCAGACCCCAGAGGGTCACCAAACGTCCCAGTACCGTCCTTCCCGGCAAAAGGCCCCAGGATCAGTATCCCGTGTGCTGCACTCTATCCTCAGGACTCTTTTTCTCCTTCAACTTGGAACAATTTCTCTTTGTCTTTCTCCCCCCCTCGACTTTAGTGACTTTGACATTGTTGAAGTTGTTTCTCGAACATCCCTCCACTGGGGTTTGTCTGATGTCTCCTAACGATTAGACCCATGTGCTGACAGTCTCCTCGGCACCTCCCATCAGGGTGCACGGAATTCATGATGTCCCATTCTTGGTGACTTGATCAAGGTTGTGTCTATAAGCTCCTGTCACTGTAAGTCCCTTCTTTTACTTTGAAATGAGTAATTACTTCTGGAAAGGTTTTTCTGTTTTAAGTTTATTTATTTGTTTTGAGGGGTGGGGTGGGGAGGGACAGAGAGAGAGAGAGAGAGAGGAAGAGAGAGAGAATCCCAAGCAGGCTCCTCGTGGTCAGCACAGAGCCGGACGCGGGGCTCGAACTCACGAACCGTGAGATCACGGCCTGAGCCGAAATCAAGAGTCGGACGCTTAACCGACTGAGCCACCCAGGCACCCCTGTGGGGAGGGGTTTTAAAACAAATATCCCCTTCCTCGTCAAACTTTTTCACCTGTTTATTTAAAATTTTTTTAATGTTTATTTTTTGAGCGAGAGTGAGACAGAGAGAGAGAGAGAGAGAGAGAGAGTGCAAGCACGAGCGGGGGAGGGGCAGAGAGAGAAGGAGACACAGAATCTGAGGCAGGCTCCAGGCTCTGAACTTTCAGCACAGAGCCCGACGCGGGGCTCGAACCCCCAAACAGACCCAAGAGGGTTTTGGAGGTCCTCCGGTCATCTCCCATTTCCGCCTTCCCTGCAGCCCAGGGAGGGGACGGCACTTGCCCAACGACACACAGCATGGGAGCGGCAGGGCTGTAGCTAGACCCGGGCGTCCTCTGTTTGAGCCCAGATCCTGGGTATGTCCGGCTGGGTGGGGCCACCGGATGGTGACAAAAGTTGAGGATGTGGAGCAGCGCTGTCCCTTCTCCAGGGTGAGCTCCGTTTCCTGGCCCGTACGATGGGGCACTGGCTTGGGATCTTTCTGGCTGGTCCTCTCTGGCTCTGCCTCCCCTGGAGCCCCCTCCCCTGGCAAGAAGGGCAGATACGGGGCTTCAGTGACACAGACTCAGTCTGTAGGCACCTGGTGCACGGGGGCTAGGGTGTCAAGCATCCGTTTATTTGGGAGAATTTAGAAAAATGCACCGTTACCTTCTGGGCCTGGGGGCTGAGCGGGGTGGGACTTGCTTGCTTATGGAGCCCAGAACCTTCTTGAAGGACATGGCTGAGGCCACAGTCTCTGCTTCCAGAGATGCAGACCGGGGGAGAGAAGTCAGGGGGAATTGGCTTGGTGCCACCCCCCCGGAGGATTAGGAGGTGAGGGAGGGCAGGGGGCCTTTGGGGCAGGGTCACTGCCCCCTGTGTGGGCGGCGATGGGCCTCAGGTTGGACCGTGAGCCCAGAGGGCTGTAAGGCTGACCCCGTCAGTTCACATGGTTAAAGTCTCTTATTGAACAGGTTAAAAAAAAATTAGGGCGAGTGATCAATAGTGAAAAACCAGCAGTTTCTAAAATATTTAATAATGGGAGCTTGATGAAATAGATTTGGATGCCCTGGTGTATTATGCTGATAAGAAGAATGTTTCTGACGAATTTTTAACGAAATGGAAACACGCTCACAATGTAACATTGAGTGGAAACAGCAGGGCCCAATATAGGGTATGATTTCAGGAGTGTTGGTGGAACAGAGTAGAAGGAGGTCTACCAGAATGTTAAACAGGGTTAAACAGGGTTTCCCTCTGCTGTGGGATTGCAGGTGACTTTTATTTCTTTCTCTGTGTCCCGTAATAAATAATATTACATTACTTGCAATAGAAGATTACAAGACACGGTATTACTTTTAGAAGAGGAAAAAACACGGACGTTTACGAAAGGACGCCACACTACATAATTTGTAAGTGACCCTGTCTCAGCGCCGAGCCGTTCCAAGCCTCCCATGGAGGTTTCTCTTGCTCTCTCCAGACACACAGATCATCTGAATCATACCCGCTGCTCTACGAAATCCCCTCTGCCCCTCCGTGAGGATGGCATTTACAAAAGCACAATCGAATCAAAAGAAGAACTGGCCAGAAGGGTGAGGTACCCTGTGGGAAGAGGGGCCAGAGATGAGTGATGATCTCGGTTGAGTAACTTGTGACCCCCGCGGGGGGTCCTCCACCAAGTCGTCGGAAGGGGCTGCAGTGAACTGTTCACACTCTCACACCCCCTGGGAGCTAGAGCCCACGTTTGTGGGTGGTTGGGACAGAATTAAGGGTATCATCCGCGGTCAGACAACAGAATCCGTTGAACTGACCAACCCAGGGACGAAATGAATGCTCATAAAAAAGAAAACCCAGTGTCATTGCTAAAGTACCTTTTCATTCATTGTTTTCCCATCTCAATGACCCCATGAGATAGACTTTATAGTATTATCTCTATTTCAGTTACGAGGACACTAGGATCAGAGTGGTTAAGAATCGTGTCCAAGTTGCACAGCTCCTAGATGGGGATCCGGACTCCTCCAGTCTGGCTGTCGGACCGTCAAGTTCCTGCCATGATCATTACCACACAGGGTGATGTTCTAGTCATTGAACTCTGTCTGTGGTCTGGTTCTGAATGCTTCAGGGTTTTCCCATGGGCTATTGTTCTAACTCCTTTTCTTTTTTAATGTTTTTATTTATTTCTGAGAGAGAGAGAGACAGAGCATGAGCAGGGGAGGGGCAGAGAGAGAGGGAGACACAGAATCCGAAGCAGGCTCCAGGCTCCTAGCTGACAGCACAGAGCCCGACGTGGGGCTCGAACCCATGGACTGTGAGATCATGACCCGAACTGAAGTTGGACGCTTAACTGACTGAGCCACCCAGGCGCCCCTGTTCTGACTCCTTTTCAGTGCTGGTGAACTTCATATCCTTCTGGAGGATTCCCTGGGTCACCAGCACCTATCAGCACAGCACAGAAACCAAATGGCTGTCCCAGAGCACTTTACTTATTATTATTATTTTTTTTAACGCTTATTTATTTTTGAGAGAGAGAGAGACAGAACATGAGTGGGGGAGGGGCAGAGAAAGAGGGAGACACAGAGTGTGAAGCAGGCTCCAGGCTCTGAGCTGTCAGCACAGAGCCCAACGTGGGGCTTGAACTCACGGACTGTGAGATCATGACCTGAGCTGAAGTCAGGCACTCAACCGACTGGGCCACCCAGGCACCCCCACTTTACTTATTTTTAAAGCAAACGGGGAATTTACTGGGTAACATAGCAGGCATCTGAAGGGTGATAGGAGCTCCAGGCACGTCTAGGGACTCATTAATGTCCTCGGCTCAGATACGCTTCAGCTGTACACAGAGGCATGCTGGGAGCAAGAGGATGGACACAGAAAGGCCCAGATTCACACTCCTCCAATGTGACAACACTGACAGTGAGTACCTCCTCCAGGAGTGCTGGCCAGAAAGTCCCAGGGGAGGTCCTGATTGGCCAGGTTGGATCAGGTGACCGTTCCCATGGCCAAAGAGGTCGGTCAGCCCCACCTAACACACAAGTGGGTAATCCCCTGGGAAAGGAGGCATCCAAAGTCAGATAAAAACTCGTGTTTACGAACAATTGAAGTTTTGACTACAGCCCTGTTTTGTGACTTACCTCCTTTGGACAGTATCTGTTTCCTCCCTAAGAAAGATGAGGAATTGAGCATATCTTACTGTCTTCTACCTCTCCTTTCCCTGACTGAATTTAGTTATGGTATTAATCTGAGTTCTCCTATAGATTGGCTTTGCAACTTTAAATACCGTCGTCAGTCTCTATTTCTTGATTTATTCCTTTTGGGTGGTAAGTATTGATCTCTGCTCTGAAAAATAAAGAAGCCAGTGCACTTACGCTTTCTTCTGTGTCTCCTGCCCGCCCCCCAATTCTTGTTAAATTATTCTAACACTGTCAAGGTTCATCACATTTACATTCTCTTTGTTGCCGTAATGATCTTTCATGATTTCTCTATAGGTTGCTCCTAAAATTTCCCACCCAATAAGATACCATTCGTACACTAGATGGTGGAAATAGTCACTGCAGAACCAACGTGATGTGATTATAGCTGCAGAGAGGAGAATGTGATCCTGTGTCTGGAAGCCCTTTGCGCTCAGAGGGAATGTTCTAAACACCGGGGCGTGTGGATTCTCTTCTCGTTTGCTTTGCACTTTCCTAGGTCCTGACTTCTCCTTAGTGGCTATTGCTTCCTGTGTCTACTCTTTTTCTCTTCCCTAAGTTTCTTGAGCATAAAATATACTATTTCCGTGATTTTAGAGGTACTATTCAGTCAGTGCGTTTAAGTACATCCACAATGTTAGGCGTCCATCACCTCGATCCAGTTCCAGAACACTCTATCGTCCCCAAAGGAAACCCTATCCTCCTGGAACAGTCAGCCCTCATTCTTCCTTCCCACCAGCCCCTGGCAACTGCTAATCTTTCTGTCTCTGTGGATGTCTCTACTGCAGACTCTTGAAGAATAAATGGAATCATACATGGCCATTTGTGTCTGGCTACTTTCCCTTAACATAATGTTTCCAAGCATGTAACAGCGAGTTCTGCGTTCCCTGGACAAAATGCTATTCCATCGTGCGGATATACCATATTTTATCCACTCATAAGTTGACAGACATCTGGGTTGTTTCCGCCTTTGGCTATTATAGAGTGAGCTGCTCCCGACATTTGTGAACAAGTATCCGTTTGAGTCCCTGCTTTCCCTTCTTGGGGGTGGGTGGTGCATACCTCCGCGAAGAATTGCTGGGTCATATGGCAATTCTATATCTAACTCATCAAGGAGCTGCCACACTGTTTCCCAGAATGGCTACACCAGTTGACATTCCCACCAGTGAAGCATGAGGGTTCCAATTTCTCCATACCCTCTATCCCTGCCAATACTTATTATTCTCTGATTTTTGATGACAGCCAACCCGGGGTGTGAAGTTCTGGTTTCGATTTGCATTTCCCTAATGACTAATGATGCTGGAGCATCTTTTCACGCGCGTGTTGGCCAGCATGCGTATTCTTTGGAGTGGTATCTATTCGAGTCCTTGGCACATCTTTGATTCGGGTTGTATGTCTTTCTGTCGTTTGAAAAAAAATTTTTAACGTTATTATTATTTGGTTACAGAAGTATCTCCATAGACGTGTCCTGAAATCCGGGTGCCGAGTGGTAAATATTCTGCATTCTCGGGAACTTGTTCAATAGCTTGGCTTTGTATAGGACCCTGGGATAAAAACCACTTTTCCTCGGAGCTTGAGACCTGCGGTAGGCAGAATAGTGGCCCCTCCAAATAGCCAGGTCCTAATCCCTGGAACTCGTGCACGTTACCCTGTGTGACGAGGGGGACTTTGCCGATGTGCGTAAGGATCTTGAGATGGGGAGAGGAATGGGTCCGGGTGGGCTCTAAAAGCAATCGCAAGGGTCCTTACAAGAGGGAGGCAGGGAGGGGGAATCTGTCTACAGGGGAAGAAAGCCATGTGGCTGCTGAGGCCAGATGCTACACTGCTGGCTTTGAAGACGGAGGAAGGCGTCAGGAGCCCAGGGCTGTGTGGGATGCAGCTCTAGAAGCTGGAAAAGGCCAGGCAAGGGGCCCGGTTCTCCCCTAGGACTTCTGGAGGGAGGTAGTCAGACACCTTGAATGGCACCCGGTGAAAGCGGTTTCAGGCCCCTGACCTCCAGCCCTGCAAGAAAATACATTTGTGTTGATGGGAGTCCCCGAGTTTGTGGCGATTTGTTACAGCAGCCACGGGAAGCTGACGCAGACGTCCGCCTCCGTGCCTGCGGCTCCCGGCGGTGGCTAACCGTCGGAGCTTCTGTGGTTTTGCTCCCTGGAAGCCTTTGGCGTTTTCTCTTCTGCCGCAATGTCACCAACTGTCTTGGGGGGGTTTTCTTCACTCGTCCTGTGTGGTCTTGGTCCTGCCTATTCTTTGAGGTCACAGCTCCCCGCCCCCGGCATCCCACGTGCAGCCCCTCGACGAACCACCTGGCGACGTCCCCATCCCCGGGGCCAGCACGGGGCTTGTGACGTGGCGCCTGGAGCTGCCCGCCTCCAGGATGGGGGATCATTGTTCCACTGGCGTGAAGCGACAGTCACGCAAGATGAGTGCAAAGCAGGTCCTCCTGGAAGTGATGACCTCTGCTGTCCCGGACCACGGTATCTTCTGTCAGTTCATCGGTGCCTCTCTCTCTCTCTCTCTTCTTACTTCTGATGTTTTCAAATACACGCAACAGTTGAGACTGGTTCACTGATCTCCCAGATGCCCGTGTCCTGGGCTCAACGGCTACACGTCTGATTCTCTCTTTGCTTTGCTCTCTCCTTCTCCACCCCCCTCGATATTTAACGTGCCAGCAGGTCACCTGGGGATCTTACTAAATTCCAGGTTTTGATTTGTATGCGTGTGACGGGGCCTGAGAATTTGCATTGTGCCCAAGTTCCCAGGCGCAGCCGCTGCTGCTGGTCCCAGGGGCGACGCCCGAGTGGCAGGTCACAGTCATCGTGGATTTCATCCCTGCATCCCTTAGTGCATGGCTCCAAAATGTGGAGAGTTGGTGCAGCTCTAAAATAATCCAAGATGCACACACGTATGTTGTTGGTTTACATGTCGTTCGAACTTTTTTCTGCCACCGAATTGTATCCGCTCCTTAAAGGCAGGGATGGCTCCAGCCCTTGTGTGGAGCTCTTGTGTGGAGCGTCTCCCCCTGTCTTTGTTACTATGGGACCTTCCCACTGCCCTGAAATGACCCCTACGTTCACTGCAGCGTGACTGGCGATAGCCAACATGTGGAAATAACCCGGATGGCCATCAACAGGTGGATGCATGAAGAAAATGTGCTGTAGGGGCGCCTGGGTGGCGCAGTCGGTTAAGCGTCCGACTTCAGCCAGGTCACGATCTCGCGGTCCGTGAGTTCGAGCCCCGCGTCGGGCTCTGGGCTGAAGGCTCGGAGCCTGGAGCCTGTTTCCGATTCTGTGTCTCCCTCTCTCTCTGCCCCTCCCCCGTTCATGCTCTGTCTCTCTCTGTCCCAAAAATAAATAAACGTTGAAAAAAAAAAAGAAAATGTGCTGTAGACACAAAACAGAATATTATTCGGCCTTAAAAAATAAGCAATCCTGCTATTTGGGACACAGAGGAGCCTGGGGGGCATCGCGCTAAGCGAAATAAGCCAGTCACGGGACAAGCACTGCACGATCCCACTTGCAGGAGATTGTCTCAAATGTCGCGGAAGCAGCGAGTAGAAAGGTGGTTGCCAAGGGCCAGAGCGGGGGAGAGCGGGCTGGGGGGACCATCATTCCACTGGTGTAGAGTTACAGTCACGCGAGATGACTAAGTTCCAGAGATCCGCTGTACAACAGAGCCCCTGGAATCACCAATACGGTATTGTGTGCTGAAAAACTCGTCAAGAAGGTAGAGCTCAGGTTTAGCGTTCTTCCCAAAACTGAACCAAAGCAATAACAACAACAACGAAAAAACAAAAAAACCCCGAAGAGACACAAGGAAATGTTTGGAGGCGATGCATCTGTTTCTTACCTCGATTGCGATCATGGTTTCATGGGTCTCTAGGTACGTCCAAGCTCATCAGATCATATACGTTAAAAACGTGCAGGCTTTTGTATATCTGTGATGCCTCAATACCGCTGTTAAAACAAAAAAAAAAGAACTCCTGGGTCACCTGGGTGGCTCAGTCAGTTAAGCGTCCAACTCTTTTTTTTTTTCTTAAATTTTTTTAACGTTTATTCGTTTTTGAGAGACAGAGCACAAGTGGGAGAGGGGCAGAGAGAGAGGGAGACACAGAATCCGAGGCAGGCTCCGGGCTCCGAGCTGTCAGCACACAGCCCGACGCGGGGCTCGAGCTCACGGACCGTGAGATCGTGACCTGAGTGGAAGTCGGACGCTTAACCGACCGAGCCACCCAGGCGCCCCAAGCATCTAACTCTTGATTCGGCTCAAGTCATGATCTCACGGTTCCTGCGATCGAGCCCTGCGTCCAGCTCTGCACTGACAGCACGGTGCCTGCTTGGGATTCTCTCTCTCCCTCTCTCTCTGCCCCTCCCTTGCTTGTGCTCTCTCTCTCTCTCTCTCTCAAAATGAATAAATAAACATTAAAAAAAAAGAACTGCTTCTCTTGCTGACAACAAAACTTCTCTCTCCTACTGACTGCCTTGCTCAAGCCACGGCTCCGTCTGGTCCGGCTTCTCCAGGGCTGTGTCCAGGTACGGTGGCGGGAGCAGAGGGTCTGGGCGCAGCGGTCAGGAGCCCCCTCTTTTGGCCGTGATCGCTTTGGTTTCTCCTGTGCTCCACTTTGGAGGCGGCTGCTCCCAGTTTCGCCTCCACACCGCAAGATCCAGGCTGCCCGCTGCGTGGTTCATGTCCTTTCAGCACGCCGGGCGAGGGCTCAGGAAGAGAGGTGTCTCTTTCCCAAAGGGGAAGAAACCGTCTCCTGGGAACTGGCTGTGCCAATCCAGCCCCGAGGGCCAGCAAGTGTCCCTTGTCTTCCCTCGAATGATTAGCCCCTTCAGGTCCTACTCAGGGTCCAGCGGCCCATCCACAGAGCTCTGCCAGGCCCCTGGCAGGTGCAGAAGACAGACCTGTTCTGTTCCCTGCCCTTGCAGGGCCTCCGCCTGGCCTGAGGGCAAACAAATTCCAAGCCGCTCTGTGCCAGTGGGTCGCCAGGAGCTCCTGACGCCCTCTGCGGCATTTTCCGCAGTGCTTGAGACATAATGATGCTTAGTAAATATTTGGTGAATCATCCGGTGTGGTTTCATGTTCTTCTTCACGACATGGTTTGGGGCTTCTGAAAAAACATCGCCGAATAATTAAATGAGCACATCGTTCAAGACCCAGAGGGCGACGAAGACCTCCGAGAAGTGTTTTCTCTGGATCCGGAAAGCAATCTTCCAATCTCGTTTGGACCTTCGAGTGAATGCAAGGCTTTGCTCAAGTCAGAGCAGAAAGCTCTAAGGAGAGCAAACGGAGAAGAACGGTAACACCAATGAAATATAAAGAGAGATGCACGAGATAAGGAAGATTGACTGAGGACCTAAAAGGCAATAGAAGCATATTACAATGTCTCTGCAAGACTCGATGGTGAAGTTGACTTCATGGAAATCAAATCAGCAATATGGAAGACAATCTTAAAAAGCTTCCATGGAAGGTAGGAGCAAAGGATAAATAAAGACAGAGGGTATGGGGCGATAGAAGATATGATGGAGGGTCTTGTGGAAAGAGCTGGGACAGTTGGCACCAAGGCAGAATTTTTTTTTTTTTAACATTTTTATTTATTTTTGAGACAGAGAGAGACAGAGCATGAACGGGGGGAGGGCCAGAGAGAGAGGGAGACACAGAATCGGAAGCAGGCTCCAGGCTCTGAGCTGTCAGCACAGAGCCCGATGCGGGGCTCGAACCCACGGACCGTGAGATCGTGACCCGAGCGAAGTCGGACGCTCAACCGACTGAGCCACCCAGGCGCCCCAAGGCAGAATTTTTTAAATTTTGTTTAATGCTTATTTATTTTTGAGAGAGAGAGAGAGAGAGCGTGCGCACGCGAGAGTAAGTGGGAGAGGGGCAGAGAGAGAGGGAGACACAGAATCCAAAGCAGGTTCCAGGCTCTGAGCTGTGAGCTGTCAGCACAGAGCCCGATGTGGGGCTCGAACCCACGAACCGTGAGATCATGACCCGAGCCAAAGTCCGATGCTTAATCGACTGAACCACCCAGGCGCCCCACCAAGGCAGAAATTAAAGCCACACCCCGTAGGTCCCAAGGCCCCTTCCTTCCAAGCCAATGGAAGACGGCCACTTTGATACATTCCGGATAATATACTGAATTACCAGGAAAAAGAGCAAACTAAAGAACCCGCAAGGATCCAGGCAGGAAGAAGCAAAATATCTAACAGGTGACCCAGCAAGGAACAGGTCAGGCTGGCTTCAGACCTCCCTCCCTTGAAGCAACAGACCAGCATCTGCCGAGTGGCGGCCCTGGTTATTTTCGTCCTTCCAAAGATGCTCACATATAGAAAGGCAGACTGTTTTTGTGTACCTGTAAGACAAGGCTAATACGAGTACTTCCTGATAAGCTCATGAGAGAGCTGCGTGAAATATGCGTGTATTTTGACATTTAGAAGAGTGCCCGGCACTGGGGTTTTCACTCCTTCTGCCTGGCCTTGGGGCTTTTGATACACGAAGATGCCGACCTCATTTGGGCCACGTTGAGCGGGAGGCATCTTGGACATCTGAGTGGAGGGGCTCAGAGGGCTACTGGATCCCTGGGTTTGGAGCTCAAGGGAGAGGTCTGGGGTGGAAATGGTAACCCAAGCCGAGGGGGCAGATTAAACCACCAGGAAAGTGTATTCAGTGCAAAAAGACGCAGCAAGAGAAACACCATTGGGAAGTGGACAGGGCGCGGCCCTGGGGAGGGTCCAGGGCCAACGTGAGGCTTAACGTGGGTTCTGTTCCTGCCTGTGGAGCCCACCTGGCAGTCAAAGGTCAAGTACTTGACCTACAACAAATCTCTCCTTTTCTGGAAAGGCCCAGAGAATGGCCCGAACTGTGGGGGCACCAAATTGCCTACTGCAGGGAGACCTCCCCCAGGGCCTGTCCCCTGCCTTGGAGGGGAGGCTTGACCCCTGGGACAAGGCCCTGACTTTTACTGGGGACTCAGCTGATCGATCGCCGGTAACTCCAGGCTCTGAGTTCTCACCCCACTCTTGCCAATAAGGAAGGCTCCCCTCTCCTTCCAGATCAGGGAAGACTAATTGGGACTAGGACGTTCGGTGTTTGAAGACTGTATGATTAAGGAAGGGTACAAATTCAATTTCGCCTGGCCAGATTCAATTCTGCTCTAATCAGAGAGATCGAAAACTCCAGTGTGACGATGACGGGGAAATGACTTTGTCTCTGGCCGCTTAAATGTCTCCCACCGCAGACACTTCCCGGGAGCTGAGGCCCCTGAACTTGCTTTGCTGGGGCTGTGGGACGGCCGAGGGTTTGGTGGAACTTTGTTACCTGATCTCAATAGGTCGATAGTCTCTTTTCCCCTAGAGCCCGGGTGAGGCCTTTGAATGGTGCCTCGGGCAAGCTTGGAACACGATGACAAACAGTGCTGATGGGGGAACTCATCCCCCTGCCAGCTCTGAGCTGGTCCGGCTCTGCATCCTGCCAGCCTGGGGGTCCAGGGGCAAGGCCGAGCACCTGGTGGCAGCACTCTGGGCCGAGGGGAGTCTAGGGCTGGAACGTCCCACAAGAAATGATGGCCAGGGCCTTCAGACAGTGCCCTGCCCCCCCCCCCCCAGGACATGCCCTGCCCACCGCCCTTATTTGCTCTCGCTGCTGCTTCCTCTGTCCCACCGGTGACCTCTTACTCATCCTTCAAAACCCGCTCAAAATGTCCCCTCTGAACACCAGCCCCCCCTCACCCCTTCCCCCGGTCCCTGGGGGAAAGCTGGTCACTCTGCTCTATCCCATGAGTCTGTTCTTCTTGCCCTTCTCTCCACGAGCCTCCTTTTTTCCTGGAAGCACCTTAGCTCTGAACGCAGATCTGGACATCTGAACATTGCCGTCCCCCGTAGCTGGGGATAAGCTCAGTCTTCAAAGGAAACTGAGGTAGACACTATTCTATAATGTCTCCATGCAGGGGCCTAGGGAGGTCCTCAGGCCAGCTCCTCTGTGCCACATGGTCATGGTTCCTTCTGGCTTCAGACCCGGTCAGCCGAGGACCCCCGGGGATCTGCGGGAACAGGTTGATGGAATAAAAGCCTTTGCGTTTGGAAAGAGGGGGGCTCCTATGTTTGTGTTCAGGCCACTGAGAAGGCGTGGGGAGACCAGGCCAGGGTGGCGATGGAAGGTGGCTGGGTCCCTGCCTGGCCTCTTGCAGGGCGTGGGTGGCGGCACCAATGGGATAAAGGGCCTAGAGCCAGACCATGGGCGTGAGCCCCCCCAGTCCTGCCACCTCAGGGACTTCTTCGTCTCTCCGGGTCTCAGTTTCCTCATCTCTAAGATGGGGATATTCATGGGGCCTCCTTATAGGATTGTTGGAGGATTAAATGCAACGCCCACGTAAAGCCCTCGGAGCAGCGTGTGGGGTGGCACTCAGCCACGTCAGCCACGGGTGGCAGTGGTCTTTGGACCTCGTTCTGGAGAGGGGCTGGCACCAGAAGCTGCAGGAACTGTCTTCGGGAATGAATGTGTGGGATTCTGGGCCCAAACACGCCGTGTTGCTTTGGGCCCAGAGACGGGGAATGTTCTGGAACTGGGGAGGGGGCTGCTGTTTGGGGGTGTGGGGGAGGCACTTAGCATGCTGAGGCTGAGTTGAGCATCCGGGAGCGCTTACTCTCTGCCCTTCCTTGTTTCCTCTTCGCAAGAACCTCAGGATATCGAGTTGGTGATAGAGATCCCCTTTGAGATTGGGAGGCTCGGGAGACCTGATCATGGGTTGGGGGGGGTTGCTGGTTGGGTCGGTGGGGGGGCGGGGACAAGGGTGCAAACACAGGTCTGCCCAACTGCAAAGTGCCTCAGGCTTTAATACCCCCCCAATCTCCTTTCAGATTCCGAGGGGCCTTTCTACTCACTTCCTGTTGAAGAAACCAGGCTAGAAGCGGTCCAGTGTCATTCACTCCTCCTGTGGCCCGAGGCACCTGTTCTTTCTTTTAGGCCACCAGCTGGCCTAAGGGAAGGGCAGTGGTGGCTGCTCCTTCCCACCCCACCTGGGGACCAGGGGAACCTGACTCAGTGGTTTCAGGAGTGCTGTTCCTATGATGAGTCATTCATCTAGATAAACATTAGTCCCGCTGAACTTGGCCCTGGGATCGTTACTGTAGCTCCATTGCCGTGTCTTTTGAAATTTAATGACCTGTGCATGATAACAGATAATTTGCAAATTTGACATAATCAGCACCGGCCAATTCCATTCAATTATTTGTTAAAAAAAACCCACCAGGACCCCTGGCTGGAGTTTTACGCTTCCAACTTTGAAATGAAAAGCTAGGAAGCTGAATAGGGTACAAAAATCTGCCTCTTCTTTGGCTGAATGTTTATAAAGAACTTTATTTCGGTAGGGCCCGGCAACACCCAAGGTTTACTTGCTGTTCATTTGCGTTGTGACTTTTTTTTTTTTTAATAGTAATTATCTGTAAAAGGTCAAATATTTGCTTTATCTATATAATTCAATTTCCCAAAGGCCTTTGGGATTCAAATTAACGCCCTTGTAATATCTTCATTGAAAAGGAAGATTAATTATGCTTACATGGAACCTAATTTGGCTTATCAGACCTTTAATATGGCTGTGATCGTGAATGCATTTAAATTTAGGATTACGCGGGTGATCCTGGTCCCTTATTTGGGAGACTTTTAATATTTGTCATTATTTTTATGCATATCATTTTTCCCGCCTGCTCAGGAAAATTAAAATGTCGGTTCTGAAAGAAATAAACATTATGTATTGACATTGGTAATTATGTTTTGGTATTTAAGGATGCATAAAAAACTGCACACAGGGCCTCAAATATAAATTTGCAGTTAATGCCTTCAGACAGAAACTGGAGCTCTTTTCCTTGACTCACTAAATGGGGAACAGGCTGTCCCTGGGGTTACTGCCTGGTGTAGTCAAGGGTGGCTTCTAGGCCAATAAAATAATTTTTATTGGCACTCGAGGATGCTTGAGCTTTTGAGTGGCCCTGGGAACTCTTGATTTCCGGTCAGGAACCCGAGGTTTCTCTTTGTCACCGAAGTGCTGTATGGTCATGATCAATTACAGGTCGCTTCTGAGCCCCAGTTCCTGTCCGTGAACAACAATCACTCACTGGGTTCTTTCTCACTGGACCATCGGCTCCTCAGTGCCGGGGCCCTATCTTATTTAGTCTTGACCGCTAGACCTCTATGAGTGTAGTGTTTGCTGCATACAGGCTGCCTGTAGGGCTTCGATCCCTATCAAGGGCAGTGGGGTCTTACGGATAATAGGGATCAGTCAGTTCAGCTTTGTATCAGTTAGTTATTGCTGCGTAACAGTCCTACCCAAACTTAGTGGCTTATGATAACAACTGTCTATTATTTTTCAAACTCTACAAGTCACCTGTGCTATTCTTCTGACCTGGGCTGGACTGACCAGTCTTGGCTGGGCTTGCTCATGTATCTTAGGTCAGCTGGCAGGTGGGCTGGGGGCTTGCTAGTCTAGCATGGCCTTGGGTGGGATGCTTCACGGACTTGCTCATTCTCTGGCCAACGAACCCGGGCTTGTTCTCATGGCAGAACAGGACTTTGAGGGCAGAAGCAGAAATATGCAAAAGCTTTTTCAGGCTTCTCCTTGCATCTGGTTTGCTACCATCTCAAGGGCCAAAGTAAGTGATTCGGCCACGCCCAGAGTCGGTGTGGGCGGGGCTACCCCGGGGGAGGGATGCTTGGAAGTTCGTGGATTGCAATGCAGTCAATCCGCGACAGGCTTCATCTTGACCCTGCCACTCACGAGCTCCCGGAACAGAGGTGCGGGCCTTGAAAGTCTCAAACTCAGCCTCTTCGTCTGTCGAATCTGGCAGAGATGTGGTGAGGTTTATTTATTTAAAAAAAAATTTTTTTTAAACATTTATTTATTTTTGAGACAGAGAATGAACGGGGGAGGGTCAGAAAGAGAGGGAGACACAGAATCCAAAGCAGGCTCCAGGCTCTGAGCTGTCAGCACAGAGCCCGATGTGGGGCTTCGAACCCACATACTGCAGATCGTGACCTGAGCTGAAGTCGGACGCTTAACCGACTGAGCCACCCCGGCGCCCCGAGATGTGGCGAGGTTTAAATGAGATAGGTGCGTGTTAAGTATTTCGCACCAGATGCATGGCGGTTGCCTAGGAACGCTTATCAAAGGTTCAAGGATAAACGTTCAAAGATGGGCATTGCGGTTCTGGTGAGAAGAATGGAAAAAAAAATTACCTAAATGTCTGTCCATAGGTGCCTATGGACCTAGGCATGGGTGTAATAAAACACTTTTTATATGTAATAAAAACACTTTTGTAATAAAAGTAATAAAACATGTAATAAAACACTTTTTTAGCCCTCAGGTCAATGGATCTCTATGCTGGCATGGAAGGATGTTTGTTGAGTAGAGAAAAAAAGCAAATTTCTGCACAATTTACAGTGTGTGATGCTATTTTGTGTGTGTGTTTGTGTGTGTGTGTGTGTGTGTGTAAAAGAAGGAGAGAGAGAGAGAGAGAGAGAGAGAGGATCATGGCAGCTATAGGTTTATTCCTGTTTATAGAGAAATGTTTGGAAAACTACGCCCCAAACTATAAGTGGTAGGATTCAATCCTTCTGGATCGTTTGAATTTTTACAGTGAACATACATTATTTGTGGAATGGAAAAAGAAAAGAAAACTAGAAAAAAAAATTCAGGCAAAGAACATAAAAAAAGATGGCTTTTCGGTTTTAAGTCATCGGAAGAACTTGCCAATAGCCTCTACAAAATAATAAAAACTATAAACTAGTATAAAAATGCTAATAGCTACTCTTTACTGAGGACTCATTATGTGCTGAGTATACTCCACGCCCCTCATCCAGCAAACATGAAAGGTGAGTGGGATCCCCCATTTCCCAGGGGAGGAAACTGAGGCTCAGAGGAGGAAAGTGGCCCCGCTGAGAGCTGTCTTTCCGGGTCGGCCAACACTACCTCTCTGTGCTGCTTGGCACCTGCTGTCACACCGACAGGCTCTGTGCCACTCCGGTGCCCCACAGAGTGGACTGGCCGCTCTGCGGGCAAGGCCTGTGGGAGGGCGACAGGAAAGGAGGAACATTCCGGAAGAGTCGGAGGCCACCTGGTGGCCTCTGGCAGCCAGCTGCCCTCCTCCCTCTGCCTTCGGCTGTTGGGGTGTCCCCGTGGCCCACGTCCCCATGGTCCATTCTCTGCCGGGCACGTGGACACTGATGCCATGTGGAATTGTGGTAGGGCTATTGGCCACACCCACGGTCCCCTGCCCTTCCCAGCTTGCTGGGACGCTGAGGGCTCTTTCTCTCTTCGTCTTTTCAGTTTGCTATCCCTTGGCTTCTATTAGCAAATTTCAAGGGAGTAGGTTTGCTCTGCAAATGATACAAGGTGGTTGTAATCTGGGAGTTTCGAGCCATCTACGGCTGAGGACGTGAGCCCCGAGAAGGCTCCACCGACGTTCCCGACCTTCTTAGTTGGTGGGACCAAGCTGCTCCGGGAGGTAGGGCCGGGGAAGGAGGCCCTTCCGGTCTGAGAACCCCTCCCTTGTGCCCCCAAACCTCGGAAGGAGTCTCCTGCCACCATTTCCCGGCCTGGGGTGGCGGTGAGACAGTGTCTCCGGGTTTCTTCTCCAGGACAAGGAGCCCCAGGATGTCAACTCCTTTACCCCCTTGTCCTCCAACAGTCCTCCTGTCTCCTCTCCGGCTCCTGGGATCTGTTCACAGCTTTTATTTTGTTTTGTTTTATTATTATCTTATCTTATTTTATTTTGTTTTGTTTTATTTTATTATTTTATTTTTTGTAACAGCTTTATTGAGATATACATCCCACCGTCCACCCATGAAGTGTGAAATTCAATGGTATTGCAGTTCAGGTCAATTCAATTGAATGGTATTCGCAAAACTGTGCAACCCGCCCCCCCCCAATTCGTTTTTAAACATTTTCATTTTTTAAAAGAAAACCCACTTCCTTTTACCTGTCACCTTCCACTCCCCCCCACCTCCCCGATCCCTCCCAGGCTGGGGCAGCCACTTAACTCCTGTCTCTATAGATTTGTGCACCGTGAACATTTCATACAAATGGAATCATACGATCTGTGCTCTTTGGTGATGGGTTTCTCTCAGCATGTTTGCAAGGCTCATCCATGTATCAATACTTCACCCCCTTTTTAAAACAGATTTTTAAAAAATGTTTATTTATTTATTGTGACAGGCAGAGAGAGAGAGAGAGAGAGGGTTTGGTGAATACCTTTTTCTTCTACTTCCCCAAAGGATTGACCAGCCACGAAACTCAAAGACAGCTGACAGATTAACAACAAAAACGAGAGACAATTTCTAAGAATATTTCATGAGAAGAAGGTCACACAAACGGGAAGAAATGAGGCACCAGGTGGGGCGCCTGGGTGGCTCTGTCGGTTGAGCGTCCGACTTCGGCTCAGGTCATGATCTCACGGTTCGTGAGTTCGAGCCCCGCGTCGGACTCTGTGCTGACGACTCAGAGCCTGGAGCCTGCTTCCGATTCTGTGTCTCCCTCTCTCTGCCCCTCCCCCACTCATGCTCTGTCTCTCTCTGTCTCAGAAATAAACATTAAAAAAAAAATCTAGAAATGATGCACCAGGAATTTCATGGCAGTTTTTTTTTTTTTTTTTTTTTTTTTTTAATAACTGGAGAAATGATGAACAGTAACAGTGATCAGCATTCTGGCGCCCCATGCGGTCCCGAGGGTTTACTTTCATTGACACGAAACGCTCCCTGTGACATACAGCTGAGTCGATTATACGATGCCGTTGTTATGAAAATTATCCTTTTGCCTGTGTGGGAAGACGTTCACCCAAATGTGCACACGAACATTTATCTCTGAGGGGTGAATTTCAAGTGGGGTGTGTGCATTTTTATTTTGGGGGGGAAAAGAGTAAGGAAGCTGGGGCTAGGCGTAAACAAATGTAGCAACGTAAGATGGACC
Organism: Panthera uncia; assembly: GCF_023721935.1. NCBI lineage: Eukaryota > Metazoa > Chordata > Mammalia > Carnivora > Felidae > Panthera > Panthera uncia. The sequence continues at coordinate 77,404,469 of NC_064807.1, read as the reverse complement.
TTAAGATAGACACCTAAGGGCGTGTTTGCTCCCCCCAGGGTATGCCGGGAAATTGTCTGCGTTTGTGGAAAGGGCCTCCTCGGTGAGCACTAGGAAACTGATAGGGCTGCATGATCACATTTATGTCTGGCTCTGAGCTCCCCAGCAGCCAAGGAAAAGAGGGAAAGGAGCATTTATAGCTTGCTCTGGCTCTTTCCCCCTCACTCTGCACCGTTAACGGTCCCGTGACCCTGGACAAGTTAAGTGACTTCTCTGGGCCTCCGCTTCCTCATGTGGGAAGCGGGGCGGCCGCCCGGCCTCCTCCCGGTGAGAAGGAAATTGAGCCGGTAGGTGTGGAAGGTGCTGAGGGCAGGGCCTGGAGAGCATCCAGTGCTCCCTGGTCCTCCTCCATCTGACTCTTCCCTCCCACATGCCCTCTCTGCCTCGACTGGACCGTGCGGACAGCAACCTCTGACAGCGTTGCTTCCCTGTGCCGTGAGCCGAGGCCCAGCTCGTTAGGATTTGTGCACCCTTGGGCCCAGCTGGCCTTCCCAGCGTGGTCTCCCCCTACCCCTCTCCTCGCGTCTCTGCTCTAGCCAGATCGCTCTCTACTGGTTCCGGGTCCACAGCTGAGCCCCTCTCTTTCTCACCTCCCTAGGCTGTGCCGTCTGCGTGCCTCTCTCTCCTTCCTCCCTTCACCCAGCCTTGTGGGTTATGGCTTAGATGCCACCTCCCCCAGGAAGACTTCCCAGATTCCTCAGCCCCCCACTGCGCTCCCCTGCTCCTCCCACGTGGTATGGGTGTGGTCTGCTCCCCTTCAGCGTCTCCTACCACCTGGTGTGTGGAGGGCAGCGACCCTTAGCATGTTTGTGACTCACAGACCTTTCGACACACAGGGGCCGGGGGAATATCTGACGAGTGGCTGGGGATAGAGTAGAGCTTGATGGGAGAAGTCCAGGCTGGCAAAGTCCTAGTGTGTTTGGGCTGCACGGTGAGAGCTGACAGGGCAGCTGAGGGGCTCAGTTAAGTACCCGCCTCGTGATTTCAGCTCGGGTCATGAACCCAGGATCATGGGATCAAGACCCACGTTGGGCTCTGCGTTGACAGTGGGGAGCCTGCTTGGTTGGGATTCTCTCTCCCTCTCCTTCCTTCTCTGCCCCTTCCCCACTCATGCTCTCTCTCTCTCTCTCTCTCAAAATAAATAAATAAACCTAAAAATAAATAAATAAACCTAAAAAATAAACCTAAAAATAAATAAACCTAAAAAAAAAAAGAAAAAAGAAAAGAATCTAAACATCCATCACTTAGGAAATAGATTTTAAATCTCCGGGATGAATATTCACTGGATCATAGTTCATCTAAGTCATGTCTCAACCCCTGGACCCAAAGGCAACCCACTGTTTTGTAAATAAAGTTTTATTGGAACGTTAGTCATGCTCCCTTGTTTGTATGTTGTCTGTGGCTACCTTCATGCCACAAGTGCGGAGTTGATTTGTTACAACGCAGACTGTATGGCTCTCAAAGTCGGAGCAAAATATTTACCATCTAACCATTTACAGAAAATGTCCGCCAATCCCTGAACTAAGTTAAAATACCACATATTGTAAAATGCACCATCATTTATGTACCGCTAACAAAGAAAAAAAAATCATGCTGGTTAAACTGTGACAAGCCATCAAATCGTAAGAAGCCCGATGCGGGGCTTGATCTCATCGGCCACCTAATCCTAAATCCTGATGCCCTGAGCCACCCAGGTCCCTGTGGCTGAGGTCCCTGTGGACTCTGTCTGAGCGTATGTGTGGGTCCCTCATTTTTACAGACCCGTCTGCTTGTAGCTTTAAGCGGGGCTTTCTTCTGCAGGGCAGAGTCCGAAGATAGGGGATGTGTCGGCTGGAATGAGTGCCCGGCCCCCCTCTCTGCCTCCTCCCTGTCTCCAATCTCCCCCCAGCTCCCCTTTGTTCTGCACCCTGAAGTCAGAGTTTTCCAGATAATCTGACCGTGTCACCTTCTTGCTTTAAACTTGGCAGAGGCTTTCCTCTGTGCTCGCATCTTTTGCGTGATTTGTCCCCTCCAGCCTTGCTGCCTGTCCCTCCCACTCTCTGCCCCAGCCACACGGGCCTCTTACGTCTCTCCCACGCTGGGCTCATTGCCCACACCTCTAGCACCTTCCTGCCAACCCTCACGATCCTTCTGGCCAACACACACTGGTCCTTCAGGTTTCAATTCAGAGGTCACCTCCTTCAGGGAGCCTTCCCTGACCACCAGGACAGGGGCCCTACTATGTGCCCACCTCTGTCCCAGCCCTCTGCAACCTGAACTGTGACCTTCACGGCTGTCTTATCCACTGGCCGAGGGCCTCTTGAGGGCATCTTGGTGTCTTTGGCATTCGGCACGGGGTTGGACCTCAGGGTTCCAGGTCCGCCCCTGCCACTCACCGGCTCCGATGGCCACGCTCAGTCACTCCGGGCTTAGTGTGTGAGACAAAACCTCTCTGTGATGCCAGTCACCGGGTGACAGAGGCCGCCGTAGTGAGTCGTGACCTGGTCCGGACTTAATGGTTTCCACTGCCCTCAGGTATCTCGTTCCGCCCCCGTGCCTCTCCTCCGAGTGCCACTGGCTGGAGTTAGTACCTCCATCCCGTATTTGAGAAAACGGAGGCTTGAAGAGGGCCCGTGACCGGCCACACACATCTGGGGACTGGCCGTCGCAGGTGCAACGCCAGGTCCCTGGTGTGCTCCTGCCGTAAGGCGCTGAGCGATTAGGGAAGCAGTCTGCTGTGCTTCCAAGCCCGGGCGAGATGTGGTCATTTGAGGAGGCTGGGGGGGCTTCCAGGTGGAGGCAACAGCCTGAGCCAAGGGAGACTGCAGGAGCGGGAGAAGTTCTCTCCCGGCCTCGCCGAGGCAGGCTGCGCCCGATCGTGGGGACCCCTGGAAGCCAGACCGGGGAATGAACTTCATCCCGGACGCTCCAGGCTGCTGGTGAAGGCTTTGGAGCAGGGAAGAGGCTTCACTCCACAGGGGGGTGGGTCGAGGGGCGGGGAGGCCACTGAGAAGGTCGCAGCCATATCCGAGTAAGAGACAGTGTGGTAGGCCGGTGGGCGACATCGGGCTGGAGCAGAGGGCTCGCCCCCTCCCCTTGTCCTCTGTCTGACCTTGGCCAGGGTCCCCCCCACCCCCCCCCGGACGCGGTCAGGTTCGCCAGTGCTCTCTGCCTCCGAGGAGGCAGCCGGGATTGCTGTCTGGAGGGTCCAGCTGGGAGGATGGGCTGGGGGTCCGACTGGGGGTGGGGGGGCGCTGCTGGAGGTGGGAGGCCTGTCTGCCGCCTCCGACTCCGACTTCCACAGGGGGTCAGTGTAACATTAAAGTTCCTCTCGACTGCTCTGCCCTGCACAACCCGAGGAGGCCCTTGGGTTCAGAAATCCGGGTCAGGTGGTTCTATGCGGAACCCCCCGGTGGGCTCCTGGCCCCGTGGGCTGGGGGCGGGGGGGGGGGGGATGCGGGAGCCTCTTGGAAATCAATTTTGTCTGTTTTCCTTTTCGCTTTGACTTTAGAGCCACAGGAACTGACTGAGAAAACCACATTTCTGCAACAGAGGGGTCCAGTCTTCCCTCTCCAAACCCCCGGCCGTGGGGTGGGCCGTTCCAGTGACAGATTCCAGAGCCCCAGGGAGCCTCAGTGGTTACCTTAGATCTCAGATGAGCTCTAAGTTTGCAACTTTCTGCTCGGCTGTTGAGAAACGGAGACCGGGGAGGTGGTCTGATTTGCAAGGTCTGGTGGCGAGTTAGCCGCAGGGCCAGACCGGACTCTTGGTGGGCCGACCCCCAAGGGGCCCTCTGATTTCGGTGGCACCAGCCTAAGGTGATGACGTCATCGGCAAAGAGCCCTGGGACTTGCAGCCCGTTGTCCCCGGCTCTGGGGAGGCTCTGCCCTCTTCGCGCCACGGGTGAGGAAACCGAGGCCTAGGACGGTTGAGGGGCTCCTCGGATAGCAGGTGGAGGTCCAGCTTCCTGATCTCGAACTTGGAGTTCTATAGAGCAGGCCAGTGCTTCCCAAACTCTAGCACACATCAGAAACTCTTGGGAAGATTCTTTGAAATGTGACTTCCTGGGGCGCCTGGGTGGCTCAGTCGGTTGAGCGTCCGGCTTCGGCTCAGGTCATGCTCTCACGGTCTGTGGGTTCGAGCCCCGCGTCGGGCTCTGTGCTGACGGCTCAGAGCTCAGCTGCGTCCGTGTCTTTGTCTCCCTCCCTCTGCCCCTCCCTTGCTCACTTTTTCTCTCTCTCTCTCTCTCTCAAAAATAAATGAACATTAAAAAAATCTGAAATGTGAATTCCTGAACCCCACTTCCACGGATTCTGATACATGACATTTGGGGCCGGGCCTTTGTAAACAAACTCCCTGGAGATTTTTTTGTAACAAATTTGTAAACAAATCTCCCTTGGAGATCCCTGTGGCCAGGTTCACTGCCTCTCAGACTTCGATGCGTATACAGATCCTACGTGGGCATTGTGTTCAAGCCATCCAGATTCGGTGGATCTTAGATGGGGCCCAAGAGTCTGTAGGATGAGGTGTCTAACCAGCTTCCTGATGGTGTTGCTGCTGGGGGACCACTCTCGGAGAAACGCTGTGGTCAAGGCCATACACGCTCATCCCCTTGGGCTAGCACTAGGGTAGATGGGTTGCAAAACCAACGCCATCCACCCGGTCGCCTCCTCCCAAGAGGTGCTCTGACCACTCACCCCTTCCTCTGTATTCCCTACATCAGAGGTGGGGGGGGGGGTCCCCCAACGTAGAAGAACGAAAGACGGAAGTCTCGCCAGACCCCATTGCTGAGGGGACTCCCGCAGAACCGTTGCTGGCAGGGTCTTTTGCTGATGTCCCCGGAGCCCGGGGAGGGGCAGGGACTCTTGAATGGTCGGGGACACGGAGGTGCCACTAACTGGCCAGTGACGCCTCTTCTAAGTCTCTTTCCCACGCCTTCTCAATATTATCTCTACCCCCCTCCTGAATCTTGTGTTATGTTAATAGTTCCCCGAGTATTTTTAATTAGATGTTCCAAGCGCCAGAAAGTTTCCAAAGTTAATTAAAAGTTGCCTCACTGTAATTGTATAAAGGCAGCTTTTGCTTCAGAAAAATTAAATTCTCATAATTAAACTCCTCTACCCGTTTGACGATTTCAGTGGAATGTTTGGTGTTTGTCCAGTACGAACACCTTGGGAGGGACGCTTGCTCCCACGGCCCGGAAACTGGTCCGTCTGACACCGTGTCGTAGGGCTCCAGTTTCCCCTCCCTTTGGTGACTTCATGCGCCTGGGAAAGAAAGTTCAAGTCCTCCGTGATTTGGCGGGTGTGCGAAAACGCAGGCGCGGCTCTTGCCCCCACATCCTGGCTCGTCGTGTGGGACAGATGACATCTTAGTCACCCCTGGGCACCCCGCCCCTGCCCGGGCTTCCCCGTTTCCGCCAGGATTGGGAATTTCCTCACTCTCCCTTCCCAAAAACGTGCCCTGGCGCTCCCACCGCCTCCCTGGCTTTCTGGTCTGCAAACCCCAATGCCGTTCTGCCTAAAGGAGTGAGCGCTGCTGTCCTTAAAGCAAAACACTTCACTTCGCTGTAGTTACCATAGTGTTGTGGTAGCTTCAGGGGTGCGATCCGGTGACTCTACGTTTCTGCACGTGACTCCGTGCTCCTCACGCCGAGTGTAGGCTTCATCCTCATCACCTATTTCCCCCATCCCCCCACCCCCCCTCCTCTCTGGTGACCACCAGTTTCTTCTCCGTAGTTAAGAGTCTGTTTCTTGGTCTGCCTCTCTTTTTCCTGCGTTCATCTGTTCTGTTTCGTATGTTCCACACACGAGTGAAACCCGGGGGTATTTGTCTATCTCCAACGGACTTAGGTCACTTAGCACTGTGCCCTCCAGGTCCATCCCCGTTGTTGCAAATAGCAAGGATCCATTCCTTTTTACGGCCGAATAATATTCCATCGTGTATGTATAATCTAGATATCATATGCATTGCGTATCTTCCTTGCCAAGTGTGTCCTTTAAGTCGAATCCATTGAAGGGGGGCCTGGGTGGCTCAGTGGGTTAAGTGCCGACTTCAGGATGGGCTGTGATCTCGTGGTCTCTGAGCTCAAGCCCTGCGTTGGGCTCCTTCCCTCCCTCCCTCCTTCTCTCCTTCCTTTCCTTTCCTTTCCTTTCCTTCTCACCTTCCTTCTCACCTTCCTTCTTTCCTTCCTTCCTTCCTTCCTTCCCTCCTTCTTTGCTATTTGCTATGGATGAGCGATGATACTCTGAGATACATAATTCTGCATGCTAGAGCCTACAGCCTGCTTCAGATTGTGTGTGTGTGTGTGTGTGTGTGTGTGTGTGTGTCTGGCCCTCTCCCACTCACGCTCTGTCTCTCTCTGTCTCTCAAAAATGAATGCATGTGAAAACAATTAAAAACAAATTGAATCCATTGAAAATAGTTACGTGGCTTATCTCTGTGTACCTAGAATCCAGTATAATGGCGTACTTGTTCAACGGACAACCGAGCTTTTGCGGGTCAGACAGGTCTGGAGCCAAATCCCAGCCAAATCCATTGTTTACTAGTCAGGACAAGCCATGGGCAAGCCACGTAGCGTCTCTAGGCTTTAGTTTTTTCACCTTTAGGGTGAATCTAATAATGGAGCCTACTGTGGACGCCTGGCCCGTTCCCCATGTCTGGGTGGGTCCCACCTGTCAGCTGGAAAGGAGAGGGGAGCAGTGTAGGCAGGGGACTTCCTCACCTCTTTCTCGTGACTCAACATTTCTGCACACGACGGACACCAAGACGTTCAGGGTGCACCAAGAGGACAAACGGCCACCCGCCTTTCCGCAGTCTTGGCTGAGGAGAATTCGGGATTCGCTTCTGGGCGGTGACACCGATGAGTCGGCCTGGCAGGGCCAGTTGGAGACACAAGCCCTGTGATCGATGCCTCCACACGGCCTCCGACGAGAGCTGGGGAGAGACACAACAGGGGGACAAGACATGGAAGGAAGACTCTCTTCAGACCTTTTCCCGGGACGGCGTTAACTGTATCACGGTGGTCCTCCCCTGGGGTGGGGGACAGAGTGATGGCTGCCCTGAAGATTTTTTTTTGTCCTGACCCCCATAGCCTGGGGGTGTGTCACGTTACATAGCAAAGAGGAGTTCTGGTTGCGGGTGGAGTTAACCTTGTTATTCGCATGAAGAGGGAGGTGGCTCAGATGGCCCCGTTGTAGTCACAAGGGTCCTTGCGAGGGCAAGGAGGAGGCATAAGAGAAGTCAGAGCCCGAGCCTGAGACTGGTATCCCGGATGCTGTGCTGCGGGCTCTGCAGACGGAGGAAGGCGCTGCCAGCCCAGGACCGCAGGCGACCTCTAGCATCTGGAGAAGGCGAGGGAGTGGATGCTCCCCAGAGCGTCCAGAAGGAGATCTGCCCCGGTGTTAGCCCAGTGGCACGCAGTTTGGACACCTGACCTCCAGAACCGTAAGGCGGTAACTAAACCCGTGTTGTTGGAAGCCACTAAGTTCATGGTAATTTGATACAAAGGCACAAGGAAATTCACCGTTTCTTCATTTCTGTACATCTTTCCCTTTATTATAATGTCATTAGCATAAAGGAGCCTTTCTGTTTTCAAGGCACCTGGGAATGGAGCATTAGCAGGTGGCTTTGATGGAGATTTCTGTCTTTTCCAAATTTTGAGATTAAAAAAAAAATGTCACCATCCCCCGGTCTGCCTGTTGTCTCCCCTTATTTCACCTCTCTGCTCCATCGAGGTCTGGTCTGCGTCTCTCTGGAATTTACCAACTACCGTTCTGGCTCTTTCCTAGCTACCCGGACACTTTCCCATCCGCCTAAACCATAGATTCTCTCTGATCAAAGACTTCACATTCCGTATTCCCCTGCTTTCCCCAGGTGTTGTTTTATATTTTTACTGTCCTATTAAAAAGAATTCATTTGTGACTTTCCTCATCTAGCACCTTCCCTCCCTCCCTCTCTCCCCCCCCCTTTCCTTTCCTCTCCTTTCCTTTCCTTTCCTTCTTTCCTTTCCTTTCCTTCTCACCTTCCTTCCTTCCTTCTGTCCTTCCTCCCTTCCTTCCTTCCTTCTTTCCTTCCTTCTTTGCTATTTGCTATGGATGAGTGATGATACTCTGAGATACATAATTCTGCATGCTAGGCCACAGACGGTATCACCTATTCCAGTACCCGATACGGTCTCCCTCTTTGCCCGGCCCAGAGCAGCATCTCCTGACCACGGCGAATGGCCCTGACCTACTTTGTTATCTCATTATTCTGGGTGTTGCTACCTGCCAGTGTATTTTTAACTATCATGTCATGTCCTCTGAATTTAAACTTTCTCACCACTTGTCTACCGGGAAGCTGACAAGCTCCTTTGTTTCTATTTCATTTCACTGCCTTCTGGAAGATCAAGAGTAAAGTTTTGACCAAAACCGCTAAAAAGGGTCTGTACCCTGGGAGGGAGGAGAACCCACCTGCGCTATTCCTTTAAATCTAATTTCGACTCGTCCGGTGCTGAGCATTCGTATCCTGATGTGTCTTTGCCAAGGCTGCATTCCGAGGTGAGGGGGGTTATTGCAAACCGCCCTCAGGTTCAAGTTCAGATGTGGGATACGACCTTCGATATCACATGTGGAGTGTCCATGTGCCTAACAAAGATGAGAATCGAGGGCTGCCTGTGGACGAGTACGGGTGCCGGCAGTTTTGTTCAAAATCCTTTGCGGGGAATTGAGGGGTTCCCACGGGAACCCCACGTAACACCTTTTTTAGCGAGTTGGAAGAAAAAGTCATTAGCGGTTTAACAGGGCAGAAATGGGTCCCCTAGAATCACTAACATTATTTATGCACCATGAACAGCCTGCAGATGCATGAACAGTTTCACAGGGAAATAAATCAAGAACCCCCAAAACATCTTGCAGCCAGCTCAGCCCCACAGACACCCATTCGAGTGTCCTTGGTTCTCTGCTCCTCTGTTCCCAAGTTAAAAAAAAAAATTGTGGGAAAACACATCTAACATACAAATTGCCATTTAACAGCGTTCGATTCAGTCGATTCAGTGACGTTAATTACATTCACGATGTCGTGCAACATCACGGCTCTATTTCCGAACATTTTTATCACCTCAAACAGAAATGCTGTACCATTAAGCAATAATTCCCATCTCCCTTCCCCTGGCAACTCTTGTTTATTTATTTATGTATTTGTTTACTTATTATTTAATTTTTTAGAGAGAGATGAGAGGAGGAGGGGCAGAGAGAGACAGTTTCCTTTTAATTTTAAGGTTGATTTATTGATTTTGAGAGAGACAGAGAGAATGCAGGCAGGGGAGGGGCAGAGAGACAGGGGGAGAGCCTGCTTGGGGGTGTAGCGCAAAGCCTGACGCGGGCCTCGATCCCACAACCCTGGGATCATGACCTGAGACGAAATCGAGACGGACGCTCAACCGAGCCACCCGGGCGCCCCCTCCCCTTTCCCTGGTGTCTTCTACTCTCCTGTCTCCATGAATTGGCCCTATTCCAAGTGTTTCACCGAAGTGGAATCATACAATATTTGTACTGTTTGTGGCTGAACGATATTCCTTTGTGTGAATATACTACGTTTGGTACACCCATTCATCTGTGGACGGATGGGCGCTTGGGTGGTGGGCACCTTTTGTTTAGGGGGATCATGCTGCGGTCACCATTGGAATGCCCGTGTCTGTCTCTCTATTTTCAGCTCTGTTGGCTACAAACCGAGGACCGGGACTACTGGCTATCAGGGCAACCGTGCGTTCTGCCACGGCAGCACTGTGTTACTTTCCCACCCGCGGTGCACGAGGTGGGCACCTTCTCTTCAGTCTATTTCCTTCCCCCTTCCTATTTTTCCTTTTACTAAAACCACTGTTAACCCCATTACCCTTCACCCTCCAATTTTTGTACAGCCCTCATGTACGTAACTTTTTTTTTTTTTGAGAGAGAGAGAGAGAGGGGACACAAGTGAGAGAGGGGCAGAGAGAGAGAGAGAATATCCCAGGAGGGGGAGGGAGGGTGGTGAGAGACAGAGAGAGAGAAGCAGGGCTCACCTGAAGAGGGACACGTGTTCACACAAAACAGAGTTTGTGTTCACCTGGAGCAGGGCTCGTACTCACCCGACGGGGGGCTCAAACTCATGAACCGGGAGCTCATGACCTGAGCTGAAGTCAGATGCTTAACATCCGAGCCACCCAGGCGCCCGGTACATAACTTTTTAAAATCCGGTTTCTCTGTTCCCATTTTTACCCAACTTATTCACAAAGAGTGGCCTAAGACTTAAAAAAAAATGCCAATTCCCGCCCAGAAAGAGTAACGTTCATGCCGCCACGGAGCTCCCACACTATCAGATGAGCTGGGCTCTACGTGAATCGCCATAAAGGATCAAAGTACAACCGGATTATGGCACATTTCAGATGCAATTCCATTTTCACATTACCTTTACGTATCTGCAAAGACTAAGTAATTCCTAGATATTTTTGGCCCGTTCCCAGATTTTTTTTTTTATTCCAACATCATAGCGCGAAGACTCAACAGGTTATAGTCAAAGTAAATTTTAGTGCAAACAATCTGAAGTTTAGCATGAAGTAACGGGCAGCAGACCTACCCCATTGTTTTACAAAATAAGGTATTTGCGAAGCCACCACAGAGAGAAAGCCCAGAATCACCGCTGAAAGGCATTCAGGCTCACACACAGCAAACAAAAATAGCTGACCTTAAAGAGATTTCTCTTCCTTCGGGTTAGGAGGCATTCTTTTCAACCTTGTGTGGATACAATGCATCAGAGTGCAGAAAGCATGTGGCGGGAAGCATGTAGTATGGGAACGATACACGTTAGTTACTACAGGATATCTGGGTGCATCACGCAAGGGTGAGTGCGTGCAGAGATTTGGAAACTGTAGAACAGAGAGGACGTGTTCAGCTAAGACTCAAAGCTAGTTAGTGGCTGAGCGTGGACGCGACTTAGGTCTCCCACACTCGGCGTTGGTGTCAGCCCCCGGAGCTCTGAGCTGTGCCTTCTGGAAGCATCTGTGCTTTACCTCCACGTAGCTTGAGCACCCGTTAGCAACAGGTGTCCTCCGGCATCAGAAAAGCCTAAGAGAGGTGATAATTTGGGTCTGGGAGCTCTCGCGTTTTTTTCCATGTAGATTAACGATAATTGCTTCTGCTCTTTACTGCATTTCGGTGTAGGAAAGCTTTCATAGGAACGCTCCCCTTTCAGATAGTGGGGATGCCAGTAGCTCCAGTGATGGGTGTTGTCCCATAATCATCGTGTGGAGGGTTTCAGGCGAAGGCTTTTCAGCTTCCGAGATGGTGGATGATGTTGGTCGCGCTGTGACTGGTCCGGATTTGGACTTGGCAGAGGGAGCGTGGTCTTCAAAACCCGTGCTTGTTTGAACCTGTTGCATTTCTGGAACATTTTTCCTTTGGTTGTCTGGAAACAAGTCTCTTCAGTGCAAGCAAGGCCTGAGGTGATCAGCGCTATGGCTCCCTATGATGCGCCTTCCCTCGTCTCTTCTTCCCCCTCTCCTCCTGTCCCAGCCTTAGCTGGGCCTCTCTTTTGTTTCAGGCCCTATGCCCCCTAATGGGCATCTGGGCAGGGATGCGACACTGTCCCTGCCCTCCCAGTGCCGAGTGGGGGCCACGTACAATGTACCATGGGAAGTCCTGGGGTGGAGGAAACCCAGGGCCAACCTGGGCACCTGGGGAGTCCCAGGGGCTCCCCAGATGAGGTGGGGCCCAGGTCTCAGCCCCAGGGAGGCATTCGTACAGCTTGTTGCCGTTCCCCAATTTAACTGCCCCCTTTTTTAGACTCCACGCCCTCCGGCCAAGTCTGGGAAATCACTCTCAGCCAATGGCATTTGCGGACCTTCAGCAGTAAGCACTGGCTCAGGGCCCAGAACAAAGGAATAAACTTCACACCTGGCCTGTCTCAGACCCACAGCGGAGGGTTCTTTGGATTGATATTTTGCTTGGAGCCTTGGTTTTATTTACCTTCTCCTGAAAATCGGGGCCATTCTCTTCCTTCTTTCTTTGGCAAGCTTGACTTAATCTTATGTTATACTTAGGAAAGCGCAGGGCCCCGTCGGCCCCCAGGCCTGCCTTCCCCTGGGTAAAGACAGGCAGAGAGCATAAGCTTGGCTGGGAGGAAAGAGAGGGAGCTGGCACTCTGCAGGGAGGCCTCTGTTTATAGCCTTTTCTTTCTTTTTTTTTTTAGCTTAAAAAAAATTAAGGTGAAATTCATGTAGCCTACAATTAACCATTTAATTTTTTTTAATGTTTATTTATTCTAGAAAGGGGCGAGAGGAGCAGAGAAAAAGGGGGACAGAGGATCCAAAACAGACTCTGTGCTGACAGCGGACAGCCTGACGTGAGGCTCGAACTCACGAACCGTGAGATCATGGCCTGATCTGACTTTGGACGCTTAACTGACTGAGCCACCCAGGCGCCCCACAATGAACCATTTAAAGTGCACGATGGCAGCGACATGTGATGCGTTCACGACGCTGTGCCAACACCATGTCTCTCTAGTTTCAAAACACCTCCATCGCCCTGAAAGGACACCCTGCACTCAGTAACTAATCACTCCCCATTTCCCCTGTCCCCGACCCCTAGGAACCACTCATGTCTTTCTGTCTCTATGAACTTGTCTACTCTGGATATTGACTCTAAAAGGGGTTGTTCAACATGGGACTGTTAGGGGCTTTAGCATGTCCCTCAAAATTCACATGCTGGAGTCCTAACCCTGAGACCCTCAGAATATGACGGTATTTGGAGGTGGGGTCTTTACCGAGGGAATTAAGTTAACTGAGGTCCTTAGGATGAGTTCTAATCCAATATGACTGGTCTTCTTATAAGAAGAGGAGGGTAGGGCACAGGCGTACGTAGAGGGAAGCCGCGTGAGGACACAGGGAGATGGCCACCCTGCAAGCCGAGAGAGGCCTTGGGGGAAACCCAACCCCTGACCCCTCGATCTCAGACTTCTGATCTCCTGAATAGTGAGCGGATAAAGTTCTGTTGTTTTAGGGTTTCTGCTAAGTACCACGTAGCCTGTGCTCCTTCGTTACAGTAGGTTTAGCGAACTAACACCGTGATCCTTTTTTTTTTTTTTTTTAAATAGACTTTCTCATTTAGAGCAGTTTTAGGTTCAGAGCAAAACTGAACAGAAGGCACAGAGTTCCGTAGGCACCTCGGCCCCACGTAGGCACACGCAGGGCCTCTGTCACTTACAGCACCTTGCAGTGACTTTCTGTCTGGCTTCACTCCCGTAGTGCCGTGTCCTCGAGGTTCATCCGTGCTGTCTCTGGTGTCAGTCCTTCCGTCCTTCCTATGGCTAGAGAATACTCCGTCACATGGCTACACCACAGTTCATCTGTCTGTTGATGGACATTCGAGCTGCTTCTACCTTTTTGCTGCTGAGAACATTCGTGTGCAGGTTTCTGTGTGGATGTACGTTTCCATTTCTCTCGGACGTATACCTGTGAGCGGAATTGCTGGGTCGTATGGTAACTCAATGTTTGACTCTTTGACGCCTTTATAGTCTTTCTCTTTTCTTTTTTTAAAGTTTATTTATTTATTTTGAGAGGGAGAGAGAAAGAGCTCGAGCAAAGGAGGGGTACAGAGAGAGAATCCCAAGTAGGCTCTCCACTCAGTGCGGAGAGTGTGCAGATGAAATGGAAACGGGTACAAAGGACTTCATACGAATGCGTCATTCTGTCAACGTTCGCTACTTTAAGATGTTGGGATGTATCCTCACGCGCATAGTAGCTACTCTACTTCCTGGCTGTTTTAATTGTTTCAGCTCACCTGGAGGGGTGTGGACACGTGAGGATATCAGGGGACAGCATTCCCACGGGGAGGCAGCGCAGTGCCTAAGGGTGTGGTGGAGGAGAGCACGGGGGAAGGTGTCTTTGGCGTTCGTGATGGGGGCGTAAGCAAGAGATACGTTTTCAGGAGCCGGCGGGGGCCAGGCTTCAGAGGCCTGTGGACACCCCTGACTTTTAGCAGGGCCTTGAATGCCGACATCAGTCTCAGTGCTCGAAGTTCCAAGGCAAAGGGGCGGGTGTCACCAAGATCACAGAATGAGAGCTCTGTTTAAGGCAGAGCTCCTTAGAACACAACCAGAAAAATAGGCCTTCAGCGTCATGATAATCTACGGAAAGGCCACTACACAAGCACGTCACCAAGTCTTGGAAAAATAAAACAAAGGAGAATGTAAGGCGGCAAAAAAAAAAAAAAAAAAGACATCACATTGTAAGCCAGGGCTGGCATGAATGCTTAAAATGGGATATCGTTGGCATAAGAGACAATGTGTCTTTGAATCCTGAAGAGTATAATTCAAGAGTAAAGTTACCCGCCATAGCAAGAATTTTTTAAAAACTCAGTTTGTCATAACACTGAATTTGTTCGATGTATATGACTAGGCTGTGCCGTGAAATTAGGACTTTTCGAGTGTATTGAACATATATACAAAGCAATGTGCAATATAGATGATAGGTCCAAGCATATATATTTAATGTACAATCATATATAATCATGTCTATAGGTATTAGCTACTACTTTAATAATTAAATATTGTTTAATAAAAATAATCCACGCCTGGGCTTCAGAAATGAAATGATATGATTGAAAAAGACAATGATAGGAAAAAAAAAAGTGGTAGTGTTACTCAAAAGAGGCAACCGCTTTCCATCCTCACTGAGATGGTTTTTTTCATTTGGACAGATCTGGTTAGTTTTGGGGAGTGAGAGTCTTCTAGAACTTGTATTTATTTTATTTAAACAGTATGTCGGAATTTTACCGTTTTCTCTACTGGCGCCTGTCTTTGGCTCCGCCGACCAGGGCTTTTCGGGCAGGTAACCCGGGGACTGGCAGGGACGTTATGGAGGAAACGGCTGAGTCCTAACCCTCTCCTCAGTGCTAACGGACGCACCATTTCCCAAATCAAGAAGAGATGCCTCCGGACCAACAGAACCATTGTCTGAAGGGAACCCTGGTTCTTGCCACAACATCCGCCAGCCTGTGCCCTCTCTCCGTTCCTGGAGTTGGATGAGAAGGGTTGGAATCAGAAGGCCTGAGACACACCGACCCTCAGGTGACCTTGGCTAAGCCCTTGCCTCCTCGGGGTCTTGGTTTTTAGCAGGCGTGAGCAGGGCATCGGGAGAGATGTTGGCATTTCTATCGGCGGGGGGTCAGGGGCCAAATCACGAGGGGTCTGACTGCGGTATCGCATGCTTACCGAATCATTGGCGGTCCCAAAGAAACAGAAGTCACGTTGAAATTTCATCTGCCTCTCCCAGAATCGCACCCATAACGGGGCTGTCCGGGAGCCCCCCGTCGTCACTGTGATGGAGCCGTAGACCAGCAAGGCGCCCGCTAAACCGACAAGTCCCCACCACTGCTCAGGCCCGAGCCATGTCACTTCTTGGCCACAAACTGGCAGAATGGATGTCCTGCGCCCTGCATTGGATAGCTAAGAAGTCCCCGAACTCTGGGAACTTCTGTCACAGCTGCTTCAGGGCCAGGACCGAGATGTCCCTCTCAGGACTCTGGCAGGTGCCGTAAGAGCTCCTGGCTCCTGCGGGGCAGGCTGCACCTGCCTGATGTGGGTCTGGCCACCTGCTCCCAAGTCCTACGGCTCTGGGGGCCACTCCAAGGACTTCTGCAGCCGAGGAATCACCGGGGCTGCCCTGCTGGTGAGCAGTGTCCCTGTCCTATGTCCTTTGAGCATGGAGACCGAGGCCCAGGGGGTCCCGTGGGTCAGAAAAGCAGTGCGTGGATTTCCAATGGCCTAGTGTTGACCCACCGGCTCCTATCTTCCCTCTTGCTGGTGGAGGACACTCACAGGGCCACCCGGACAGGGCTGGGCAGGGAGGTGGGGTGGGTGGTTTTTGGGCAGAGGGCAAGGGGCTCTGAGGGTCTGGCCAAAGGGACGATGTGGCTGCAGTTTAGCCACTTAACATGGGCCAGTGTGGCTGAGGCCGCTGCCCGAGGGCTTGACGGGAGATGTCTATGGTGGAAGTCTCCAGACTTCGGGATGGTGAGATGTGACAACGGGCGCCCAGAGAAAGCCTCCGTGCGGATGTTTAGGTCGGCGTCATCTCGTTCCACCCGTTCTCCAAGACCGGAATTCTCTCTGTAACGCTAGCTGTGCCCAGATGCGCAGACCGCACTCGCCGTGACAGGGAGTTCACGACCGTCACCCCCCAATATGAGCCACCCCCAGCTTGTATTCACCACCTTGGCCCGGGGCGGCTTCCGGCTTGGGCTTTGGGGCCTTCTCTTCTCCAGTCCTTTGGCCTGCCCCTCAAGAAACATAGATTCTGACCTCGGCTAGTGACCCCTCCGCTGGCCCATGTCCCTCTGCAAGGCCAGCTGCGGGGGGGAATGGGACACGGCCTTCGGCAGCCCGGCCCAGCCTCGCGAGCCCCCGTTGCCAGGCTGCCGGCCGCCCCGAGCTGTTTCATTGGTCCGAGGCCAACCCGAGTGATGCCCGATGCCAGGAGGCGGAGGATGATGGGCCCTCCCATCCCTCCTGCTCCCTCTGACTCCCACCTCCTGCTCTGGAGCTGAAGCCTGAACTCTGCCCCCTGCCCCCACTCCCCCGGCTGATAAAGCTTCCCACTCCCACGAGATCACGGCTGCCAGGACCACCAGGGGAGCTCTCCTCCCCACAGCCATCCTTCCTGGGCTCTCTCATCCATGCCCTTGGCTTCCAGGTGCCACCTCCAAGCTGGCCTCCCAGACTGACACCTTCAGCCTGGGTACCTCCCTGGTACTGCTGGTCACAGACCCCGCAGTCTCATGACCTCTTCCATCTGGGCCACCGCAGGCACCTCTCACTCAGTAGGTCCCAAACTGTTTCTACCCACAGTCCTCCCGGGCGAGCCCTCACTTCAGCTGTACAACACCCACCCCACCCCCCCCGGCCCCCGTCACCCAACCACCCACTGCCCCTGCCACCGCGACAGCCATCCGATTATTCTGCCCACACCTTCCCCCCCTGGCCACTTCCCTCCCCGCCAGCACCCACGTCCTGGCTCTCAAATCAGCTCTGACCACGTCACTGCTGCTCGTGGTCCTTCAATGGCTCCCTGGTACCTTTTTATTAAATTCTAACTCTGTCTCCTGCCCATCTTTCCAGCCGCATCCCCAACCCCCTTTCTTCTTGCGTTTAACTTGCAGGTCAGATGAAACCATGTGCGATTCCCCCGACACCCAATCTGTTCAGTGACCCCAAGGCTCTTCTCCCTCTGAAGAATGCCGGCCCCTGTCCCTGATCTGAGCCCTCTGGTGAACACCTCTTTGTGCCTCAAAACCCTACTCAGGTGTTCCTTCTGTCTGCAGCCCTCCCTCAACACGACACTTACCACTCCCCTCCTGAAACTACTTCTCTACCCTAAACACACCATCCACTCATTAATCCAACGGATATATATGTTTTGGCAGCTAATTTTTGTTGACCATCTGCCAGACATTTGATCCCTGCCCTCCTGAGGCTTGCGAGTTTGATACGAAACTCACACACACACTTGTAAATTGTGATATGTGCAGTAAAGCAAAAGCGTAATGAAGAGTGGGATGTACTGGTGGGTGGTTAGCTTGAGGAGTCACGGGAGCACTTGAGTAAGTCACATTTGTGCTGAGACCTGAGTAGGAGTCGCCTCCAACTTCCCCCAGGGGAAGAACAGCGAAAGACAGAACAAACAGCTCGTGCAAAGGCCCTGAGGTGAGAAGGAGTGGGACGCCTTCAATAAAGCAAAGAATGTGAGTGGCTAGATCTCAGGGCCCAAGGAGGCAGAGGTGGGGTGACGCGAGGCTAGAGAGAGAGAAGCAGGAGTCAGACCACACGGGGCGACACAAGGGTGCCCGGGACTAGGATGGTCCACTAGGATGGAGTTACGGTTGCAGGAGGGTATTGGGGATTCTGCCAGTTGCCGAGACACCCTTAGCCAAGTCTGCCTTTCATTCAGTCTTGGTGCTGCTGGCGTTGCGTTCCCTGTGGGTGACGCGGCATGGAAAAGGGACAGTGCTTACAGGTGGTAAGCGGAGTCACTGTGGCAGTAAAACACCCGGGGAGCCAGAGCGGACTGGAGGAATTTAAAGTCCACGTTCAGGAAGCCCAGAGGGAGGCTGGGGGTGACTTTGGGTCTCTGGCCTGCAAGGTGAGATGGGGTCAAACTTAAGTCACTGGACTCCCCGGGCTGCAGGGTATCCTGGCAGCCGCTCGTGTGACCTTGACATCAAGGCAGGTTCTCTGTGAGTGTTTGTGGACGGGAGTGACACTTGAGTGGTGTCCTAGACCCGGGCCCTTGGAAATGCCTTCATCCCAGGCGGAGAAGGCGGGCTCTGACTTTCTTCCCCAAGTTCCATCCTACTTGCTACCCCACCTTCCACTTCTCCCTCTAAGCAGAGCTCCTTCTCTGCCCTGGCCCCTCCCTCTCCATCTGTGGCTTCTAAAAACTGGTGTTACGCCTCTGAAAAATGCATTTAAACGTGACCCCCTCTCATCGCTGCTCCCACTCCTTGAATACGGGGGGGCCCCGAGCTGCACGCGGGGAGGGCAGTGCTACGCCCCCAGGCGGGCCCCCTCTCCGCCGTGCCCCAGCCCAGCTCTCAAGCACTTGGAGCAACCGTGCAGAGTCGGCTGCTAACCCCTCCCTCTGAGCAGGAAACCCACGCTTCGTCTTGTAGTTTGAGTTGCTAATGTGCCTGGAAATAATTGCATAGAGAACCCAGGACCAGGACAGGAGTTGGCGGTGGGGACCGCCAGCCAGGGATTGACAGAGATTTGCGCCCGTGAAAACAGGGCACTCGTCTTGTCTGGGACTCTTGCCCTGAGCCCAGCATAGGGTCGGCACACAGTAGGAGTCCAGGAAGGACCCTGCAGGGGCGGTGTGAAGGGAAAGGAGCCCTCTCAGTTCCTGGTCTTGCGGTGGGGGCCCAACAGGGACAGTCATGGGTCACCGGGGAAGGTGGGTTGGGAAGGGACAGGGAAGCAGTTTTAATTTGCTCTCGTGGAAGCGACATCCCTCAGGAGACAGTTACGCCTGCCTTTACTAGCCTAGCAAAGACCAGAGAGGACAGTCGATGCTGGGTTTTCGGGGGTCATTGCAGTCATGACTGTAACAGGCAATATCCCGGCTGTCATCCTTCCCCTTCTTTTCTCCGTCCTCCCCAAAGCCTCTCAGGTGCTCCCTTAAGCATGAGGTGAAGGCGCCAGCCCCTCAGTCTTCGGGGCCAGCGGGATAAAGCCACAACTCCTTGATTCGGCACCCAGTGTTCTTCAGGTCCTAACCTAGGTTCTCCCCCGCCTAATTTCCTACCCGCATTCCCTGGGCTGCAGACATCCTGAACCCTCTGCGCACTTGACCGTCCCCGGGTGCCAATGCCCTTTCCTTCCTTCTGTGCCTGGGAAGTGTCTCCTCCGCATCCTCAAACCTCATCGACTTGGTTAAGTACCTCCTCCTTTACTCTCAGCACCCCTTGGACACATGTGGGTGCCGTGGGCAGTGAGTAGAGGAGGCAGTGGAAACAGGTTGGCTGAGAGGGAGTGTCCTCTGCCCTTTGCCAGCTGTGCCGCTTGGCGCAAGTTACTTAACCTCTCTGAGCCTCATCTGTGGCATGAGGATTGTGACCCCCTCCCCACCGGGCTGTTGACGGGATTTTTTTGGGAACACGTACGCCCAGGGAAAGCGCAGAGCTT